>NC_060143.1:576855082-577167582 GCF_021461385.2 Schistocerca piceifrons
ATAAATTTCAAATTACATCCACACAAGTCAAGTAAGACAAATTTCATCTATCAACATACAGTGAACAACATTTAAAATTAACACTGTAATGACACAATGGTTACATAATGGGATTCACTTTGCTATCTCATCATTTTTCCCGGAATCCTGAGGATTCTGATTGCAGCAGAATTCAGTGTCTTTGAGGCCAAGTTATATGTGACTGTCACGACTTTCAAACACATGAAAAGTGTCCACACAAACAATTTTCTCATCTGCTCTGATGCATACAGTAGTTTTCAGGAATTACTTGAAGCTGTTAGCCACTTCATGTAGAAGATGTGCTTTATTGGGCTCCACAATTTACATCAGTTTGAGTGAGAGGTACTATCATTTCAATGTTCATCTTTGGCATGCTAGAGGAGGTGTCACAAAACCAATTAAGTGCAAAATCCATGCCTTTTTGTACATTTATTTACTTATATTTATGTATATAAACAAACTTCTGGAATGTTTCTTTCTTGTGTTTGAGTAAAATCACATGCTATACAATTTGCTTAGAAAATGCATGTCCTAAATTTCAACATGTTTTCATGTTAATTGTATCAAGACTTGTGTGTGTGTGATCATAAATTGTGTATTTTCAAATTTCAAGAGACACAAAAAAATGTATTTCATGCTACAGCATCTGCTGTAATCTACATTTGTGCTTGATACAATTTAGCAGTAGTATGATCATTAAAAAAATTAAAAAGAAACATTTACCGCAAATTTCAGTGTGTATATATGCGGATGAATGTATGTTATGGAAGACTTTTGGGAAGTTATGAGGTTGTGCAAATCATATTTTATAGTTAATTGGCATTTGTGATTTATAGTTACAGTACCACTTATTGTAACTAATATTTTGTGTTGCTCTATGTAAAATAAGGGAAAGGTAAGCATTCACCTGTAGCAGACCGATGTGTGGCACAGACACAGTAAATAATATTCACACTAGCTTTCAAGCTCTTACTCTTTTTCCACAAAAAGTACAACCATTCATACACACAACCACACAGAGATCCAAACGGCACTCTCCCACAGCTGTGGCAAGATTGATTATTGATTATAGATTACTGAGAGTAGTAGCCTGGAACATGAAGCTGGGGAGGGGGTAGTGGAGGTGGGTATGCGCAAAGGAAGGAGGGGATAGCAGGATAGTGCGAGGATGTCTTTCAACAGATGAAGTGGCTGCACAACAATACAAAAGGAATGCAGAGGGTAGGCGTATAGGAGATATACAGAGAGGGACCATGGAGAGGGGTGCGGGGGGGGGGGGGGGGGGGGGGGGTAGAATGTGAGAGTAGGAAAGTGGTGGAAGGTGGAGACGAAGATGGGGACTGGAGGGAGAGGGATAGGGAGATGGAGGGAGGGAGGGGGGGCAGAGAGAGAGAGAGAGATAGAGAGAGAGAGAGAGAGAGAGAGAGAGAGAGAGAGAGAGAGAGAGAGAGAGAGAGAGAGGGAGGGAGGGAGAGAATGTATGGATGGGGAGGAGTGGTGTGGGCCATGTGGTGAGGCAGTAGGAAATGGGTTAGTGGAGGTCAGGGCCAGAGGGATTGCGGAAGCACAGTATGTTCTTAGAGGAAATTGCCACTTGAGTACTTTGGAGAAGTTCATGCTAGAATGGAGTATCCAAACAGTCCACTTAGTGTAGCACCTCTTGAAGTCATTTGTGTTGTGGTGCATAGCATGTCCCGGCAACTGGATGATCAAGTTTGTGATTTTCCACAGCTTGACTGTGGCCATTCACACGTGTACAGAATTGGTTCAAAATGGTTCAAATGGCTCTGAGCACTATGGGACTCAACTGCTAAGGTCATTAGTCCCCTAGAACTTAGAACTAGTTAAACCTAACTAACCTAAGGACATCACAAACATCCATGCCCGAGGCAGGATTCGAACCTGCGACCGTAGCGGTCTTGCGGTTCCAGACTGCAGCGCCTTTAACCGCACGGCCACTTCGGCCGGCTACAGAATTGGTTACTTGTCATGGTCCGCATAGAATTCTCTACAGTAAATGCGCAAAAAAACATCATCAAGGAATCAGACCTGGAAAAGGGGTTTTAGGTGTTGACTGGAAAGAAAAGATACATCCAGATGGCCCTTATATACATAGGCATATGATGATACCATGTGGGTACCCAACACTGTACCACAGATTTGGTTATGGATCTGGCCTCCAAAAGTGAAATAATTCTGGTTCATGAGGTGGTTGGCTACGAGGATTAGGAAAGTGGTGGTGGGTTTGGTGTCAGGAGCTGTCGGAAAAGGTAGTATTCCATGGCTGCAAGGCCATTGGCATGAGAATGTTGGGTTATAAGGAAGCTGTATCACAAGTGCCCAAGGAGGAGTCTGGTGGTAGCAAGACAGGAACAGTGGAAAGGCAGTGAAGGGAAGTGAGCAGTGTCTTGAGTGAAGGATGGGAGGTTATTGACAATATTTTGAAGTGTTGATCAACAAAGGCAGAGGTTCATTTTGTGGGGGCACTGTACCCAGCCACCATGGGAGGGACACATAGGGAGACATGCAAGGGTGGGTTTCTGGAGTAGGTAAAAGGTACGAGTGGAGAGAGGTTGAGCTGCTGGTGCGAGGGGGATATGGATTCAGGTGTCAAGTTTTGGGATGGATCTAAGGCCTTGAGGAGCTCTGCAGGTCTTGCTGCATTTAGTTTTCTACTATGTCCTTGGCTGTTGCCTCCACTGTGGCCGCCGTCTATGCATAGAGATAGCTTTGCCATCTCTCTGTGAAAGGGAGAAAGTGCTGTGTACATCTGGTGCCTGATGTTTCGGCAAACCGTCACACAGCAATGCCCTGTGGCTTGCTGTGGCACCAGATGCCTGCAGCTGACATTATTTGACTTCACTGTGCCATCTGCTGTAGTATGGAGGGCACCACGGTCACTGGACAGCCGGCACTATTTTGCATCTGCGAAGCCACATGACACCAGCTATTTCTGGGTATACCTACACTGGGCAGCCTATATAGGACTGCCACCTGCAGCTCTCCAGCTGAGTGTGTTACCGAGTCTACAGCCGAGTAAACAATGAGTCATCAATACAGCACTACTGGACAAAGACAATGTCCGTGCACCACTGATCATGACCACAACCAATTCTGACCCTGGAGGGCAATCGATGGTGATAAACTGTGTGCTTTCTCTTGCACTTTATTAGAATTGTTGCCAAAGAGTAACAGTTATTTTTATCAGATCAAATGATCTCTTTTGTTCTCCTGGGAAGTGTCTTCTTTGTGCATGCACCATCCCACAATGGGATACTTCAGATTCCTTCCAACAAAGAAGTGAGTATTGCTGTCTGCATTAATTAGGCTGTTTTGAAATACATTAGTGATCATAACCTCTGAAAAGACTTCAGGGAATCAGTAACTTGTATACCAAGTTCTTCTGTCACCACAACAGAAAGGTTTTTGTCATTAATCACATCTGTTCTTAAAGGGAATTGGTATTACTTGTATCATAGCAGATGCAGAACTTAAAACAAGATCAGAAAGCTTAGTTAAAACATATTCATTTATTGCTCTGTTAAACACTGCAGCAGCCACAATGCATCCCCACTGTGAGTGCTATTGTACTCATGGGATGAGTTAGTTGTTTGTTAGCAGCTGTAAATCACTCTGACTACTATCAAGCAACTGGAAGCTGCTGCAAACAGGTGTGCTGGAAGAGCCAGAGTCATGTATCAGAGATACTTAAGTTCTGTCCTCTCCTGTGGGTGTTGTCTCTCCTACAAGAAGTCCAGGATGTACCCCTACTCATTAACTTGACTGTGAGAGCATTCCAATGGTAGGGCTAAGCATCCAGTGCAGGGAGGACAGGGACCATGAGAACTAAGGCTGTTACACAAATCCCTCAACCAACTAGGTCAAGATGCTATCTTCCTCTGAAACTGGAATTGGGCAAGTGAGACTCACTTCACTCCTTGGGAAACATGGTGTGTCTTAAATCAGGGGGAGGCAAATGCAAAAGGACAGGGGTTTATCAATATTTGACAATTCAAACCTAAATCATCAGCAGTTCAAACTTACATCAAATATTGAAATCCCTTATGGAAATGACGGCAAAGGATGGGAAGGAACACCAGATGCATTCAGTGTGTATGCCTGGGAGTCTGGCGGAAGGGGCTTATTCAACGTGCTTTCCCAGCAGCCACTGAGGGAACAGGGTGCTACCAGCTGCAGATCAACTGGCAGACCTGGCTGAGAAGACCAGACGTACTCACAGGGTATCAATGAAGATCGCAATCTGCAACATTGTCACCAGAACTGATTGTAGCACCCTCATACTAAGCTGAGTGGAAGGCCTGAACCAGAGATCTTGAAGGTTCTGTGAGAAACTAGGGGTACCATGCTGTTGAGAAATGTAAGATGCTCCTAAATGAGAGGTATGTCTACTAAATGTCACAGCCACTACCCAGGTATCTGAGTTTGTGTGGGATGCATAGACGGGTTTTTTAGATTAGGTAACTCTACATCCCCCTCCATGAACCATGGACCTTGCCGTTGGTGGGGAGGCTTGCGTGCCTCAGCGATACAGATGGCCGTACCATAGGTGCAACCACAACGGAGGGGTATCTGTTGAGAGGCCAGACAAACATGTGGTTCCTGAAGAGGGGCAGCAGCCTTTTCAGTAGTTGCAGGGACAACAGTCTGGATGATTGACTGATCTGGCCTTGTAACACTAACCAAAGCGGCCTTGGTGTGCTGGTACTGCGAACGGTCTGAAAGCAAGGGGAAACTACAGCCGTAATTTTTCCCGAGGACATGCAGCTTTACTGTATGATTAAATGATGATGGCGTCCTCTTGGGTAAAATATTCCGGAGGTAAAATAGCCCCCATTCGGATCTCCGGGCGGGGACTACTCAAGAGGACGTCGTTATCAGGAGAAAGAAAACTGGCATTCTACGGATCGGAGCGTGGAATGTCAGATCCCTTAATCGGGCAGGTAGGTTAGAAAATTTAAAAAGGGAAATGGATAGGTTAAAGTTAGATATAGTGGGAATTAGTGAAGTTCGGTGGCAGGAGGAACAAGACTTTTGGTCAGGCGATTACAGGTTTATAAATACAAAATCAAATAGGGGTAATGCAGGAGTAGGTTTAATAATGAATAAAAAATAGGAGTGCGGGTTAGCTACTACAAACAGCATAGTGAACGCATTATTGTGGCCAAGATAGACACAAAGCCCATGCCTACTACAGTAGTACAAGTTTATATGCCAACTAACTCTGCAGATGATGAAGAAATTGATGAAATGTATGACGAGATAAAAGAAATTATTCAGGTAGTGAAGGGAGACGAAAATTTAATAGTCATGGGTGACTGGAATTCGTCAGTAGGAAAAGGGAGAGAAGGAAACATAGTAGGTGAATATGGATTGGGGGGAAGAAATGAAAGAGGAAGCTGCCTTGTAGAATTTTGCACAGAGCATAACTTAATCATAGCTAACACTTGGTTCAAGAATCATAAAAGAAGGTTGTATACCTGGAAGAATCCTGGAGATACTAAAAGCTATCAGATAGATTATATAATGGTAAGACAGAGATTTAGGAACCAGGTTTTAAATTGTAAGACATTTCCAGGGGCAGATGTGGATTCTGACCACAATCTATTGGTTATGAACTGTAGATTGAAACTGAAGAAACTGCAAAAAGGTGGGAATTTAAGGAGATGGGACCTGGATAAACTGAAAGAACCAGAGGTTGTACAGAGTTTCAGGGAGAGCATAAGGGAACAATTGACAGGAATGGGGGAAAGAAAATACAGTAGAAGAAGAATGGGTAGCTCTGAGGGATGAAGTAGTGAAGGCAGCAGAGGATCAAGTAGGTAAAAAGACGAGGGCTAATAGAAATCCTTGGGTAACAGAAGAAAATATTGAATTTAATTGATGAAAGGAGAAAATATAAGAATGCAGTAAGTGAAGCAGGCAAAAAGGAATGCAAACGTCTCAAAAATGAGATCGACAGGAAGTGCAAAATGGCTAAGCAGGGATGGCTAGAGGACAAATGTAAGGATGTAGAGGCTTGTCTCACTAGGGGTAAGATACACTCCTGGAAATTGAAATAAGAAACACCGTGAATTCATTGTCCCAGGAAGGGGAAACTTTATTGACACATTCCTGGGGTCAGATACATCACATGATCACACTGACAGAACCCACAGGCACATAGACACAGGCAACAGAGTATGCACAATGTCGGCACTAGTACAGTGTATATCCACCTTTCGCAGCAATGCAGGCTGATATTCTCCCATGGAGACGATCGTAGAGATGCTGGATTTAGTCCTGTGGAACGGCTTGCCATGCCATTTCCACCTGGGCGCCTCAGTTGGACCAGCGTTCGTGCTGGACGTGCAGACCGCGTGAGACGACGCTTCATCCAGTCCCAAACATGCTCAATGGGGGACAGATCCGGAGGATCTTGCTGGCCAGGGTAGTTGACTTACACCTTCTAGAGCACGTTGGGTGGCACGGGATACATGCGGACGTGCATTGTCCTGTTGGAACAGCAAGTTCCCTTGCCGGTCTAGGAATGGTAGAACGATAGGTTCGATGACGGTTTTGGATGTACCGTGCACTATTCAGTGTCCCCTCGCCGATCACCAGTGGGTGTACGGCCAGTGTAGGAGATCGCTCCCCACACCATGATGCCGGGTGTTGGCCCTGTGTGCCTCGGTCGTATGCAGTCCTGATTGTGGCGCTCACCTGCACGGCGCCAAACACGCATACGACCATCATTGGCACCAAGGCAGAAGCGACTCTCATCGCTGAAGACGACACGTCTCCATTCGTCCCTCCATTCACGCCTGTCGCGACACCACTGGAGGCGGGCTGCACGATGTTGGGGCGTGAGCGGAAGACGGGCTAACGGTGTGCGGGACCGTAGCCCAGCTTCATGGAGACGGTTGCGAATGGTCCTCGCCGATACCCCAGGAGCAACAGTGTCCCTAATTTGCTGGGAAGTGGCGGTGCGGTCCCCTACGGCACTGCGTAGGATCCTACGGTCTTGGCGTGCATCCGTGCGTCGCTGCGGTCCGGTCCCAGGTCGACGGGCACGTGCACCTTCCGCCGACCACTGGCGACAACATCGATGTACTGTGGAGACCTCACGCCCCACGTGTTGAGCAATTCGGCGGTACGTCCACCCGGCCTCCCGCATGCCCACTATACGCCCTCGCTCAAAGTCCGTCAACTGCACATACGGTTCACGTCCACGCTGTCGCGGCATGCTACCAGTGTTAAAGACTGCGATGGAGCTCCGTATGCCACGGCAAACTGGCTGACACTGACGGCGGCGGTGCACAAATGCTGCGCAGCTAGCGCCATTCGACGGCCAACACCGCGGTTCCTGGTGTGTCCGCTGTGCCGTGCGTGTGATCATTGCTTGTACAGCCCTCTCGCAGTGTCCGGAGCAAGTATGGTGGGTCTGACACACCGGTGTCAATGTGTTCTTTTTTCCATTTCCAGGAGTGTAGATACTGCCTACAGGAAAATTAAAGAGACCTTTGGAGAGAAGAGAACCACTTGTATGAATATCAAGAGCTCAGATGGAAACCCAGTTCTAAGCAAAGAAGGGAAGGCAGAAAGGTGGAAGGAGTATATAGAGGGTTTATACAAGGCGATGTACTTGAGGACAATATTATGGAAATGGAAGAGGATGTAGATGAAGATGAAATGGGAGATAAGATACTGTGTGAAGAGTTTGACAGAGCACTGAAAGACCTGAGTCGAAACAAGGCCCCAGGAGTAGACAACATTCCATTAGAACTACTGATGGCCTTGGGAGAGCCAGTCATTACAAAACTCTACCATCTGGTGAGCAAGATGCATGAGACAGGCGAAATACCCAAAGACTTGAAGAAGAATATAATAATTCCAATCCCAAAGAAAGCAGGTGTTGACAGATCTGAAAATTACCGAACTATCAGTTTAATAAGTCACAGCTGCAAAATACTAACGCGAATTCTTTACAGACGAATGGAAAAACTGGTAGAAGCGGACCTCGGGGAAGATCAGTTTGGATTCCGTAGATATGTTGGAACACGTGAGGCAATACTAACCTTACGACTTATCTTAGAAGAAAGATTAAGAAAAGGCAAACCTATGTTTCTAGCATTTGTAGACTTAGAGAAAGCTTTTGACAACGTTAACTGGAACACTCTCTTTCAAATTCTGAAGGTGGCAGGGGTAAAATACAGGGAGCGAAAGCCTATTTACAATTTGTACAGAAACCAGATGGCAGTTATAAGAGTCGAGGGGCATGAAAGGGAAGCAGTGGTTTGGAAGGGAGTGAGACAGGGTTGTAGCCTCTCCCCGATGTTATTCAATCTGTATATTGAGCAAGCAGTAAAGGAAACAAAAGAAAAATTCGGAGTAGGTATTAAAATTCATGGAGAAGAAGTAAAAACTTTGAGGTTCGCCGATGACATTGTAATTCTGTCAGAGACAGCAAAGGACTTGGAAGAGCAGTTGAACGGAATGGACAGTGTCTTGAAAGGAGGATATAAGATGAACATCAACAAAAGCAAAACGAGGATAATGGAATGTAGTCAAATTAAATTGGGTGATGCTGAGGGGATTAGATTAGGAAATGAGACACTTAAAGTAGTAAAGGAGTTTTGCTATTTAGGGAGCAAAATAACTGAGGATGGTCGAAGTAGAGAGGATATAAAATGTAGACTTGCAATGGCAAGGAAATTGTTTCTGAAGAAGAGAAATTTGTTAACATCGAGTATAGATTTAAGTGTCAGGTAGTCGTTTCTGAAAGTATTTGTATGGAGTGTAGCCATGTATGGAAGTGAAACATGGACGATAACCAGTTTGGACAAGAAGAGAATAGAAGCTTTCGAAATGTGGTGCTACAGAAGAATGCTGAAGATAAGGTGGGTAGATCACGTAACTAATGAGGAGTTATTGAATAGGATTGGGGAGAAGAGAAGTTTGTGGCACAACTTGACTAGAAGAAGGGATCGGTTGGTAGGACATGTTTTGAGGCATCAAGGGATCACAAATGTAGCATTGGAGGGCAGCGTGGAGGGTAAAAATCGTAGAGGGAGACCAAGAGATCAATACACTAAGCAGATTCAGAAGGATGTAGGTTGCAGTAGGTACTGGGAGATGAAGAAGCTTGCACAGGATAGAGTAGCATGGAGAGCTGCATCAAACCAGTCTCAGGACTGAAGACCACAACAAGAACAACAACAACTCTACATCCAACCCAGAAAATCGTAGCTGTAGGAGACCCAAAGTATCAGTGTAAAATCCAAAGAAATGCCCTCCCCACGAGTGAGAGTATTAAAATTCTAGTGATTACCTGCCAAAACATTTGTTAATAAAGTGTATGAGTTCGATGTGCACCAAAAAGCAGTGGAGCACACATAATACAAGGAATGTCATTCAAGAAGGACCATTTTGAAATAAAAATAAAACAAGTAAAATTTTCTTAGCATTAACAATATAATGAAAAGGATGGTTGCTACTCAACATATAGTGCAGATTCTGAATGGCAGAAAGCCACTACAAAAAGACCGTCGGAAAGTTAGCTCTTGGCTAACAACCACTTTGTCAAAATAAAAACACACACACACACACACACACACACACGCGCGCAAATGAAGCTCACAAACACATGACCACAGTCTCTGGCAGCCTCGCTCCAGCTGCCAGAGACTGTGATCATATGAGTGAGTGTTTGGTTTTCGGGATGGTGTGTGTGTGTGTGTGTGTGTGTGTGTGTGTGTGTGTGTGTTTTTGTCAGTTAAAAGCTAATTTTCTGACAGTCTTTTTGTTGTGCCTTTCTGCGACTCAGCATCTCAGCTATATTGTGAATAGCAACTATCTTTTTCGTTACAGTGTTTCATTCTACCCTGGAGTTTTCTCAGCAATTTTATTTTTCATGAAAGCCTGTACTTTCATCTATTTTTCTACATAATTCCCACCAATATCATATCATACAACCAGTTTTTGAATACTGTCCTCATAGAAATCTGCTGCCTGATTAGGCAACAGGTGCATAAGGTACATTTCTTGACACTTCAAGAAACTCATCACATAATGTCAAAATCATGAAGTGTCTGCTCTCTCTGCTTTTCATCAATTTGTCAGTAATGACTGAAGGTCATCCACTTTGTTCCTCATCATGCACATTTGTATGGCCATCTTTAAACGTTCTCAGCCAGTGCCGTACTGTCCCATTGCTCATAACATTTTCTGCATACAGTTCAACTGATCTGATGATGAATTTCAGCAACTTCCATGCCTTCAGTATTAAGAAAATGAATCACATAGTGTATTACACAGTTGGCAAGATTCTCAGTCAGAGGAAGCATTTGAAATACTCACAAACTAGCTATTTCACATAATTTTCTGCCAAATGACCTCCAGACAGAAGACACTTAAAAGGTGACTTATGCAATGCTTTTCTTGAATAGTCATATAAGTTGGGACTATCATGAATAACAATGAAGTGACAATCTTGTCCCAGCAATTAATGTAGTTCTACATTACATATAAAAACAACTGATGCACCATCAAGTCAGTTATTGTCCTATTGTATGAAATAAATAAATACACAATAGCATATGAAACATCTCTGTCTGCATGCATAATGGTGTATTTCCACATTGCTAACATTGCCCATGTATGTAAAATTATGCATTACAAACAAAAAATACAGAAAAACAACATTTGCTGAGAAGTAGTGTATTTCTCTTCAAACATAGATGTACCTGCTATAAATCAATATCTTTTTCAGAAAATGTAAAAGAATGTACATTACTCTACATAAAGCTCAATAGAGATAATAGCTTATCTGTCAATTCAAAATCAAGGAGGAGAAAAGACTGTAGGTGAGGAACGATGGCTCCAAATAAAACAGTAAACAAATAAGTCAAATATTTGCAAGCTCCTGTTGGTGTAGGCTTTAGCAAAAGTAATGGGGTCTTAAGAACTATTGTTTGTTATGTAACAGTTGTGAACAACAGAGAGAGCAGTAATCATTGGAAAAGCCTAAATACTATCACACTTTTTGAAATGTGTCCAGCCGTAATTTAGCACCATTCTATTCTCTGAAAAATTACGTATTTATGCATCAGTAACAGATGCAACCCTGAACTGATTTAAAATCTAGTTGTGTGACTATAAATTCAGGTCACTTCCTTTGCCTTGTTTTCCGTACTTTCCCATTCACTATGAAGCTCCGATGCTATATCAGTGAACAGCAGATCCCAGTTCCATGGCTCATCTATCTGAAATGGTCAATAAATCCATAAAAATATTGTCTTTTACTACTTACAACAACTACTATCGAATAAGTCATCATTTTTGCCACAATTATTTTAACTAAGCCATTCATGTATCTGTTTCATGTGAAGGAAGCACTGCTGAGTTTCTTGATGCTCTGAAGGCAAGTAGGCATGCTGCACCACATCGAAAATAATGCTGTGTAAGTAAGTCAGACACCACATACATGTATATGAAAAGAGGAAATGGACAGGTTGATAAATCATTTGAAGAATAAAATGTGAAAAGCAGTGCACTTTATACAACATGACTTAACAGCATAAAGAATAAAGAAATGTGCTATGACACGTTTTGTGTTTATAGATGAAATTGAAATCTTTCTCGAATGAACTCAAACATGTTAATAATGGGGAAAAAATCATGTGACTCTCAGCCTGGTGTGAGACATTCAGTGACTTGTGTGCTGATTTCATTGCTATTTTTGTTTTAAGGAACTTCTCATTTGATCCCGAGAGGTTGAGTGGATTCCATTTTTCACATCGCATATATCTAAAGTGATCACTAGCAGTTAAAGATGGGACCTCTGTGTCAACACACAGTCACTGACCACCACCACTGAAAGTGCCTACTACATCAGATGTTTGATGTTGTTGCTGTGGTCTTCAGTCCTGAGACTGGTTTGATGCAGCTCTCCATGCTACCCTATCCTGTGCAAGTTTCTTCATCTCCCAGTACTTACTGAAACCTACATCCTTCTGAATCTGCTTAGTGTATTCATCTCTTGGTCTCCCTCTATGATTTTTACCCTCCACGCTGCCCTCCAATGCTAAATTTGTGATCCCTTAATGCCTCAGAACATGTCCTTCTAAGCTGTCCCTCTTTTTATCAAGTTGTGCCACACACTCCTCTTTTCCCCAATTCTATTCAATACTTCATCATTAGTTATGTGATCTACCCATCTAATCTTCAGCATTCTTCTGTAGCACCACATTTTGAAAGCTTCTATTCTCTTCTTGTCCAAACTATTTATCGTCCATGTTTCACTTCCATACATAGCTACACTCCATACAAATACTTTCAGAAACGACTTCCTGACACTTAAATCTATACTCGATGTTAACAAATTTCTCTTCTTTAGAAACGCTTTACTTGCCATTGCCAATCTACATTTTATATCCTCTCTACTTCGACCATCATCAGTTATTTTGCTCCCCAAATAGCAAAACTCCTTTACCACTTTAAGTGTCTCATTTCCTAATCTAATTCCCTCAGCATCACCCAACACCTGCTTTCTTTGGGATTGGAATTATTATATTCTTTTTGAAGTCTGAGGGTATTTCGCCTGTTTCACACATCTTGCTCACCAGATGATAGAGTTTTGTCAGGACTGGCTCTCCCAAGGCCGTCAGTAGTTCTAATGGAATGTTGTCTACTCCCAGAGCCTTGTTTCGACTCAGGTCTTTCAGTGCTCTGTCAAACTCTTCACACAGTATCGTATCTCCCATTTGATCTTCATCTACATCCTCTTCCATTTCCATAATATTGTCCTCAAGTACATCGCCCTTGTATAGACCCTCTATGTACTCCTTCCACCTTTCTGCTTTCCCTTCTTTGCTTAGAACTGGGTTTCCATCTGAGCTCTTGATATTCATACAAGTGGTTCTCTTTTCTCCAAAGGTCTCTTTAATTTTCCTGTAGGCAGTATCTATCTTACCCCTAGTGAGAGAAGCCTCTACATCCTTACATTTGTCCTCTAGCCATACCTGCTTAGCCATTTTGCACTTCCTGTCGATCTCATTTTTGAGACATCTGTATTCCTTTTTGCCAGCTTCATTTACTGCATTTTTATATTTTCTCCTTTCGTCAATTAAGTTCAATATTTCTTCTGTTACCCAAGGAGTTCTACTAGCCCTCGTCTTTTTACCTACTTGATCCTCTGCTGCCTTCACTACTTCATTCCTCAGAGCTACCCATTCTTCTTCTACTGTACTTCTTTCCCCCATTCCTGTCAATTGTTCCCTCATGCTCTCCCTGAAACTCTGTACAACCTCTGGTTCTTTCAGTTTATCCAGGTCCCATCTCCTTAAATTCCCACCTTTTTGCAGTTTCTTCAGTTTTAATCTACAGTTCATAACCAATAAATTGTGGTGAGAGTCCACAGCTGCCCCTGGAAATGTCTTACAATTTAAAACCTGGTTCCTAAATCTCTGTCTTACCATTATATAATCTATCTGATACCTTTTAGTATCTCCAGGATTCTTCCATGTATACAACCTTCTTTCATGATTCTTGAACCAAGTGTTAGCTCTGATTAAGTTATGCTCTGTGCAAAACTCTACCAGGTGGCTTCCTCTTTCATTTCTTCCCCCCAATCCATATTCACCTACTATGTTTCCTTCTCTCCCTTTTCCTACTCTCGAATTCCAGTCACCCATGACTATTAAATTTTCGTCTCCCTTCACTACCTGAATAATTTCTTTTATCTCATCATACATTTCTTCAATTTCTTCATCATCTGCAGAGCTAGTTGGCATATAAACTTGTACTACTGTAGTAGGTATGGGCTTCGTGTCTATCTTGGCCACAATAATGCGTTCACTATGCTGTTTGTAGTAGCTAACCCGCACTCCTATTTTTTATTCATTATTAAACCTACTCCTGCATTACCCCTATTTGATTTTGTATTTATAAACCTGTAATCGCCTGACCAAAAGTCTTGTTCCTCCTGCCACCGAACTTCACTAATTCCCACTATATCTAACTTTAACCTATCCATTTCCCTTTTCAAATTTTCTAATCTACCTGCCCGGTTAAGGGATCTGATATTCCACACTCCAACCCGTAGAACGCCAGTTTTCTTTTTCGTGATAACGAATGTTTGATGGGTGTGACAATCTGTATCTTCAACATAGCACCCCTATTTTTAATGAAATAATTGTATAGGACCCCCTAACAGTGTTGCAATTTCACCGAAGCATGTCTTAATGATAACAACTTGTGTTTGCTTAAGGCAGAAACGTACTTCCAAAATTATACAGGACGTTTCACAATTCCTATTACAACCTTCTAGTGGTTGTAGAGGAGACTTACTACATAAAGTACTGATAAAGAGTCCAGATCCAGAAATGTGCCATTCTGGTTTAAAAATAAGTTTGAAAATTGGATCACTATGTAATGATAGAGCTGCACACCACAAAAGTTTTCCGGAGTGGCTCAGTCCATCTTGTACCATTACAACAATGGCTTTAAGAAACTGGTACATTCACAAAATGGTTCAAATGGCTCTGAGCACTATGGGACTTAACTTCTGGGGTCATCCGTCCCCTAGATTTTAGAGCTACTTAAACCTAACTAACCGAAGGACATCACACACATCCATGCCTGAGGCAGGATTCGAACATGTGACCGTAGCTGTCGCGCGGTTCCAGACTGTAGCACCTAGAACCGCTCGGCCACTCTGGCCAGCTGTACATTCACAACTAGGATAGTCAACTGTGGTGCTCTGCAGTTCCACACCGGGCTTTGTGAGTGGGGATTACAAAAGTGTGCTTTGCAGATACACCTTGTGCACTGCATAGCAGGATAGCCAGTTGCAGCAGCTCATGTGGAGCACACTAGTCAGAGTTCTGCTGTGTGTGTACTATGAAGTGGTCTGATCTTCAAATTTATTTTACAACCAAATAGTACATTCCTGGACATAGGCTGCTTATCAAAACTTTATCTACTAAGTCCCCTCTACAAGCCACAAATGCCTGTAATAGGAGTTGTGAAACACCCTGTGTAATTGTAAAAGATTCCCAATCTCTTCTTTCAGAATAATCGACACTACTTTTTCTTCATACTATCAGTTTTGTGGAAAGACATTCCAAGAAGACAGTGTGAAACTTTAAACTGGATTTATATAAAGAGGAAAATTAACTTCAAAAAACTGTAAAACTACAAACTGGCCAGTAATAGCCTTCAAGAGACAGCAAAATTACAAGTATAAAACATTTTTACATTCAGTTATCTATTTTTTGTGTTTAGCAATCTTTTTTTCCCTATACATATAGTCTTTCTGTTTCTGAGGTTTGTCTTCTGCAGTTACAGTCTTACAATCAATGTGGGAGTTATTCAGTCTTTTGCAACTGTACAAAGTCTTATTTGGATCTCACCTGTTTTGCTGTTTTTAAAGCATTTCAGTGATAAGCAGATTTGACCACAGAATTTGTAAAAGAAATAATATGTTCTCACAAAGGCTACATCATGAGCTAGTTTGATGATGATGGATCCAATTTAGTAAGCACTGAAAGCGCTTTAAAGAAAATGAAACCTGTCTACTCCAAATAAAACTTTATTCAGTGGCAAAAGATAGAATAACTTTACATCAGTTATTTCACTTTTTGTCCTTGTTTCTTCCTTTAGGGAGAAACAAACAGCTCTGAAAGCATGGTAGCATTTTTCCTTGTTTTGATTGTTTTCCATCAATTGCACTTGGAATACTGTCTCCTGAAGTTGAGTACTGGCAGCCAGTTACTGTATATTGAATTTTCTCAGGCAATGGGAATTTGCGGTTGTCCTCTTCCTCTAGAAGAAACTACATGTGTATATGTCAGAATAATGTGGAACATATGGTTTTAAAAGTGAAATAATGACTACACTTAAGAGCCAAACCAATCTAATAGCATTTGCAACTCTGAGAAAAATTCACAATATTCAACAATATGAAGGCAAAAACTTACATTAATTAAAAGTTATCTGATATAGCACATACTATTATAAATGTAGTTTTGAGGGTGTGGAGTTTTTTCTTTGGAACAAAAAAGCAAACCAAGAAAAGGAAAAGGAACAGAGGAAAGAAAACAATTGTGAAGTGAACCATAAAACAATTAGATGCATGGCCAAGAGAGAAAAAGGAACAGCAGATTATAAAAATTTTAATAATATCCCACAGCACACAATACCTAAGCAACTCAGTGGTACAAAATGCCACCTGGGAGAGAATGAGTATGCTAACATGGAGAGAAAAGATATTTTCTCACAGGTCTGGATAAAAACTACAAAAACAATGCAACTGTATTAACTGAGGCACCTACAAACTCAGTAATATTTGACAGTTACAAAGAAGACTCTGGCTTAATATTTTATCTGGTAGTGTAATGAATACAAACAGGTATTTTATTTGGTAGTATAACAGATATGAACAAGAAGTTTTTGAAACACAAAATCTTAACTTACCTCTTTTACATCATTTTCTGGTCTAAGGCTTTTTGTAAGGAGCTGTAAATTAATGTTATCAAGAGTCCCAAATGCTGAATGTTTGAATAGATCGGAGTCAAGCTCCTTATATGCTGCTACTTTATTCAGATTGACCCTGGGGGGGAAAAGAATCATATCTTTGGTAACTACGCAATTAGCTGCACAACCAATCATAACATTCCAAGTATAGCACTTACGATGGAGTACTGGCAATCTGTGTTGTCAAGTCTTCATCTTGTATGTCATCCAGGTCTGGTATCACTGGTATATCTGTGAAAATACGACACAATATTTACAAGGAACGGTTGCTTAATTGCTCATTATATATAGAAAAATCATAAAGTTTTCGTACTCAAGCATAATGCTGAGATTTAAGCACCAGAAATTTACACACTTCTGTAAGAAGTTCAAAAACATAGGTCCTATTTTGTTATTAGCACAGAGTGTTTGGCTATGACTGACCTATTTTCCCGTTGATCTAAAACCAAAATGAATACAGCCAGAGACATGCAACAACACATAGCCCAGATAAGCTGATTTGTCACTTGATATGTTTAGTTTCCAATGAGGTTGGGGAACCAGGATATTTAAGTTACTGAAACAGTACTCATCCAATGAGACAAACAAATTGTGGTATAATTTTCCATGTTTTCATACTCCAGTGTAATGTAAAGATAGTTCATTATTTTATGTACTTGTAGCCACACATCTGGGTGCTCTTGATGAAATTTTTCTGTAGTGGAGGGGACAAAGCAGACTCCTACTGCCACTCTGGAGATGGTGGGGAAAATTTGAGTTCAGACAGTGCACCTTTCATGTTTTTTGTTGCACAATAGTGATGTGTGCCTGGTGAAGGCACTAAAGTTATAAACTATAATGTGTAATGGAGTCTTCAACTTTTTTGAGTTCTTTACTTCTATGCATTCAAAGAGGAAGTGTTTGTGTCTGTGATGTGCAATGCACACAATTCTCTTATGCAATGCATTTTCTTCATGGCTGACACAGATATACCTAGATCCACCTCCTCCACTACTGAATTCATTAAATAGTTTGACTAGTTTAAATAAGAGGCACCATCCTTAATAGAAAAATGAGAGACAATAATAAAAAATGCAACACCGCTGATTTTATTCGCTGTATTGATTGCACTGAGACTTCAAATGCCAACTAACTGTAAGGAAATTATACACTGCAAAATGCCTCCTCTTAACAATCCAGCTCATTGTTTCCAATGTTCTCAAACCCCCAGAAAAAATTCTTAGTACTATGCTTTACAAGAAAAAGTAACAGAAAACATACAGGAAAAAAAAAAAAATGACATTTCAGTTGAGCTGAAGATGCATAGCAGTTGATTGTACTTTTTTTTAATAATTCACTATTTGGCACACTCACACACATTTCAAACAAAATTACCAGTTAAGGCCACATCAGCCATCTTTAGATCTACAAGAATAGATCTGAGGATGGCGGATGCCAGCCAAACAGGTCATTTCATTTTGCTTTAGTCTTACTGTGCTGGCCAACAAATTATTTTTAAAAAACCACACATTTCAGTTCCCAAGTAAACAATGAGATTTATTTCCACCTTGGCATAGTGCTCCAAATCTCTCCCTCTCCCCCTCTCCCCCCCCCCCTCTCTCTCTCTCTCTATCCTCCAAACCCCCCCCCCCCCCCCCCCCCCCCCCCACTGCCAACATCACTTCCAGATAAGATGAGAGCTCTGCAATCTAACATAAGGCAGTTACCTGATTAATAACACCCACTTGGGCTAAATCACTACACGCTAGCCTTTGAAAAACAAAAAGACTATGCCTGAAAAAAGAATTTACTGTTTCAAATATTTTTCTGTATTTGTCTTGATGACTTGAAGATACACAAGACCGGTTGTAGGTTTCTCTTACCATGGATTCTATGTTTTGGGGTACAGTGTTTTCTGAAGTGTGACTAACTGCCAGTTGTAAATAATGACATACACAACACACATGTGTGAGATTTGGCAGTCCACAATCTGTTTTTAAAATTCTGTGTAGCCCATTATTCACTTCTTTTTTATGTCCATTCTTCTGATTGAAGGTCAGAGGGTCTTCGGCCATGTAATAGAATGAGACACCTGCAGCTATTCTTCCAATGTTATTTATTATATAGCTACTCAGTTTCGGTGCTTCAGTACACCATCTTCAGGCCTTAACTGACTTTGATGGGGTTAACTCCCTTCGTATACACGATGCCACCAGTGGCTGATGTCTATGAACTAATTTCTGTAGGCTGTAGCAGCGATGTTGTGCCTGCAACCATTTACTTCAATTTATTACCATAGTTATGTCATTAGCAAGTTGAGACTGGATAAACTTCACATAAGTACAGCATACTTAATGTCATTTGGTATGGCAGTGCATTGCTTAGGGTGTCCAATTTGCTGCTTCAGTGTCAACAAACTCATTTAAAGTGTACAGTGGTTTTAGGTGTAGATTTTTTGACATCTTTCTTCGAGATTTCACCACATCCAAGGACTGCACTTAGTATTTACATGGTTGAACATTTTACCCATTCAACCACCTATTCATTCCTATCAGAACTAATGTGTTGTCTGTGCCTATTCCAATCAAATTTTCAATTTCCAGGTGGTTGGTCAGATATTTTGCATCAGCTTTTTTGATGGGAGTAAGCAATAAAAATGTTGACACAATTATTTTTGTGATTCACTATTAATATCTTATTGCAATTCCTAGATGATTTAAAATACTTATTTCACTGGCTTCGTTCATCAGCAGACTTAATTTTTCATTACTGATATCAGCTCGCAGTACTTCCATGAAGTGTGGACCCAACACTTCACTTATTATGTTTGAACACTTTGTTCGATGTAATTGTAAGTCTGTGGTGGATTTAGAGTCAGAAAATATATTTTCACGCAATTCTCCCAGATGTTCCACAGTCAAAACTGAACAATGTTAGTGGCAAGGTCTTCTGTGCAGATTTTATGGCAAGTCTCATGTTGTGTTTCATGGTTTCAGGGTGGTTTTTTTAAAATTTTATTTTATTGCTCAGTTTAGCATAAAATTCAGTTTGGTAGTAGCAACACATGCCTTTAATATTATTCCAAGGAACTGGTGTCAGCCATCCCTTAAATTCAGGTTTATTCTCCCATACATTCCTGTATTTTTGTGTGTAGCACTCGAACGAAAAACTTTAAACTATTACCGATTCTATCATCATTATTTACTAAGGTTTAAATTTGTATCATTTTTTGGCACATGGTGGCTGTGTGATATGATTGTTGTTCACACTGGCTGTACCTATGGTGTTGCAAGTTGGTCAATACCACCTTTGATGCTTGAACAAAAACTGTCACTGCGCTGATTTCATCTGCCTTTGAGGCTTTAACAAAAACTGCCAACTCTTTGATTTCATATATGTTAAATTACTGATGTTACTCAGTCAAAACTTAACTTTTGCTGAGCTATGGACAAGTTTATCTTGCTTCCACTATTTTGACATCTGGAAGATAGTTGTATAGGTGCATTCCCATGTATGTAACCCCTTTCTCATATCAGCTGGTTCAGTGCTGAATTACTCTTAATTTCTAGCAATTCTTGGTTTCATATTGGTGTAACTGCTGATTTTTTTTGTTAGAGATTACTGAGTTATTTGGTGAATGTTAGCATTTTGTAGATGTAGACATTTACTGCTGTTAGGCTGTTCAGTTCTTTGAATTTTGGTCTACAAGTAGTACACCTCTTTTGCCTTGTCATTATGCAGATGGCCTTTTTCTGTATAATAAGGATCTTATTCACATTTAATGCGCTCCTCCAGAGTTAAATGCCAAAGGACATAATGGAATAAAATAGTGCATAGTAATATTTTATCAGGGTTTCCATGTTGACAATTTAACTTAACTTCCTGATAGCAAAACAAACCAAGTTGAGCTGATGACGTACAATACGGATGTGCTCTGACCATGTCATTTTGTCAACTATGCAGGGACCCAAAAATTTTGCACTTTTCACTTGCTCAAGTCTGTTGCCATTAATTTTAAATTCTAACAAATTTTGTTTGGTCTTGCTATTTTTAAAACAGATAAAATTGATTTTTTTTTTTTTTGTAATTTGGTTCTAATCTATCACTGTAAAGCCATTTATCAAGATAACGAAGAATCCCTTGAGTGTTTAGAGCACATTCTTCTATATTTTCACCCTTTATCACAATGTTGGTATCATCAACAAAAAGGATGATTTTATTTTGGATACCACTGGGAAGATCATTTACATAAATCAACAAGAGTAATGGCCCAAGCACGCTTCCTTGTGGTACATCGTGTATAATTTTCTTTGTATCCAAGTAAAATTTATTCACTTTTTCATCTGTTTCCACTTTCTGATACCTGTTTGTCAAATAGGATCTCAACAAGTCCAACACAGTACCACTGATCCCATATAATTCTTTCTCCAGAAGTAATTTGTGATTTACATGGTCAAATGCTTTAGATAGGTCACAAAAGATCCCTATTGTAGTTTCTTCCTTGTCAAAAGCATCTAGCACATAGTGAAATCTTGTGCAGCAGTAGCGGTGGACTTATTTTTCTAGTAACCATGTTGACTTTCATCAACCTGTTGTACACAATGCATTCAAAGATTTTTGCTAATGTTGGTAAAATATTCACAGGTCTGTAATTTTCTGGTTCTCTTGCATCACTGTTTCTGAATAAAGGTATTAACCTTGCAGTTTTAAGGCTTTCTGGAAACACCCTCTCTACCATTAAATACTTTGGCCAGAGGTTTAGCTGTAAAGGCAGAAGACAGTTTAACAAGCGTATTTAATATCCCATAAACATCCTGTATCTTAGTGTTTTCCAAGTTCTTTATAACTCTAATTACTTCTCCTTTACTGGTAGGAAACAAGTAAATCGAACTACTTAACGGCTGTTATTTCAGCTTTAACCCATTTAAAGCACTAGTTGCTGAGATTGTGATATGTCTGTCGTATGTTTGCAGATATTTATAAAGTAGTTATTGTAGTTATTGAAGACATTCACTACTGATTTAGGGCTTTTTATTAAGGTGTTATTCCAGCTTATTTCTTTGGGCCAGTTCTTTTTATTCCTTTTATGACCCATTTCTCCATTTAAGATTTGCCATGCTGTCCTTGCCTTGTTTTCTGAAAGGCTGATAGCCTTCTCAATAGCCTTTTTCTAAGCACATTTTATGACTTTGTGTTATATTTTCTTATACCTAGTATAATACATAATGATATTTGAGCCTCTGTTTTGCATTTAACTAGTCTATGCAACTCTTTGAACCTACTACTTGATACCATAATGCCCCAACTTATCCAGTTGTTGTTATTTGTTTTACTAGAGACACAGTTGTTTTTGTAGTGGAAAGCATCATTGACGTATTCACAATACTTAGTTATAAAGATTCTAGCACTTTTTCCATTGTTTTTATCAAATATTTTGGTCCAACTTTTCTCAATAAGATTGTTTGTGAACTTATTTATGTTTTCTTTGTATAGAGATTGGTATTTAATATTTTCAGTTAGAGGAAGGTGTAAGTAGATGAATGACAAACACTAGCTTCACTTAATGAAGGTTTATTCAGCACTTGCACATACAAGAGAATGGAGCAAACTGCCTCCGGTAAGAACACATACGGTATATACCAGGTGGTCCATTGATCGTGACTGGGCCAAATATCTCACGAGATAAGCGTCAAATGAAAAAACTACAAAGAACGAAACTTGTCTAGCTTGAAGGGGGAAACCAGGTGGAGCTATGGTTGGCCTGCTATATGGTGCTCCCATAGGTCAAACGGATATCAACTGCGTTTTTTAAATAGGAACCCCCATTTTTTGTTACATATTCATGTAGTACATAAAGAAATATGAATGTTTTAGTTGGACCATTTTTTTTTTTTTTCACTTTGTGATAGATGGTGCTGTAAGAGTCACAAACATATGGCTCACAATTGGTAACAGGTAGGTTCTTTAAATTAAAATACAGAACATAGATATGTTTGAACATTTTATTTCAGTTGTTCAAATGTGATACATGTACCTTTGTGAACTTATCATTTCTGAAAACACATGCTGTTACAGCGTGATTATCTGTAAATACCACATTGATGCAATAAATGCCCAAAACAATGTCTGTCAACCTCAGTGCATTTGGCAATATGTGAAACGACATTCCTCTCAACAGCGAGTAGTTTGCATTCCGTAATGTTCGCACATGCATTGACAATGCACTGACACTTGTTGTCAGGTGTTGTCAGTGGATCGCAATAGCAAATATCCTTCAACTTTCCCCACAGAAAGAAATCCGGGGACGTCAGATCTGGTGAATGTGTGGGCCATGATATGGTGCTTCGACGACCAATCAACCTGTCATGAAATATGCTATTCAATACCGCTTCAACCTCACACGAGCTATGTGCCAGACATCCATAGTGTTGGAAGTACATCGCCATTCTGTCATGCAGTGAAAAATCTTGTAGTAACATCGGTAGAACATTACATAGGAAATCAGCATACATTGCACTGTTTAGATTGCCATCGATAAAATGGGGGCCAATTATCCTTCCTCCCATAATGCCACATCATACATTAACCCACCAAGGTCACTGATGCTCCACTTTTCACAGCCATCATGGATTTTCCGTTGCCCAATAGTGCATATTATGCCGGTTTACATTACCGCTATTGGTGAATGACGCTTCGTCGCTAAATAGAACGCACGCAAAAAATCTGTCATCATCCCTTGTGCCCAGTGGCAGAATTGTACATGATGTTCAAAGTCATTGCCATGCAATTCCTGGTGCATAGAAATATGGTACAGGTGCAATCGATGTTGATGGATGTAGCATTCTCAACACTGACGTTTCTGAGATTCCTGATTCTCACGCAATTTGTCTGCTACTGATGTGCGGATTAGCCTGCGACAGCAGCTAAAACACCTACTTGGGCATCATCATTTGTTGCAGGTTGTGGTTGATGTTTTACATGTAGCTGAACACTTCCTGTTTCCTTAAATAACGTAACTGTCCAGCGAACTGTCCAGACACTTGGATGATGTCATCCAGGATACCGAGCAGCATACATAGCACATGCCTGCAGGGCATTTTGGTCACAATAGCCATACATCTACACGATATTGTCCTTTTCCGCAGTTGGTAAATGGTCCATTTTAATACGGGTAATGTATCATGAAGTAAATACCGTCTGCACTGGCGGAATTTTATGTGATACCACGTACTTATACATTTGTGACCAATGCAACGCCATCTATCACAAAGCAAAAAAAGTGGCCCAACTAAAACATTCATATTTCTTTATGTACTACACGAATACGTAATAAAAAATGGGGTTTCCTATTTTAAAAAACACAGTTGATATCCGTTTGACGCCATCTAGCGGACCAACCATAGCCCCATCTGGTTTCCCCCATTAAGCAAGACAAGTTTCGTTCTTTGTAGTTTTTTTGTTTGATGCTTATTTCGTGAGATATTTGGCCCAGTCACGATCAATGGACCACCCTGTATACAGCTACAGAACATTCCAGTACAATGACTCTTGCCGTCTGTGGATACTTCTAGAATGTATTCGAACCGAATATAGAAATTAAAATGTTTCAGTTTAGGTTAGTTTTCAACTCACGATCCTCTATGCAACAATCTAGTATCATAACCACTACACTATGGTGACTGCACTACTCGGCTTCTTCTGCGACATTGCTCCCTCGTTAAGAGAACAGCATCTCGGTGTTACGTCCTCGTAGTCCAGGAACGAGTCATAGGTCCTCCAACTCCCAATGACTGATGTTCGCCCTGGCAGTGATCTTCTTAGAACTTCCCTTGCCACTACATTCTTTGGTACCTTTCCGCTTGTTGCCTGTCACTGGAGCTTCAAATTTACGCCGGGTTGCAGGATCCTTATAGGGCTCCATTCGAAGGACGTGGACCATATCTCTGATCTTTCGTCATCTTGTGTCGGGGTTGAAATCTTCAACTTCATAAGTAACATCAGACAACTGTCTTACAAACTTATAAGCTCCAGAGAAGCACCTGAGGAGATTCTCAGAGAGACCAACCTTTTGAACAGGAGTGAAGGTCCAGACGAGATCACCAGGCTGGTAGACAACAAGGTGGTGGCTCGCATCATACCTTCGGCAATTGTTTTCTTGAACCTGCAGCGAGCGGAGTCGAGCTAACTGCCAAGCTTCCTCAACTCTGGTTAACACCTAGCCGATGTAGTCGTTGTCCATGTCATCAGGGTGTAACGGAAACACAGTGTTCATCATCGTCATCGCCTCACACCCATGCACCGGGAAAAATGGCGTAAATCCTGTGGTGTTGTAGGCAAACGTCACAAAAGGTAGCACCTCATCCCAGTTTCTCTGCTCAGCATTGACAAACATTGATAGCATGTAAGCCAAGGTCTTATTAAGGCATTCAGTAAGCCTGTTAGTTTGCGGATGGTAGGCACTCATCATGTGATGAGTAATGTTGCACCGATGGTTTATCTCTGTCACAAGATTCGATTGAAAAACTTTCCCTTGATCCTTAATTAATGACCTTGGGGCACTTTATTTTAATACAATGTCTTTTACAATGAATTTGGCTACCTCGAATGCTTCGACTGTTTTCATAGCTTTTGTAATGGCATAGTGTGTCAGATAATCAGTGAAAACAATAATCCAATAGCAGACATTGGAAATCATCCGAGGAGGTCAATCCCAACATGCTGGAAAGGCATTTCGGCTGGTGGAATTGGTATGAGTCGACCAGGTGGTTCCTGAGGAACTGCCTTTCTCCTCTGGCAATCTCGACAGTGCGACACATAATGATGAACACTCCTGCATGAACTGGCCAGAAAAATCTCTTGCAGATCCTATCGTATGTCTTAATAAATCCTAAATGTCCAGCCTCAGATGTGTCATGGAATTTCTGTAGAACATCTAAGTGCATTTGTTTAGGAATCACTGGTAGCCACCTCTTTCCTAATGCAAAGTAATCCATTAACTACCTTAAATTGTCCTTTCAGATGCTCTGACCGATTTAAGGCAAGCATAATTTGAGATACCTTGGCATCCTTCTTCTGCTCAGCAGAGAGATCCTGGAGTGCAGTGAGACAGTCACTATCTTCATCAAAGTCTTGATGGTCTTGCACAGGGTTTCTTGAGAGACAGTCAGCATCTTGGTGTTTTCTCCCACTTTTTTACACTATGGTAATGTCATTCTCTTGAAGACGTAGTGCCCACCTGGTGAGTCATCCTGTTGGATCCTTAAGACCTGTCAACCAACAAAGTGAATGATAGTCTGTAACAACTGTGAATGGTCTTCCACAGAGATACTGTCTTATATGCAGATGGCCCAGATCACAGCAAGACATTCTCTTTCTGTAGTTGAGTAGTTTCTCTCGGCTTTTGTAAGTGCCCTAGAAGCATAGGCTATAACCTTCTCTTTTCCATCCGAAATTTGCACCAGAACAGCACCGATCCCATACCCATTGGCATCTGTGTGTAGTTCTGTAGGAGCTCTCTCATCATACAGACCAAGTACAGGGTCAGTCGTCAGAGCTTTTCCCAGCACATCGAAAGAATCTTGCTGAGCACCACCCCAGATAAATTTAGCATCGGCTTTTAACAACTCTTGGAGTGGCCTGGCTTTTTCTTTGATAAAACGACGGTAATTAGAACACAATCCGAGGAAGCTTCTCACATCTCTAATACTTTTAGGAATAGGAAATTCTGTTATAGCTCTCACCTTTTCTGGGTCTGGCTGCACACCTTCATTTGACACAAGGTGCCCAAGTATTTTGATTTCTTTTGCTCCAAAGAGACACTTTCTTGGTTTAAGTTTCAGTCTGGCTTGTTGGAGACACTTAAGAACGACCCTCAGTCTTTTTATGTGTTCATAAAATGTCTCTGAGAACACTATAATGTCATCTAAATAACAAAGACACACCAACCACTTCAGGTGCCTTAGAAGATTATCTGCCATTCGTTCAAAAGTTGCTGGTGCATTACACAAACCAAATGGCATTACCTTAAACTCATACACGCCCTCAGGGTGATGAATGCAGTTTTCTCATGATCAGCCTCATCTACTTTGATTTGCCAGTATCCTGAGTACATGTCCATGCTTGAGAAAAACTTAGCCCCCTTCAGACAATCTAGGGTATCGTCAATTCATGGAAGAGGGTAAACGTCCTTTTTAGTTATCTTGTTAAGCTTCCTGTAATCAACACAAAAGCCCAACAGCCATCTTTCTTCCTGAAGAGAACCAGTGGTGACGACCATGGGTTCTGCGAAGGCTGAATGATGTCATTTTTCATCATTTTCGCTACCTCGTCGTGAATTATTCGACGTTCTGTTGCTGACACATGGTATGCTCTCTGGCTTATTGGTTGATGGGCTCCAGTGCTAATCCGGTGCTTCACCATCGATTTGTCTAATTTGCTCTTCACCTGTGGATTGAAGCATTCAGAGAATTCTTGAAGAATGGCAAGCAGCTTCTTCTGTTGTTCCTAAATGAGATCTGGTGATAGACGAGCTAGAAGATCTTGTCTCCTAATGGTAGCACTAATTGTGCCCACAGACATGGCATGGGAGGTTTCTATGATGCTCAGCTGTTCTGCAATTAATGGCTCAGCATTTGCTATGCTCATGCATCTTGGAAGACTCTGCGGTTCTCAGCAACAGTTAACTATCCACAATTCACCGAATCCATTCTGAAATGAGATGACGGAGGCTGGGATGACCAAGTTATTCTTCAGTGGTATGGTTCAAATGGCTCTGAGCACTATGGGACTTAACAGCTATGGTCATCAGTCCCCTAGAACTTAGAACTACTTAAACCTAACTAACCTAAGGACAGCACACAACACCCAGCCATCACGAGGCAGAGAAAATCCCTGACCCCGCCGGGAATCGAACCCGGGAACCCGGGCGCGGGAAGCGAGAACGCTACCGCACGACCACGAGATGCGGGCAGTCGGTCAGTGGTATGCTTCTCTTACATTCCACTACAAGATCCATGGGTTGATGCGTGGCATGACACATGACAGCTACCTTTCTAGCGCTGACTGCAGTAATGATCACTTCATCCAGCACACATAGTCTCCACACACGCGGATGCGCATCTTCCTGTCCACAGTATCTCATCTCGTCTAGCATAATCTTCGAGCGACCACAATCTATAATTGCTTGAGAAGCTAACTTTCAAACAGTCCCATCCAAGAACGACATGATTACACTCTTGTAAGATGATGAATTCTAAGGGCTGTGTATGGCCACTTATACCCACACAAATGACACATCTTCCTGTAGGTTTTACATACTTCCCATTAGCCACCCTCATCAGAGATGTTTTGCTGTTGACAAATACAGTTTTCTACAACTGGCGATGGTACTTCTGCGAAATGACTGAATATGATGCTCCAGAGTCCACAAGAGCTTGGACTGGTCGGCCATACATGAGGATATCGACGTAATTTCCTACCATTTATGTAGTGATCGACGGCGGAGGATTTTTCTCTTCGATGGTCTCACCTCCAAGGAAGGTGATCGGCTGGAGCTTCTAAATGGCAATGGAGACCTTGATCGACGTGATGGGGAGAGTCCTCTCCAGTGGCTATCTTGCGGTGAAGGTGTCCTATGTCGTCCTGCACCCACATCTTCTTGTTCATCTTCGTCGTCCCAGAGATGGTGTCGGCTAATGTCTCTCTGTTGTTTTCTTGTGCAGGCATCATCAAATATCCGTTGCCTTTCTTGGCAATAGCGCACCTCATGTCCCAGTCGTCCGCAGTGGAAACATACTGGTTGGTTATCCTGGGTTCTCCAGACATCAGTCTTCCTTGGTTACCCAACAGGTTCCTCATGCGGCATTGTAGGAGTGTAACTTCGCCTGGATCTCGACTTTTTTACTGTTTTGAAGGGAAATGAAGGACGAGAAATTGGGTTCAATGTCTGTTCCAGTTCCTCCCTTATGACCTCATGGAGCGTCTTGGTTTTTGGCTCGCCATGCGATCCAAGTGCCTTCTGAACGTCCTCTCTCACTATCTGATGAAGAACACTTTTGAAATCAGTTTCTTCCTCCGTCACAGACACTGTGATGACATTTGGAAGCCGTTCAAACTTCTTGCATGTAATTCTTTTTTAATGCATTGTCTCGATATACTGGCACCATTTTATGAAGTTGTCTGCTGTCGAAACCTCCTTCAGGAGCAGGGCCCTCAGCAACATCCTTCATGAGATATGCAACCTTATCTTCCTTCTTCATTCAAGGATCCACTGTTTCACACAGCTCCAAGATGACTTGAATGTAGGATGCTGTCATTTCTCCTGGATGCTGTGCCCTGCACTTAAATTCATTTTCAGCCTTGCACTTCTGTCATTGTGCGTTGCTGAAATACTTGTACAGTTCCACCTGGAATACTTCCCAGCTTCTTAACTTCTCCTCGTTGTTCTCATACCATTACTCGGCAGTGCCCTCTAAGTAGAAAAATATGTTAGCCAAACACACAGTGTCATCCCATTTGTTAAATTTGGCTATACGCTGACATATCTTCAGCCACTTCTTTGTATCTTGGCCATCACCACCAGAGGACCCAGAAAGATGTCTCATGTGGTGGCACACAGTTGCTGTCATCATGATGTCTTCTTTTTTTTCTGTTTCTGATAGATTGCGATCTGCTGAATATGGCTTGAACTCAGGTTTCTCGCCACGTTAACGGCGGCTCTGTCGTGGCATGATGGGAGCCACTGTGTCGTCGATAACGTATGGTATCCCAAGTTCCAATGCCCAGTGCCTCCACCAGAATAATGTCACATAGTGGGAGGTGTAAGAAGATGAATGATGAACACTAGCTTCACTTAACAGAGGTTTATTCAGCACTTGCACATACAAGAGTGCACAGCGAACTGCCTCCTGCCAGAACATGTATGGTAGACATACAGCTACAGAATATTCCAGTACAATGATTCTTGCCATTTGTGGATACTTCTAGAATTTATTGGAACCAAATAAGGAAATTAAAATGTTTTAGTTCAGGTTAGTTTTGAACTCACGATCCTCCATGCAACAACCTAGTATCATAACCACTACACTACGGCGACTGCACTGCTCGGTTTCTTCTGCGACAATATTATACTTTCTGTTCATCCTGCAAACGATATTAAATATACAGAGTAGTTTGTGCTGAAAGAAATAAACAAAGTATACAAGACGAAGCTAACACCTAATGGTGAAGTTTGAAAAGTAGTGACAAGATTGAAGGTGACACTTAAAAGATTTTTTTCACAAATTTTAGCCTGTGGGTGTAAAAGTAAGTTTGAGTTTCACAATTTTAACATTTCATTCTCCACTGCAACAAATATATTTATTTTTCTGTGGCAAATTGAAAAACTAAACAACCCAGTCAGTTACATTTACTTGTTGCACACTGCTTATGACAAAACAAAATCAGCAACCACATCACTCTGTCTATCTGTTGGAAGTACTCTCAGAAGGTGGTGGGTCGATTTCAGTAAAGTATTCACTATCATGTAGCCGGATTCTTCAGGATGATTTAGTACACAAATTGTGTGAAATGCTTCTATTCAACATTTTAAATGCTTACTTTTAATTGCGGGAATAAAGCATATGTGGCATACCAGAAGACACTAAAGATTTTAGTATGCAACAAAGATGAAGCCAGTTACCTCAAACAGTACCTATATCAAAGACTAGTCGGAACACTTCTAGGAATAAAATTGTTATAAAAGAGATTGCAGTTTATGATGATGCAGCTGATGATTGCACTGAAATTACAGGGTGCTGCAAAAAAATTGGATGACTTACAAGCCGAACTATGTAAACGAGGCTATAGGCCTACCCCCAATCGATCGGGATATTATTTAAGACACGTTCCCAGACAAATCAGCACAGAGGAAGGAAAAAATCACATGGTAAATATTTCTGTTAAACTGCGGAAACCAGTCTCTACATTTCATGTAAAAATACAGATGGCAAATTCCCATTGCCAGTCTACATTTTATATCCTCTCTACTTCGACCATCATCAGTTATTTTGCTCTTCAAATAGCAAAACTCCTTTACTACTTTAAGCATCTCATTTCATAATCTAATTCCCTCAGCATCACCAGACTTAATTCGACTACATTCCATTATCCTCATTTTGATTTTGTTGATGTTCATCTTATATCCTCCTTTCAAGACACTGTCCATTCCGTTCAACTGCTCTTCCAAGTCCTTCACTGTATCTGACAGAATTACTATGTCATCGGCGAACCTCAAAGTTTTTATTTCTTCTCCATGGGTTTTTATACCTACTCCGAATTTTTCTTTTGTTTCCTTTACTGCTTGCTCAATATACAGATTGAATAACATCGGGGACAGGCTACAACCCTGTCTCACTCCCTTCCCAACCACTGCTTCCCTTTCATTTCCCTCGACTCTTATAACTGCCATCTGGCCTCTGTACAAATTGTAAATAGCCTTTCGCTCCCTGTATTTTACCCCTGCCACCTTTAGAATTTGAAAGAGAGTATTCCAGTCAATATTGTCAAAAGCTTTCCCTAAGTCTAAAAATGCTAGAAACGTAGGTTTGCCTTTCCTTAATCTTTCTTCTAAGATAAGTTGTAAGGTCAGTATTGCCTCACATGTTCCAACATTTCTACGGAATCCAAACTGATCTTCCCCGAGGCCAGATTCTACCAGTTTTTCCATTCGTCTGTAAAGAATTCGCGTTAGTATTTTGCAGCTGTGACTTATTAAACTGATAGCTCGGTAATTTTCACATCTGTCAACACCTGCTTTCTTTGGGATTGGAATTATTATATTCTTCTTGAAGTCTGAGGGTAATTCACCTGTCTCATACATCTTGCTCACCAGATGGTAGAGCTTTGTCAGGACTGGCTCTCCCAAGGCCGTCAGTAGTTCTAATGGAATGTTGTCTACTCCCAGGGCCTTGTTTCGACTCAGGTCTTTCAGTGCTCTGTCAAACTCTTCACACAGTATCGTATCTCCCATTTCATCTTCATCTACATCCTCTTCCATTTCCATAATATTGTCCTCAAGTACATCGCCCTTGTATAGACCCTCTATATACTCCTTCCACCTTTCTGCTTTCCCTTCTTTGCTTAGTACTGGGTTTCCATCTGAGCTCTTGATATTCATACAAGTGGTTCTCTTTTCTCCAAAGGTCTCTTTAATTTTCCTGTAGGCAGTATCTATCGTACCCCTAGTGAAATAAGCCTCTACAGGCTTACATTTGTCCTCTAGCCATCCCTGCTTAGCCAGTTTGCACTTCCTGTCGATCTCATTTTTGAGACGTTTCTATTCCTTTTTGTCTGCTTCATTTACTGAATTTTTATATTTTCTCCTTTCATCAATTAAATTCAATATTTCTTCTGTTACCCAAGGATTTCTAGTAGCCCTCGTCTTTTTACCTACTTGAACATCTGCTGCCTTCACTACTTCATCCCTCACAACTACCCATTCTTCTTCTACTGTATTTCTTTCCCCCATTTGTGACAATTGTTTCCTTATGCTCTCCCTGAAACTCTGTACAACCTCTGGTTTAGTCAGTTTATCCAGGTCCCATCTCCTTAAATTCCCACCTTTTTGCAGTTTCTTCAGTTTCAATCTACAGTTCATAACCAATAAATTGTGGTGAGAGTCCACAGCTGCCCCTGGAAATGTCTTACAATTTAAAACCTGGTTCCTAAATCTCTGTCTTACCATTATATAATCTATCTGATACCTTTTAGTATCTCCAAGATTCTTCCATGTATACAACCTTCTTTCATGATTCTTGAACCAAGTGTTAGCTATGATTAAGTTATGCTCTGTGCAAAACTCTACCAGGTGGCTTCCTCTTTCATTTCTTAGCCCCAATCCATATTCACCTACTATGTTTCCTTCTCTCCCTTTTCCTACTCTCGAATTCCAGTCACCCATGACTATTAAATTTTCGTCTCCCTTCACTACCTGAATAATTTCTTTTATCTCATCACACATTTCATCAATTTCTTCATCATCTGCAGAGATAGTTGGCATTATTATAAGAAACCTTAATCCTTGGCTGCAGTCTGGGACCATGGTCGGTGTTCATTTTATCTATAAATGACAAACACGTGTACCAATAGGTATTACAGCAAATACTCAAGCACCAATATTAATGCACCTTCACTACCGTGTAAAATTACTGGATCATGTTTTCTTGGTCACTGAGAAACATATGCTTATTACCTCTGTATATGTAGGTATTGCAGTAAACCTGCAATCTTTAGCTGACACACTCTGGGCCTACATTCAAAGCGATTCATAGCGGAAAAAATTCTTCCTCTATTGTAGAGACTCGTGACACAGACATACTTTCTGAATTACCTGCATTTGAAAAGTTAATGAGAACTGAAGGTTTTGTAAAAGGCGTGTTCATTTTCACTTGTGATGGTGGCCCTGATGAAAATCCACAAAACAAGTGAGTTTCAGCTGTACATCGTTTCAAAGATTTTGACATGGGTGCTATTCATATTGACACAAATGCTCCAGGAGGAAGTGTATTTAACAAAGTGGAATGACGAACATTGCCTGTTAGTTGTGAACTTACTGGTGTGTGTTAAAAAAGTTTTGGTTCAGATCTTGATTTCAGTAATAGAACTACAAAATTGGAGCTAGAAAAACAGAATTTTGAGAGTGCAGACACCATGTTGGCTAATATTTTAAGCCAATTGGCTATTGACGATTTTCCTGTGGTTGCCAAGTACTTTGGGCCAACAGATACCAGACTGAATATCATACAGGCTCGGACATTGAAAAATGACAATACTTGGTACGCAAATCACGTACATGAATCATAATACTTTTTACAAATTGTAAAATGTAAGGGTGTTGCTTGTTGCGCTGTGCGATGATCTAGCCTGTGGCAATTATTATGAGAGGGGTTTCAGACTAAAGTTGGGTATGTACGCACACATAGTAAATGAAGACTTCGAAGGTAAATTTGCTCTGCTGTCACTATAGCTATCTTTGGATCTCTATGGGTCATCACATGTGTATCAAATCCCGTATGATGTGTGGAACATATTTTTCATCATACAAAGCCACTCCCAACACATGCATTCATATTAGAGCCAACAACAGTTTTTGCCCAAAGATTCCTCCTCAAAGGATTGCAACTAGACTTGTTAGGGAAGTTCTTTGATAAACAATGATGATGCTATATGGTTGGATGAAGATGATGTGGACACACTGAATGTTCCTAACAGCCAAATCAAGAAAAAAGTGACTGCTATGGCAATCATAAATAATATAAAGGAATGGCTCAAAGTCCTTGAACACAAGATGATTAAATTTTGTGTAATTTGTTTCATTTGTTATGTTTTGTAAATTTTCCAAAACGTTTGATTTATTCTTAATTTTATGAAAATCAAAATATTTTGCATAGAAACACATGAATAATTTTTGGACTACTGTTTTAATTTAATAATTTCTAATAATTTCTAAAAAGTGCAAAATACGTTACGTGACTCCAGGGGAGAAGCAGATCACACAAATGTGACCACCTGTGACAAGAAGAAGTGGGGTGAGGGGGAGGGGGGGGGGGGGGAATCTCCAGAAACCATGAAATTCATGAAAGATAATTTATGGATGGCTCCTAAAACAGAACTGGGATTCCATCACGGTCTGGAACCCTATTTCTTTTCGGCTGCTTCAATTGCTTTTCAGCACCAGGGATGTTTATTTCTATGTCATCCATTGGGACAACACAGTATCTAAAGACATTGTAAAACTTACCAACATATGCACACACACATCTATTGCACTTTCAGATGAGTGACCGTGGTTTTGAACATAAGACCTAGAACAGTAGCTTAACTTCATGCTTTGACTAGGAAGCTCTAATCAACACACACAATTTACTGAGATAATCAATAAGATTGATACAAGATCCCATATTGTCTGTTACATACATTTTTTACTACAGAAATGTATAAAACATTACAAACGATACATACACTCATCAGATTTTATTTAAATTTACAAGACCTAGCAATCACATACTCATTGGTTAGTGTTGAGCTGTTCATTTTCTTGAGCAAGTTGTTCCTGTTGAGGACTTCAGTCTGAAGACTACTGTGACGCAACTCTCCATTAATCCATCCTTCCATTACCAAATTGACAATTCCTTGATGTCTCAGGATGTGTTCTATCAACCAGTTTCTTGTTTTAATAAAGCTGTACTACCAGTTCCTTTGCCCCCAATCTGAGTCACTACCTTCTCATTTGCTATTTGATCTAACCAACTAATATTCAGTGTTCTTATATAGTATCATATTTCAAAAGCTTCTGTCTTCTCCTTATCTGAGCAGAACTACTTGTTGTCCATGCTTCATTTCTATACAAGGTTACACACTCCAGACAAGCACCTTCAGAAAAGATTCCCTAACAGTTAAATTCATATTTAATGTTAATAAATTCCTCTTTTTCAGAAATGCTGTTCTTGGTATTGCCAATCTACTTCAGCTTCATCAGTTATTTCACTGTCCAAATTCCAAAACTCAACTAATACTCATATTTTCTCGTTTTTTAATCTAATTCCCTCAGCAGTACTTGGTATAATTCAATTACACTCCATTACCCACTTCTTTTCAATACACTGTCCATTCCGTTCAACTGTTCTTTCAAATCCTTTGCCATTATAATTTCACTGGCAAACCTTAAAGGTTTATTTCTTCTCCATGAACTTTAATTCTCTTTCCAAACTTCTCTTTGGTTTGCTTTAGCACTTGGTCAATGTACAGATTAAATAATATTGGAGATAGGCTGCAACCCTATCTCACCTCCCCCCCCCCCTCCCCCTCAATTATGGCCTTTCTTTCATGTCTCTCACCGACTCTTATAACTGTAGTCTGGGTTCTGTACAAGTTGAAGGTAAGATTTTAGTACTTGAATTTTATACCAGCCACCTTCAGAATTTTAAATAATGTATTCCAGTCAGCATTATAAAAAGTTTTTTTCTGAATCTACAATTACAGCAAATGTAGGTTTACCTTTCTTCACCCTATCTTCTAGGATAAATTACAGGGTCGCTATTGCCCCGGGTTTTCCTTCATTTCTCCAGAACCCAAATTGATCTTCTCTGAGTCAGCTTCTACCAGTTTTTTCTTACGCAAATAATTTGTGCCAAAATTTTGCAACCATGACTCATTAAACTGATGGTTTGACAGCATTCACAATGGTCAGCAGCTACTTTGTTTGAAATTAGAATTATTACATTCCTTTAAAGTCTGAGAGTATTTTGCTTGTCTCATACATCCTGCAGCAGAGAGAAGGAATTAAGCCTTATTTGCCCCATGCTGTTTCTTACTTTGTTCTTGATTAAAAATAAAAGTTTATCACAGCAAGTTTTAACCACAAGAATGAGAAAAATCTTCAGTGCAATTTCAACGTCAGGAAAGGAGGAGCCAAAAAAATGATAAACTATGAGGTAATATAACATCAATTTGTAAAAATCATTACATATCTTCCAGAAATAGTTTAACATATATGAGTTTCCAAGAATTCACTGAAATAGATTAAGTCCTCCTCAAACTTGCATCTTTGGGGTAATTTTGAATCAAACTGCACAATCCTACTTCTGTCTGGTGTAAGTGTTGGTAAATGTTGAAGAAACATTTCAAACATATTCTGTGTGTACTTGCTTTTATAGACCCTTTGCTTCATGGGCCTTACTGTCAGAACATCAGAGAGAACCTCTGAAGAAGGTCTTGTGTGAATTTCCTGATTTTACTACATTGTTAGAAGGTGTTTTCAGCTTCCCAGAACGGACTGTGAGACTCAAGTGATTAGGGCAGGTGGTTGTGACAAGGATTCTGTGATGTTGTTCTAAATACCTTATCTTAATATTACCTAGTCCAGCTAATCAGAGAGCATCTCATGAAGGTAATATCTCAGTTCTGGTCAGAAACAGGAGCAAACTTTTTGGTTCACGTAATGTGAAACAAGCAATAAATGGCCATAAGACCCTTATTACTGATATTTGATTTATGGGCATATGGTCATGGTCTAAGACATAATTCTCAGCCAAATGTTTTGTTTTCTGCTGCTGAAGACATTATCAGATGCCTTAATGACTCAGAAAGCTGTTATAGACTCAAAAAAGTTCTGAAATTTGGAATGAAATTAGACAAGTTGGGCACCTTAGTGCTAAATGAAACAAACAGTGCCAACTCTTCCCCACTACGAAGTCCACAGTATATGTTGGTGTGACTCTGCAGTCTCAGGCAGCAGCCTGATGATGTCGTGAACTGACTATTTCGTGGATACTTGTAAACAGTTTGGCTTGCTGAGCTTTTTTGAGTCTGTAACAGCTTTTTGAGTCATTAAAGCCCCTAATGATGTCTCCAGCAGTGTAAGAGAAAACATTAGGCAGAGAATTATGCCTCAGACCACAACCTTATGACCATAAAACAAATATCAGCAATAAAGCAAACACCTGCCATGAAAGCCTGTAGTCTAGCCATGGTAAGGGAAGCATATAAGTAGAGAAGAGACACATGCAGAATCATTCTAGTGATGATACTGGCCACAAATGGGGACATCTACTGCCAAAAACCAACTTTGACAAAGAGCAGCCTCTTATGGCAAACCGCATGGGAATGAGCATCTCAGAAATGGCAAAGCTGATAGACTGTTCACATGCTACTGTCCTGAGCATCTTGGAGTGTGGCTTAATGACAGTGAAACTATGAGTAGGCCACAAGTTGTTGGACATCCACATCTAATCAGGAAATGTGTAGCTCAGGTCTGTAAGGCAGGATAGATATCAGTCTGTGGTGAATGTGAAGACAGAGGAGATGCAAGTGTTTTGTATCATGGCATTCAGTACACATTGTTGTTCATGGGACTCCACTGCAGACAACCTCTTTTATGTTTTCAGCCAAAAGGCCTTCTTCTGGAGTAGACAAAACACACACTCATTCATGCAAACACAACTCACATACACATGACATGTCTCTAGCTGCTGAGGCCAACTAGAGACAGTAATCACGTGTGTGTGTGTGTGTGTGTGTGTGTGTGTGTGTGTGTGTGTGTGTGTGTGTGTGTGTGTGTGTGTGTGCGCGCATGTGTTGTCTACTCAAGAAGAAGGCCTTTTGTTTGCAAGCTTACTTGTTTAGCACACCTTTTGTTGTGCCTTTCTGCAACTCAACATCACTTTATGGTAGCAATCTATCCTTTTCATAATATTATCATTATTCCATCCTGGTTTTTCCATTGTTTGATTAACTGTCATGAACTATATAATAAGAAATGCTAATAGCATAGCAGTAGCAGAAAATTTATCTAATGTAAAAAAGTAGTGATCTACTGGCACTGAATGTAAACAAGGTTATTACAATACTATTGAGTGATAGTTGTGACAGGTGGATCTGTCTCATCCTTGGATATGAGTGAGCTCCTCCTTTTTCACCTTCCCCAATGAACCCCCCTCTCCACCATGAGGAAGGAGCTAATTGTTCTGAAAGCTTCAGCTGTAACTGTCTGCTAGACTGGGGTATGTACTTCCTATCACTGTTTCCCTATCAAACAGGAAGCTACATTCATCTGTCAATCTTCTGTCCCTGGACCATGAAGGCATTGGCATTCTTCTCTTTACAGGTGTTTTGTCACCTAACTGATTGTTTAATTAAAGAAAAAGGAACAGTGGAAAGCTACAGATCAATGATAGCCGGTAAATGTGATTAACTTTGAATATATTGTAGAAAAGAGACTAATGTGAGACAGTCCTATCACAGTGTTTTACAAAATGCATCCACAATTCCGAGTAATGTGGCAAAATGCCACCTTGCAGTAGGACAAAGACTGAAATATGAAGTACATCGAAAAACAATGAAAACCAAACAAAAATACATCCAACCCTAGAGACAGTGAGGAATGTTTCATTGAGAAGATTCAAGAAAATGAGAAATGCTGGACACGAGTTCTGTAAAACAAATACAGAAAATGAACAACAAAGCTTACAACATTATGATCGGTGGAGTCACACTGCCCGATGCTCACGGTGCAAATGGCTTGAGTGCAAGGTAGCAACTGATGTGGCTGCTGCAAACAAGGAAATGGTCTCTCGCTGCTATTATTCAACACTGTCTTGGACAAAATTATGGGAAGAAAAAGTAAAAGGAATTCCGTTAGGAAGAACATGTCCAAACAAGATGATCATAAAATGCCTAGCATTTGCAGATGACCTGACAATACTCAGCAACAATAGACACAAAGCACTATAATACTTACGTGAAGTCTCTCCAAAACAGTTCTACAGATATCAAGAGACAAAATGCAATGCATAGAAAGAAAGAACATAACAACCAAGCCATCGACACAAAATATGGAAAGATTAACAGAGTGGAAAAATTCAAGTATCTTGGGGAATTTGTAAAAATAGGAGGATCAAACAAGGCATCCAACACAGAAAGAACAAAAAAACTTCAGAAAACATACAAACTGATGTGGAAACACTACAATAAAAGAAATATTTCAAGACAGGCCAAACTCAGGCACTACTATACGGTTGTATTACCAGAAGTACTCTACGCATCAGAAACGACCACGATCAGAGCATTGATATATGGACGAGGAGACCAACCAAAGAATTATGTGAATCCACAGACAGGCTCACAGACATGATCAGAAAATGCCGACTAACATTCTATGAAAACATACATAGAAGAATAACAACAGACACACAAAGAGGATTTTTGTTGTAGTAAACAGTTCAATCAAAAAACCAACTGGTTACAAGAAATACAAGAAGACCTAAAACAAGCATGGGTCAGTATTGAAATATAAGACAAGAGACAAGTTCAGAAACATGATTATGAACATGAAATCTGAAATAAAAGAAGGGAAGAAAACAGGCAAAATATGGACAGAGAAAAGGAAAAAAGAACACAGCCAAAGAATGAAGAGGTTTTGGGAAGAGAAAAAGAAGAAGGAAACCAGGAAAATGAATAATCATGTAAAATTCAAGTTAACCACTGTCCTGGAGGCAAAAATGTGCAATAATAATAATAATAATTTAAGGGTGAATGCAGAAATTACTTCCAATAGATGGTCCTCCAAGGAAAATTAATCTAATTACAAAAATTCTATTTAGTTTCATGAGTTTTCAATGAATGATCTATCCTGCATGCAGTATGCTTTCAAAAGGTCCGCACATTACACAGCAGTACTAAACTTGTTGTTTGCTGAAGATAAGCATTGCCTAGCAATTCTGTCTCATAATTTTATAGTTTTCTCAAGTGAAATTTCCTTTCAATAAAGCCACATTTTTGATTCATATATTTTATGGCCTCTCTTGCTGTTTTAATCTGTTATCCCTTATTGTTAACTTGTTGACTTCATGTCCCTACAAAGTACTCAAAATCAAACCCAATAAAAGTGTAACAACAGAAGAAATGATAAATGGAATATAAAAAATTGCTTGTTTTCTGGTAAGTTAGAAAAAATACACTTCATTCACTTCTGTACAAGGTGGATACATGACTATTCATAATAACAGGGTAATGGGAAAAGAAAAGACATAATACTGAATATTGCTGGATGTGGATAGCCATTAAATCTTGAATGCTATGTATGAGCAAACATAAACCTACTGCCATGTTCTATAGATGATGCAGCATTTTTGCACTTATGATTGACAGAACATGTAAATAACTATGCACCTAACTAAGCTCCCAGGTTATCGCATCTTGCCAATTGTCAGCATATTACTTAAACTTCCATTTTGCCCAATTCTCATGTGTATTCTTTGATTCTTATGTGACTTTGTTACTGCGTCCAGGAATAACACCATCCCCTCCAACCCTTCTTTCTTTCTTTCTTCCTTTCTGGCTGGAAGTACATCTGGATTCTTAAGTTAACATGTTCATATTTCCTAATTCCTAAATAGTGGAAGAGTTTCTTTCAGAAATTTCATTTTGGAAATTTTCTGCTCTATATATCTTCTATGTACATACCATCATCAGAGTCATCCTTAACATCTTCTGTTCTTCTGAACCGTTCCCTGAAAAAAATGAATGAGCAATATATATGCATAAAAGTTAATCAGATAAACTGTTGCAGGAGAGTTTACAAGTGTCATTAACTGCACATATAATCCTGCGCAACATAGAAAAATTAAATTTAACTTTTCCTTAAAATAATTTCAGGTTTACATTCAATGTAGCAAATCTATCTTCTTTATATCTTGCCAATAAAGAGAAATTATGACAATTCATACAATCTCATACTTACAAATATTATCAATATAAACAATGTATAACACTTATCAACTGCTGAACTAATCGAAGCAAGATTGATAGAACACAAACAGAAACAAAAGATTCATGTATTGAGTTTTCAGATGTGTAAACAAGTTTCTTCATTAACATGAAAATGCTGCATCAGTCACATAAAAAAGAAGATTATGGAAGAAACAGTAACCTAATAAACACAAATCATTCTGCAGTATTAAGAGTAAGACACAAAAAGTTACAAGGACTGAATTCATACTGTCGTAACCCTATAGTGACAGCATATGTAACCATATAGTGTGCAATTCCATTGCCTCCACGGCTGGCCCGGAGAGGTCACCTTGCAACCAGGACAGATGGCGCAGCAAGTGCTGTGCCGTGTGCATGACAGCCCGATAAGAGCTTGGTGAGCTAGGCTCTCAGTCTCACTTATGTTTACTTGCTTATTGTATGCTCACCTATAAGACTGTATATTGATGTGTTATGCAGTTATGAGACTTTGTACTATTTTGCACTTCATTCACTGTTATTGTGGCTCTCTTCATGTGGAAGTAGAATAAATTTTATTTGTGTCAGTTGTGATACTGTGTCTGTACAGTGTTAGAACATACTTGGTGATGAATGCAGTATTCCACTCTGTGTGTTTCATTTCACTGGTTCGATGTACAGCCAACATGTCAGTGGAACAAGTTCTTCGATCTCTTGTTGAACAACAGTGAGCTCTCACCAACCAGCAACAGGTTCTCACTACGGCCATACACAATGTGGCAGCCTCGCTGTCATGCCAGGTTCCATCACCATTGATGAAACTCCCACAATTTCCTCTGTATGATGATTTGGTGGAGGATTGGGACACAGCACATGAAAAATGCTTTCTACAACATTTTCAAGTTTTTCCAATCATCGACCCCAGTTTATGTAAGGCTTTATTTTTATCACTGATTTCTTCTTGTGTTTATTGGCTTTTGTGTCAGCTGGCTCCTCTTCAGGAACCTGCTTGTCTCTCTATTGGTGGAATGTTCTCAGTTGCCTTCTAATTATCATTGCAAACATATGTTACTGCTGCTCACATTAAGATTTACCATTGTCAAAAGCAGCTGCAACAGTCATAGAGAGCTCAGACAGCAGGTAGCAGAACTTCATGGGCTTAGCCGTCATTGCCAGTTCATTACTGAGGTCCACCAGGACTCGTATGCTGATTCGACGGTTTGTGATGCTATAATACCCCTGGCCCATAATAGAGAAGTTTGTGAATGCACTTTACAATGTGAAAATCCCTCTTGCACAGATGTTCTGAACATTGCTCAATGTTTGGATGTATCTAGAACAGCAGGAAATTGGACAGAAGCATGGTGTGAAGTAACCACCATAGCTTCTTCTCCTCCTCGGTTGCCATTGGTTATCTCACCAGGATGGAGAGATGATGTCATGGCCACACGACTGTGGTCTCCACACCATGTGGGGCAATGCAGTGCTAAACAGCAACAGCAGTCAGCATCGTAACAGTGGCCGCGTGCTCCTCTCCTGTTGTGCCCTTATCGTTTTGTTCAACATGAGCAGGGCGCATGTCCGAAGTGCTGGGTGACATCCAACCACTGTAAGAAAAAGTGAGATATTGCACCTCTGTGCAACACTCAACCTCTTTCATCAGACACGAAAATGGGTGTGAACAGTGTTTCTCAGATGATGGTAGCCCCAAACAAATTCTCCACTGAAGTGTGTGTGATGGACAAGGTGTTAAAAATGCAAATTCTGGTATTCAGGCCCAATGAGTTCAAAAGTCTGCCAGAACACACAGACACACATGACAGCTGCTAGGTGGCACAACTAGTATTTGCAAGCACTGCTGTCACTGCCTCAGCACTAGGCACAGACTGGGCCTGACACACAGTGTACTGGCGCCCGCTGCCATGCTATAAAGCTCGCAGCGCAAGAACCTGGACTTCAGTCCTGTTCTGACTCTGCTCTCATTTGTTCATTATATGCAGTACTGTTTAGTTTTTGATACTGCTATGTAAGGCTCTCGATTTGGTTCCCACTATGGACTTATCATTTTGTCACGTTGTCTCATTGTTCGTTCATCGCTGTTGTTGACTTTTGTGGTTTTTGACAACTCACCGTCGATGCCCTCGGCCAGTGTCTCCTGGCTGTGCCACAGTTTCAGTTACTGTACAAGTGTACGCAGCTGTGGCAATAACTTTATTAAAATTCCCAAACCTATGTGGATTTAGGATTACTGGCATTGTCTTCTGTCATTCCTCAGTTGGTGACTTACAACAAACAACAAATAGCCATATCAGGACTGTTTTCTAGTTCCATAGCATACAGAGCAGTTGTTTGGTCTCTGACCTTTCTAGTAGTGCATGATGCCCACACTGGAAACTTATTTGGGGTAAATGCCTTAAAAAATTTTCGGTTCTCTATTTTTGATGAAATGCATCTGGTATTGGATCAAGTTCCGTACCAGAAACTTGATGTGCTCTGCTCAGAATACTCCTCTCTGTTTTCAGAAGGTTTAGTGATTGATACTGCTATCAAGGCTCACATCACAATGAAATCAACGGTGCGGCCACATTTTGTTTGTGCCCACCCGGTCCCAGCAGCTTTACAGGAGCAAGTCAAACTAGATCGACTTACATCTTCGGATATTATCATACCTGTCTCCTCTGGTGATTGGTTTGCTTCATTGATAATTGTCGAAAGACCTAATGACAATCTTTGGCTCTGTGGTGATTTTAAAGTATCTGTAAGTTCACAGTCTATTATTGATATCTATCCCTCGGCGTATCCAGATGAATTTTGAGCATGGCTTTCCAGAGGCCAATATTCTTTCAAAGTAGAATTGTCAGAAGCCTACTTCCACCTGCCTCTGCATTACAATTCCAAATATGTCCTTACAGTGAATACCCCACTCGGGCATCCTGCCATTTACTGATGGCTTTTGGAGCAACTCAGGGCCTCTGTTCTGGAGCATATTAACTACCTGGACAATACTGTGGTTTCAGTTTCCTCAATAGATGAACATCTGTGGAACCTCTGTGCCTTGTTCACAGTGCTGCAGGCCACCAGTTTGAAATGTAACATGGACAATCACAATTTTGTTAGCCATTTCTATTTCACTTTTGAATTATTGTGTGGTCATGTGCTTAGTGACCATAAACCTTTGGTTTCTCTTTGCAATCCTTTGGCAGCTTTACTGGACAGAGCAGCCCATCAGTAATGCTGGGCTCTGTTTTCATCCCCCTATAACTATGAGATTTGTTTTCAACTCACAGTACAACACGCTAAATGCGGATCTTCTTTCTCAACTGCCATCTGTCCCTGATCCAGTATTTGATCAGGATGAACTGTTGTGCTCCTATTTAAACACTGAAGCCCAAACCACTGTGGATGGTTTTCCCATTACCAGTTCTTGGATTTCGGCAGCTGTCACATCCGATCCTGTCTTACATCAGGTTGTTCAATTTGTCCATCACGGATGGCCAGTTAAACTGTCAGGTCAAGTATCGGATCCATTTTTTAATTATTATGCTCTCCACAACCACCTCTCAGTTCTTGATGGTGTGTTACTGTTCGCTACTGAAGAGTATGCACCCATGGCAGGACATCATGCACCTGCTCCACCTGGACCATTTGGGTGTGTCTCATTCAAAGTTGCTGGCCTCTCACCACGTGGTTTGGCTGGGCATTGACAATGAGATAATGTGTGTTGTAATGACCTGCCCGCAGACCACTACCCAACAAGTGGCATCATTGGTCTCTCTTTCCCTGTGCCCATTCTCCAGTGTCCCTAGGATCATATTCTTGCTGATTTTGTGTGTTTTTCTTTTACTCCTTTTGGCCTATTGTAGCTGACACTTTCTCAAAATTTCCTTATGTGGTCTGCTGTCTGGAAGCATCCACAGCAGCTACAGTCATGGCCCTCCCAAAGATTTTTTTCCTTAGAAGGATTGCTGTATACACGTGTGACGGACAATGGGCCACAATTTGTGTCTCAAGATTTTGAAGATATTTATACAAAGTGTGGCGTTCTGAATGTTACGGTCACTCCCTTTTATCCCCAGGCCAATGGAGAGGCAGAACAGCTGGCCCGGGCATTCAAAACACAGATAAAAAAATATATCACTCAATGTTCTCCCAACGAAGCCCTCGATCAGTTTTTGAGTTCAAATAGATTCATTCCAGTCAGCCACTGTAGCCCAGTGGAGCTGCTTCACAGCCCCAGCCCCATATGCTGCTTCATCTGCACCAGCTGACACCTGGCCACCCACCTCGCAGCAATTCATCCGGGTTCTGTTGTCTGGGTTGTGGGTTTGGCCAGTGCCCTAAATGGATACCAGTAGTCATCGGTCACTGCCGAGACTGCTGCCTCTGCACTGTTTGCACTGCCAATGGCTCAGTTTCACAGCATTATGATTGGCTCCATCCACGTGTGACCACTACACACCAGAGAGATCTCCGCCCCCACAGATGCCTCCACCATCTGCACTGACCCCTGTGGTGCACCATTTGCACTGCCCCCCATGGTGCAGTCCACGCCTCCTCCAGCTCCAGTGTTGTCTTCACTCTGGGTGCCACCACTGCTGGGTGAAGTAGTCAGGCACCGGACCATCTCCGTCCCTGCAGCCCCTGCTGCTGTCACCACTTCCATCTTCTCTGCTGCCTCTATCACTGAGCACCTCTCCATGTTTAACATGGATACAGCACTGTCATCACCAGTGCTTCTTTATGTTCTTTGGTGGGGGAGTGACCACTATGTCTGACTGCACCTGTGTCATTTCATATCATATTCTCCTGTGATGGCACAACATGTGCTCCAGTAATCATCCCCCTCAGATAGAGACATGGACATCTCCATAGTGAACACTTCCAAAGGGGGAAGGAGTGTCGTAACCCTACAGTGTGAGCACACATAATCAAACAGCATGTGATAAAAGCGCATCCACAGCTGGCCTAAAGAGGTTGGCTCACAGCATGACAGACAGTGCAGCAAGTGCTGTTCCGTGTACACAAAAGCCCAATATAAGCCCGGCAAGCTAGGTCCCCAGCTTCACTTACATTTATTTGCTTATTGCATGCTGACCTACAAGATTCTATACTGATGTGTTCTATAGTTACAAGACTTTGTGCTGGTCTATACTTTATTCAATGTTATTGTGGATCTCTTCATGTGGAAGCAAAATAAAATTTGGTTGGTGTTATTACTGATGTGTCTGTACAGTATTACAACACATACAAGTAAAAATGAGTGGCTGTTTCTGGACCTGTGGAGGGAGAAAAGCTAAAAGAAAATACAAAATTAAAGAAACACATTTCGTGTTTTGATAAGATATATCGAGGAAAAAGACATAATAGTATGCGTGAACTTTTTTAAGCTGCATGGAAGTGGTGGAAGATGGTCATCTTGTTAGTACTTGGATGCTACATATGGCCTTACATTCAATAAGTGAACATGGAACTGGCCACTGCCCTAAGCAAATATGATTGAAAGTATACTTTAACTAATCCAAACAGAGAGAGAATCTTTAAATTTGACACATTTCATGTGTACTCACAACAAAAATGGCAATCTTCATAAATGGGTGGAAAACAAGGAGCAATAAAAAGCAAATAAAATGAAACAAAATATAATAGCAAAAATTGATTATAGCACGAAGAAACATAAAACTGATCAATTTTTTGTGTTTTCACAGAGTTGGGTTGACTGTTCACAAGTAAACATAAAAATGTGAACAACTTATACATGCATCAATTAAATGTAGAGTCCATAGCAACAAAATCAGTCTGCCTGTGGAAATTAACAACTTCCAATGATCAGTAGCCCCACCATCATCATCATCAAATCATCAGGCACTCACAATAATGCAAATCAGCCTAAACACCTGCAATAAACCCTATCAATAACAGTTTAACGACAAAACTCTCTGAAGAAGTATTATTCAGTACCATGTGAAATGGAAGAAAATGTTCGAGGTACTGAAGAAAGCAGAAATAGCCTACAGTGATCTGTAATTGATGTAGAACCTTTACAAAACATGAAACAGTTCTTATTGGCTGGCACTCAACACAAAAAGAAGCACACATTTGGAAAGCAATCTAGTGAGGAAGTACACTATCCTAATTAATTATTTTCAATCTATACATGGAGAAGGTATTGGAAAAAACACTCAGAATGTTTGGAGATAGGTGTAGTAATACATAGAAGAAGGATAACTGTGCTGTTAAAATAGCTGTTTTCATGAAAGTGAAAAAGAACCAAATGAAATAAAATGGGTAAAATTTAAGGAAAATTATATAATATGAAAACCAATATATAGAAAATAAATGTAATGGTTTGTGATGAAGGATAAGATGCAGCCCAAATATATGTATGTAAGAAGATACTGCAACATGTTGATTCATTTAATTATTTTAGAAGCATGATCACTAGAAATGAAAGAAGCAAAGAAGAAATAAGAAGCAGAACTGGTGAGGCAAAAGGTGCTTTCAATAAAAAGAAAAACAAATTAATATGAAAATTTAACAGCTTGGAAATCAGGAAAAGGTTTTTGAAAGCACATGCTTAGAATGTGATGATGTACAGCTGTGGATCTGGACTCTGGCCACAGAGGAAAGAAAAGGAATGGTTTCTTTTGAGATGTGGTGTTACATGTAGAGGCACAGCAATCAAATGGACTGGAAAGATTATGAATGATGAAGTCCTTAAATAAGTGGGAGGGGAGAGTTGTTTACGGAACACTATTGAACAAGGAAGAGTTCAGATTATTGGTCCTTCATTGACACACAATGGGCTCCAAAAACACAATAATAAACAGGTATGGCAAGAACTATATTAAAAATATGAGTAAAGTACACAGATCAAATTATACAAGACGTCAACTTTAACTGGTAACACAAAAATAAAGAAGAAGGTAGAAAGATGTGAAGACTGGAGATCTGGTGCCCATCAGACTGATAGCACCCAATCCACAGATTGAGCACTAAAAGAAGGCCATGAGGACATAAATAATGTTCCAAGCTTCCAACTTCAAATGTTCCCCAAACAATATTGTGATGTTTAATGACTTAATCAACCATTTCAATTCAGATTGATAGATTTTTAAAAATGTTTGAAAATGAAATGTTGACAATGTACACAGGGCTTCAACAAAATCTAAAATAGTTATAATTTTGCTTTTGTTTAATTGATCCCCTTGGCAGAAATGCCTGTATTTTAATGTGACACTTGATCTTTTCCCTGCATTTCAATTGTTCAAAAGAATTACTGGAATACATCCTTGACAATTGCCAGTATTTCAACTGGTAAACACACAATTGTTTTCAAGGCACAACTAGAGTTTTCACAAAATCAAAGATTATCAGTGTCAGATTTCATCAATAATGAAATATTAGCCAACAACAGATGAGAAGTCCCTTTGTTATTGGACCAGGGAGAGAGCAGGATTTCCAGCAGAATTTAAGCATAAAAGCTCTGTCTCTATTTGTAAGGTCACTTGCTACTTAAATGTCAACAGATTCCTTGTGAACACTATCCTAGTAGACACGTGTGCACACCAGAATCTCTGTGTCATTATATTCCAATAGTTGAGAGGTACAAAGGCAATGTTCTGCAATTGCAGGTTTGTCTTAGTTGCTGTAAGTGTGATGTTTTTGATATACTGGTCCCCTACAGTGCTGGTGATCAAACCAAGGTGGAAGAAACCACAACTGCAGGGGTATGGTAGACATCTGCTTTACACAAACCAAGATCATCCTTCACAGACTCTAAAACGGCCCTAATCTTAAATGGTGGTTGACACTTCACACTGTGTCTCCTCAGAATATGACCAGTATTATTGGCAATACTGCCTGTGTAGGGTAAATAAGCTGCAGACTTAGGTACTGCCTCATTATTCTCATGACTCAACTATTTTATAGTTGGTTGATAGTGCAATGTACGTATGATCAGTCTTTCACTACATTGTTATTGTTATGGTCTTCAGTATGAAGACTAGCTTGATGCAATTCTCCATGCTACTCTGTTCTCTCCTAATAACAACTGCATCCTTTATCTCTCGGTTTCCCTCTGTTTTTTACACCCCCCCCCCTCCCCCCCCCCACCCCACACACACACACACACACACTTCCCTCCAATACTAAATTGAGACTGTATTTTCTCGTGCTGAGATATCTGTTTTACATGGTAAAACTTTCAAAAGCCAAGATCGCATCAATATTTCTTTATTTACAAACAACCAGTTATGACAGATTTTGCTGTCATCTTAGGTCTTCAAAAATTTATGTTATAAAATGTGTTCATTTCGAGTTGGACCTCATGTCAAGTTGTCGAGTTGACATGAGAACCAACTCAAAATGAACACATTTTATAATATAAATTTCTGAAGGCCTGAAGACGACAGCAAAGTCTCTCAAAACCAATTGTTTGTAAATAAAGAAATATTTATCCAATCTTGGCTTTAGAAAGTTTTGACTAAATTGATGATTCCTTGATGTCTTAGAATGTGTCCTATCAACCGGTCGCTTCATCTAGTCAGGTTGCAACACAAATTTCTTTTCTCCCTCATTCTATTCAGTACCTCCTCATTAGTTATGTGATCTACCAGTCTCATCTTCAGCATTCTTCTGTAGCACCACATTCCAAAAGCTTCTATTCCCTTCTTGTCTAAACTGTTTATAAACCATGTTTCACTTTCATACATGGCTATGTGCCATACAGAAATCACTTCCTGACAACTTAATCTATATTTGAAGTTGACAAATGTCTCTTCTTCACAAACACTTTTCTTGTCATTGCCAATCAACATTTTATATCATGTCTACTTCGGTGATCATCAGTTATTTTGCTGCCCAAATAGCAGAACTCATCTACTACTTTAAGTGTCTTGTTTCCTAATCTGATTCTCTCAACATCACCTGATTTAATTCAGCTACATTCCATTATCCTTGTTTCACTTTTGTTGATGTTCATCTTATATCCTCCTTTCAAGACACTGTCCATTCTATTCAACTGCTCTTCCCAGTCCTATGCTGTCTATGACAGAATTACAATGCCATCGCTAAACATCAAAGTTTTTATTTCTTCTCCCTGAACTTTAATTCCTACCCTAAATTTTTCTTGGTTTCCTTTCCTACGTGCTCAATGCACAGACCGAATAACATCAGGGATAGACTACACCTTCTCTCACTCCCTTCTCAATCACTGATCCCCTTTCATGTCCCACGATTTTTACAACTGTCATCCAGCTTCTGTACAAGTTGTAAATAGCCTTTTGCTTCATGTATTTTATCCCTGTTACCTTCAGAATTTGAAAGAGAGTATTCCAGTCAGCATTGTCAAAAGCTTTATCTAAGTCTACAAAAGTTGTAAACATAGATTTGCCTTTCCTTAACCTATCTTCTAAGAGAAGTCATAGGATAAGTATTGCCTCATGTGTTGCTACATTTCTCCAGAATCCTGACTGATCTTCCTGAAGGTCAGCTTCTACCAGTTTTTCCATTCTTCTGTAAAGAATTCATGATAGCAGTTTGCAACCACGACTTATTAAACTTATAGTTTGGTAATATTAACACCTGTCAGCACATGCTTTCCTTGGAATTATTATAGTCTTCCTGAAGTCTGAGGATATATCACATGTCTCATACATTTGACAATATAGTAGAACTGCATGCCCTTGGGTAAATTAAGGCTGTAATTTCGCCTTGCTGTCAGCCATTCACAGTACCAGCACAGCAAGGCAACATCCAATTGTCCAGACTGTTGCCTGAGCAGCTGCTGAAATGACTGCTGCCCCTCTCCAGGAACAACATGTTTGCCTAGTCTCTCAACAGATACACTTCCATCGTGGTTACACCTATGTAGGCAGATATCTGTATCACTGAGGCATGGTCCATGGTCCCACCAATGGCACAGTCCATGGTTCATGGGAAGGGGCAGAGGGAAGCTCACTACATTTATTCTGGCAAAAGCTAACATCAATTGTGGGCCAAATCAACTGACAAAGTTTATGGGTGTGAGATGACAAGGGGCACTATGAATCAAAATACAAAATACCCCTCCACACTGAGTCAAATGGTGACAACTATTAGCCTGAAGATACATATCAGTAAGAGCTGGGATTCTATAAATTGCATGTGCCAATGTACCATTATCCTTCCTCATGACTAACACATCAAGGAAGTGTAGGCAGCCATCCTTTTCTACCTCCATCATAAAGTGAATATTTGGAGGGATTTAAATGAGATGTTCCAGAAATCTGTGCAATTTCCCACTGCCATGAGGAAAAACAACAAAAGTGTTATCAGCTTACCTAAAACACATGCAGATTTCAATGCCACTGGCTGTAGGGCACATTTCTCATACTCTTCCATAAGCAGATTGGCAACAACAGTTGAGAACCCCATCTCTCTGTTCAGAGAACTGGTCACTGAGCAAAAAGTAAGTCGAATTCAACACGTGTCAAAAAAGTTTAGCTAATTCAACAGCAAAGCTAGCCTCATTTAACCCTTTGAGTACCTCAGACGTGATATGCTGTGGTGCTCCACCTAGCCGTGGGGGCTGCGGACATTGTTTGCCGCTGAAGTGGGCTTTCCCATTGGCCCTGCAGATGGCATTCACCGCGCGACCTGGCCGGTACTTGAGTCCTAATGATGGCTTATATTGCAGCCGGTTCCACTGCCTGTGGGCCTGCAGACGTCAGTAGCCACTCAGGGCTGCATGCTGGCCCATCGCAAGTTCTTTTACCCTGTGCACTCCCTGGGATGGATGTACCCTATTTATTGTTCTGTGCTGCTGTCCCTGCTATCTGGGAAACACTCTGCTATGGATTTCACAGTTGCTGTTCGACACTCGTGCTGGCTGGTTCGTGTGATTTTCTCCATTCTGCTCGTGTGGTGTCGTTTAGCTATCTGCTGTTTCATCAGGATGTTTAGAGTGCTGTCACTTTTGAGTTTCACAGGCAAATGGCACATCAGTGTTGTTGCACTGATGAAGAGATACTGGAGATACTGACAAGGAGTGACAGTGACAGTGAGTGTGGCATCTTCAATGAATGTAGTGACGATGAAGATTCATCAGAAGAATCTCGTAGTAATACACCTCCACGTACTTCACCTAGTAGAGCTCGCCAGTACAGTTATTCTTCAGATTCTGAAGGTGAAGATGAATCGATTCGTAAAAGCCACACCATGGTGAGAATGAGAAATTTGATTGGCAAAAATGTGATTTCAGTCCAGCACTTCATGCATTTGATGACTCATCTTCAGGACATAATTGTCAACTAGTGCCTGATTCGAGCATTCTGTCCTTTTTCTATCAGAATATCTGTTGAAATTTACAGCTCTTGAAATGAACTGATTTTTCACTTTCACCATGGCAAATCAGTCAGAATCAGTTCGTTCTCGACTATCCACCTGGAAAGATACAGGTTTTGAGGAAATGTATAGCTTCATTGGTATTTGCCTTCTCATGGCTCGTGTTAAAAAGTTGAGAATAAAGGAATGTTGGTCCAGAGATGTACTTCTGAGTACTCCAACTTTTGGCAAAGTTATGTCCCGTGACCGTTTTATGTTACTTTTGAGAATGTTGCATTTTAGTGACAACTCAGCCAATCGTGGAGATGACAGTTTTTTTAAAATTAGGAAAATAATTGACACAGTTCTGTGTCGATGAAAGCCTGTTATTGTTCAAAGGTTGATTATCTTTTAAACAATACATTCCTTTGAAACGAAGTAGATTTGGACTCAAAATATTCATGTTGTGCGACTGTAAAACTGGATACATCTTGGATTTCATTGTATACACAGGCACAACAACAGAAATTGACGTCCATAATTTGGGAAAATCTGGTGACATTGTGGCAACACTAATGAAGCCATACCTTGAACGTGGATATACTCTGTATGTCGACAATTGGTATACAAGTCTAACCTTGTTCCTCTGGCTTCACAGCCAGAGAACAGCAGCATGCAGTATTGTATGTAGGAACAGGCACAACTTTCTGAAGCTACAAAAGAAACTGAAATGAGGAGAAGTTGAGTTTATGTCGACTGACGCAATGCTTGCCATCCAATGGTGCGACAAGAGAGAAGTGTTCATGCTGACTACCTGCAACACTACAGAAATGAAATGATAATTAAATAGACAACCTAGCTGCAAGCAGGCGTTGATACCCTTCATTGGGGACATGTTGAAAATGTGTGCCCCGACCGGGACTCGAACCCGCGATCTCCTGCTTACATGGCAGACACTCTATCCATCTGAGCCACCGCGGGCACAGAGGATAGTGCGTCTGCAGGGACTTATTCCTTGCACGCTCCCCGTGAGATCCACATTCCCAACATGTCCACAACACCACATTCGTAGTGCGCCTAATAGATGTTTGCCCATCATACTCATTACTCGTGGCAGATTAATCTACCAAGTCCCGTACGAGTTCGGGCATAACGTGTGCATTCGCACAAGAAGGTCAAAGGCCGGGAACCCGTATTTTTAACTATATATGACGGTAGTGTTGTGGACATGTTGGGAATGTGGATCTCACGGGGAGCGTGCAAGGGATAAGTCCCTGCAAACGCACTATCCTCTGTGCCCGCAGTGGCTCAGATGGATAGAGCGTCTGCCATATAAGCAGGAGATCCCGGGTTCGAGTCCCAGTCGGGGCACACAATTTTCAACATGTCCCCAATGAAGGATATCAACGCCTGTTTGCAGCTAGGGTGTCTATTTAATTATCATTTCATTTCTAGCAAAGCTGCATGGTCATCCACGGTAACTGTTCTTTTGGGAACAGATACTACCGTCATATATAGTTAAACTACAGAAATGCGTAACATGGGAAAGACAAACAGGACGACTTGCGAAAAAGTAATGAAGCCGCAATGTGTTGTTGATTACAATGCAAATATGGGAGCAGTAGACCACTCCGATATGCTATTAAGCTCTGTTGCATCTGTGTGTAAATCTGTTAAATGGTACAAAAAGTTTATTTTTCATATTGTGGTCCTTTGTGTTTTGAATGCTCACACTCTTCACAGATCAGTGACAGGGAGCAAAATATCATTAGCAGATTTTCATTTATGTCTGGTACGAGAAATTGTGGAAAAATTTGCTACAGAACAGAGAAGAGATAGGAAAGGAAGACACTCTGATGACGAGAATCCTCTTCGCTTTACTGTGAGGCACTTTCCACATGTCATTCCAAGTGGCCAGTCCAAGAAACATGGGCTATGGCATAGATTCGCAGTCTGCTCAAAACAGAACGTGCGTCAAGGAATCAAATATGAATGCAAAACATGCAATGTACCTTTGTGCATTGACCCATGTTTTGAAACATACCATACAAAGAAGAAATTTTAGCCAAGTTTCTACAGTTGGAAGATGAAATGAATCCCTTACTTCTGAAAAAAATTACTTAAAAATTTAAAAATAATTGCAAAAATTAAAAAAAAAAAAAATTATAACTTCATCATTGCTGGTTCAAAGCCTGGATGAGAAAGAAGGATGGGAAATATAACTGTGGGCTGGGGGGGGGCGGGGGAGGAGCAAATTATCTGAGCTTGAAGAGCCTCTCTAGATGAAATACTCTGATGACAACAAACACCTTATGTACGAACACGTGAACATTCAGTCTATGCTGTCAAACACAGACTGGATGCTTCAAATGTTCATATAGAAGGTGCAAAAATAAAAACTTTGTACAAATTTATGGATTCTTCCATAACTTCTTGGTAGGAGTTAAACCTTAAACTTAGTGCAAATATCATTAATTAAACAAAAAATTCTAGCATTATTATTAGTACAAAATTGAAGAATGGGTCGTGGTAAAAGATATTTATTTAAGCGGCGACTAGTTTTGAGCGAATCCCATTTTCAAACCACCATGTAAAACAAAGACTGTGACAACCACATTATAGCTGTTAATAAAACCATAGAAGATGGAGAGCTATTGATATTCTATGGTTTTATTAACAATTATAATGCGTTTATCACATTCCTGTTTGACATGGTTGTTTGAAAATAGGCTTTGCCCGAAACTAGTCGTCGCTTAAATAAATATCTTCTATCACAACCCAGGCTACAATTTTCTAGTAATATTCAGTAATGGATTGCTGTCCTATTTCCCAGACACTGGAGTCGTGAAAAAATTCTAGGCCTACGCTTGGAAAGGGCGTCTCGGCACATGTTGGTCAGTTGCACACACTCGCCTGTTTCTGAAGCCCAGAAGGTCATTAGGAATTAAAGGTAGGTAAAGGTAGGTAAAGGAAATAGGTAGTTTAGAAACTTGAAAATTTCCTTATCTACTTCTTAAGCAAAAGTTATAAATCATTGTTCATTTCTACTGTACAATAACAACTGCATCCCATATTAAAGAATTCAGACTTGAATTTTTTATTTTGAAGTTTCCTTGGGGATAATTTATTGGGTTAATGCTCTCGGAATATACTGATTAACTTCAAAAGTGTGTCTTGGCATCCAGACACTTCCCTTGAAGGTTGTTTGTGGGAAAATTATTGCACCAGTACAGACAAATGTCAACGTTTGGTCGTTATGGATTCTACAGCATTTACATCGTAAGTTGTGTACAAAAATCTCATAATTAAGTATCAGTATGCCAAATAAAACACAGACGTATACTGAGACCTTATGACGATTCTCAAGAACTAATTGCAAATGAAAGAAAGCCTTTGATGAGGGAGTTACATGCTAGCAGCGTAAGCAGTTTCGGTGTACATTAGGTCTGTTGAGCAAATCATCTCCAGATTCAAAGCTATGGAATAAGTATCCCGATATCCTGTGTTTATTTGTAATGTTGGCGATCACACTAACTGCAAGACTGTCACAACCACCGTGGTTCCAGAAATACTCAGGCCAGGGCGAGGATGGCCGAGTGGAGAGCTCAGGCACACACAGTAGTCCACGGAAGTGGCTGCCAGCGCAGGTACACAGATCAGGGGGCCCAAGGGCAAGCTTGACATGGCCAGCCGCACGCGCCGGTGCAGCACTCAAAGGGTTAACTGTAATGGACCTAACAGAGGAACAAAAGTGAAGAGAGGGAACCATAAAAATATTTACCACAGTATTAGTCATTCAAATTTAATCCCTGTAACTCATGTACGCAGTCTACTGGATTCCTTGTATGATGTGTATACTGACCTACTAGTGCACTCAGCAGAGTAGCAAGGTGTTTTGTTGTATGATATGTTGGAATGTCTGTATTACAGACAGTAGGCCTTAGAGGAACCCCTTTGTTATGGATTTTTGGGAGGCTGTAAAATCTACAGGGAACAGTGCAATAAAAGTTCATCTTCAGTCCAACAGTGGGGCAGAGCAGCTGGTCTATACATTCAAAATTCAAATGAAAAAATTTATTACTTAATCTTCTCCCAAGGAAGCCCTCGATAGGTTCTTGAGTTCATACTCATAGCCGGGCAGAACTGCTTCACGGCTGCCAGCCCCTTATGCTGCTCCATCTGCTCTGACTGATACTTGGCTATCCACTGGTGCGTGCCTTGCAGCGATTCCATCTGGGCTCTGCCGCCTGGGCCCAAATGTTTGGCCAGCACCCTAAGTGGGTACCAGCAGTTGTCCATGATTGCTGAGGCCACTGCCTCTGCATTGTTTACACCTCCAATGGCTTGGTGTTGTGATACTACAACCAGTTCCACCCACGTGTTACTCACCGTGCACCGGAGAGCCCTCTGCCCCCACAGCTGCCTCCACCGTCTGCATTGGCCCCCAAGGCATGGTCCACACCACCTCTGGCTCCTGCACCATCTTCATTCCAGTTGCCGCCACCACTGGGCGAAGTAGTCAGTGCTGGGCTACCTCCACCTCCCCGCTGTTGTCTTCTCTGCTGTCTCCATAGCCGAGTGCCTCCCCACGCATGGACACAGATACAGCACCTCTTTCATGCTACTTTATGGCCTCTCATGGGGGTGTGGCACTGAGCCTGTCCACACCTGTGTCATTTCAGACTATATTCTCCTGTGACGGCATGACACCTACCCTCGCAGTCGTCCCCTCCGATGGAGACATGGACATCTTCACAGTAAGTGCTTTTTCCCAAGGGGAAAGGAGTGTTGTGAGCAGTTGCAATCAAACATGCTAGCCTCCACAGCTGGCCTAAAGAAGTCACATCACATCAGCACAGATGGTGCAGCTAGTGCAGCACCATGTGCAAAACAGTGGTACATACACTGGCACACAGGGGTCTCAGCCAGACTAATGTTTACATGATGATTTTATACTAACTGTTAGACTGTGATTTAGTGATTAAGTGTGACTGAACTGATTGCTACTTCATCCAGTACCTTGGAGTATCCCTTCATCTGTAAGTGAAATAAAAGATGGTAGGTGTGAATCCTGATACTGTGTCTGTACAAAAGTGGAATAAAAGTCAGTTGGTGTGAGTTCTGATACTGTGTTTGTACAGTGTTACAATACTAACAATGTTTCACTACTGTATATTAGGTTAGTGCATAAGTTTGTAGCATTTTTGTTTTGAATGTTGGTATTCTCTTTGCTACATGTTTATTTATTGATTGTCATTTTTTATTTGTAGTTCACTGTTGCTATTTGAGTTTACATATTGCCATTTTGTCATTTGGAGATATCAGATAGATCTGTGGATGTTAGTTTTGTGGCAGTGTTCGTAGCGACAAACAATTCGCTGTAGAAACGGCTTACAAAGTCACCGCCACACTTTTAATAGCGGGCCGACCAGTCCGCTGGAACAGTGAACAGAAAGATGAAAGCCCAAACACTCTGATTAAATAAAAGTCGGTACTTATCTTTATTAACGAAGATACAGAAACACAGTAGTGAACTCCGTGTCTACAGAAATCTGTCTAGTTCGAGTCGGAGCGGCTAGGTCAGCGTCGGCTGACGACAAACAACAACTCTGCTGCGATGAACACACAACTGACTAGCAAGTACACAATTCGGTGGTGAGTATACAACTGAGTGGCGAATACAGAACTGTCCTAGCGCTCGCGACTCCAGCGCTTAAGAAACCAGAAGCCAGCGGTGGCGCGCGCAGACTTGCGGCGATTTCCTGTCTCGCTGGCGCTGCTTATGCGGACGGCGTCCGGACTTTGATGCTGCCAACCTTTTGGCAGCGGGTTCGGGTGGCATTACTGGCTAGGATATAACAGTTAGAAAATGGAGTGCCAAGTGGGGAAATCAGAACATTTCTGACATATTATTCTGTTCAGGTTTAATAGAGGGGTGACAGCAGCAAAGGCAGCCAGAAACATTTTTCTGTGTATGGGGATAATGTCACTGGACAGAGCATGGCAAGCAAATTGTTTTCTCGTTTTAAGCATAAAAGAAAATGTTTTGCATCTGCTGGAACAGGGACAGGGCAATGTACTACAAATTGCTTCCTTGAGGTGTAACCATCCATCATTCCTGATATGTACAGTCAACAACTAAGATGTCTTGCAGGTGCATTCCAAGAACAACAATTAGGAAGACAATGTGAAGTGATGCTTCTCCATGATAACGCCCACCCACATTCTGCTAGCCTGACAATAAATACTACACAGGAGTTCGGTTGGGAAGTTGTTCTGCACCTACCTTATTCACCTGATCTTGTGCCCTCAGTTTTTTTACTTTTTCTGCTCTCTATCGAGCAACCTTCAAGGAGTGCTCTCTATCGAGCAACCTTCAAGGAGTGCTCTCTATTGAGCAACCTTCAAGTAGCTTCCTTTACAGGTGAAAGTCCACTCCAAGCATGCTTTGACAAGTTCATCTAAAAATCATGCAATTTCTACAGTTGCAGACTCAAAAAGTTGCCAGAGCATTGACAGACTGTTATAAATAGTGAAGGAGAATATATTATTGATAGCTAAAGTCTATGTTATGTGTATCTGCTGTGTTTAATAAACTTATGGAAAAATACTACAAACTTATGCTTCAGCTCAATATTTTAAATATATATATTTATACATATTAAAAATATATAGCCTCCAGATGTCCAAATGTTTATTAAAGTACCGAGTAAATATTTGAAGTAAATAAATCAAATACTTCTAGAGTTTTGGTAACAAAGTTTCCCCTTTATATATTTATAAATTATATGTATATTAAAAATATACGGCCTATGTCTGTCTGAATGTTCATTAGAATATCAAGTAAAATTTTAAGTAAATCTGTCAAGATGTTTTGAGATATTTGATAACAATGTATCTCCTTTATCCAACACACACACACACACACACACACACACAAAAGTGCCCCACTTGTGACAGGATACTTTCCGGGACTGGATCAGACTCTGAATGTGGCTCTCCAGCAGGGATATGACTTCCTCAAATCCTGCCCTGAAATGAGATCCATCCTTCATGAAATCCTCCCCACTCCACCAAGAGTGTCTTACCACCGTCCACCTAACCTTCGTAACCTCTTAGTTCATCCCTATGAAATCCCCAAACCACCTTCCCTACCCTCTGGCTCCTACCCTTGCAACCGCCCCCGGTGTAAAACCTGTCCCATGCACCCTCCCACCACCACCTACTCCAGTCCTGTAACCCGGAAGGTGTACACAATCAAAGGCAGAGCCACGTGTGAAAGCACCCACGTGATTTACCAACTGACCTGCCTACACTGTGAAGCTTTCTATGTGGGAATGACCAGCAACAAACTGTCCATTCGCATGAATGGACACAGGCAGACAGTGTTTGTTGGTAATGAGGATCACCCTGTGGCTAAACATGCCTTGGTGCATGGCCAGCACATCTTGGCACAGTGTTACACTGTCCGGGTTATCTGGATACTTCCCACTAACACCAACCTGTCAGAACTCTGGAGATGGGAACTTGCCCTTCAGTATATCCTCTCTTCTCGTTATCCGCCAGGCCTCAACCTCCGCTAATTTCAAGTTGCCGCTCATACCTCACCTGTCTTTCAACAACATCTTTGCCTCTGTACTTCTGCCTTGACTGACATCTCTGCCGAAACTCTTTACCTTTACAAATGTCTGCTTGTGTCTGTGTATGTGCGGATGGATATGTGTCTGTGTGCGAGTGTATACCTGTCCTTTTTTCCCCCTAAGGTAAGTCTTTCCGCTCCGGGGATTGCAATGACTCCTTACCCTCTCCCTTAAAACCCACATCCCTTTGCCTTTCCCTCTCCTTCCCTCTTTCCTGATAAAGCAACCATTTGTTGCGAAAGCTTGAATTTTGTGTGTATGTTTGTGTTTGTTTGTGTGTCTATCAACCTGCCAGCACTTTCGTTGGGTAAGTCACATCATCTTTGTTTTTAGATATATTTTTCCCAAGTGGAATGTTTCCCTCTATTATATTCATATCATTAATTTGAACCCAACAATTACGTTTGTTATTGTCATGTAGCATTTCGAAATATTTCCTGTCATCTTATTTTCTCTTTCTGTTTTTGCAAGTAGTTTCACTTTGTATTCACCTTCTCCTCTTTACTGAATTTACCATACAATTTTATCCTGCCTATATATACCCAATAATACGTAACCCACTTTCAAACCATAACCAAAAATTTTTTTTCCGCTTTCAACACTACCGCTGCTATAAAATCCACAGTTTCCAGTTCACAAACAGTTCCTTTCAGTTATTAAACAGCCATTTCGGCTAGTTCTAATAACTTTCACCTTTTTTTCCATTTCCGTTTTTCCCACATCACTGATCTTTTTTAGCCGCTTCCCACAGGTTTTAACGTCATTATTTCTTCATCAGACAATTGTTAGCCTCATTTTCACAATCTGCCACCACAAAACCACTCCTTTTAATATATTTACACGCAGTTTTTTTCGAAATTTTCCCGAATTGCTCCACCCTTTAATGTGTTTTGGCGGCAACACAACCACCTAACCTTTGTGCACATCATTGTCTTCCAACCCAAGTTCACCACAGGATCAACATAGCCTAGCTATAACCAACACTTTTTCGCCTTTTCTCACACCAGATCTCCAGTTGCTTTCCAGTTCACCTTTATCTCTCCCCATATATTTTTATTTTCATTTTCATTTCAGCCTCATGTTACACTTTCCACCTTCTAATACCATGCCACCCTCACACCATCCCCACAATGACCCCATTAAGTTTTATTTACATTCCCTCCGCAAACATGCCTTCGCCCTAGCCAGATTACACTCCCATATTTTATTTTCTCAGACTTGTCTGACATTTGGCATTACCCCCAAAGGCCTCACACTTAAAGTTCCCATCTCTGGCTGCAACCCTTCTTTCCATCAGTCCCTATACCAGTTCCAAACTGAACAATCCATTGCCCTCACCCACCTAATCCTTCACCTATGCATCTACTCAGCCAATGAACACACCCGTCAACTCCTATCCTTAATAAAAGTCCTCAATCTTTCCTCTCCCACATCCACACCGGCTGTTCAGAGCATCCTCCTACAGGCCAACCACAAATTAGAACAGCATGCCACCCTTCACCTCAAAAAACTATCCAATCTCCTGGTTTCCCACCTCCGGAAAGGCAACTCACTCACCCTTCACAACCTTTCCAGCAAACCTCAACCTCCTCTCATTGCACACAGACCCAGTCTCTCCCATCTACTCAATCTCCCACTTCCAGCTCCACTCCTCCCAAAACCTAAAAATTCAAATCAACACAATCTGGAACCACAACACCCTAATTCGGTAGTTAACCTTTCCTCCAAACCTCTCTCCCAATCCGAAACCTCTGTCCTATCCAAAGGCCTCACCTTCAGCCCCACTCCCAGATTCAACCAAACAGCCCTCGTCAAAGATTTACTGTCCTACACCTGTACTCTCTGCTGGAAATATCACTTTGCCACGAAGAAAAATGATCCTAATCCTACTCCTAATGATCCAACTCCCCAAGACACTATCCAAATTGAACCCTGCCTGGAACAGTTCCGTCCTCCGTCACAGCGAGACCCACCTCCTCTTCCTCAAAATCACCCTCTCCAAACTTTCCAGGAATTTCTGACTTCCAGCCTTGCCTCTCAATCCTTCTTAAAAAACCTTAATCCTACTCCCAACATCACCACTGCTGAAGCCCAGGCTATCCGTGATCTGAAGGCTCACTGATCCATCGTCATTCTTCCGGCGGACAAGTGTTCCACAACCGTGGTACTTGATCGTCAGGAATATGTGGCTGAGGGACTGTGTCACCTTTCAGACAACACTACATACAAAGTTTGCCAAGGTAATCCCATTCCTGATGTCCAGGCAGAGCTTCAAGGAATCCTCAGAACCTTAGGCCCACGACAAAACCTTTCACCTGACTCCATCAACCTCCTGACTCCACCAACACCCCACACCCCTACCTTCTACCTTCTTCCTAAAATTCACAAACCCAATCATCCTGGCCGTCCCATTGTAGCTGGTTACCTAGCCCCCACAGAACATATCTCTGCCTACATAGATCAACACCTTCAACCCATTACATGCAGTCTCCCATCCTTCATCAAAGACACCAACCACTTTCTCGAATGCCTGGAATCCTCACCCAGTCTGTACCCCCGGAAACCATCCTTGTAACCATTGATGCCACTTCCTTATACACAAATATTCCGCACGTCCAGGGCCTCGTTGCGATGGAGCACTTCCTTTCACGCCGATCACCTGCCACCCTACCTAAAACCTCTTTCCTCATTACCTTAGCCAGCTTCATCCTGACCCACAACTTCTTCACTTTCAAAGGCCAGACATACCAACAATTAAAGGGAACAGCCATGGGTACCAGGATGGCCCCCTCGTATGCCAACCTATTCATGGGTCGCTTAGAGGAAGCCTTCTTGGTTACCCAGGCCTGCCAACCCAAAGTTTGGTACAGATTTATTGATGACATTTTCATGATCTGGACTCACAGTGAAGGAGAAGTCCAGAATTTCCTCTCCAACCTCAACTCCTTTGGTTCCATCAGATTCACCTGGTCCTACTCCAAATCCCATGCCACTTTCCTTGATGTTGACCTCCACCTGTCCAATGGCCAGCTTCACACGACCGTCCACATCAAACCCACCAACAAGCAACAGTACCTCCATTATGACAGCTGCCACCCATTCCACATCAAACGGTCCCTTCCCTACAGCCTAGGTCCTCGTGGCAAACGAATCTGCTCCAGTCCGGAATCCCTGAACCATTACACCAACAACCTGAAAACAGCTTTTGCATCCCACAACTACCCTCTCAACCTGGTACAGAAGCAAATAACCAGAGCCACTTCCTCATCTCCTCAAACCCAGAACCTCCCACAGAAGAACCCCAAAAGTGCCCCACTTGTGACAGGATATTTTCCGGGACTGGATCAGACTCTGAATGTGGCTCTCCAGCAGGGATATGACTTCCTCAAATCCTGCCCTGAAATGAGATCCATCCTTCATGAAATCCTCCCCACTCCACCAAGAGTGTTTTTCTGCCGTCCACCTAACCTTCGTAATAGCCAAACTCTTTGCCTTTACAAATGTCTGCTTGTGTCTGTGTATGTGCAGATGGATATGTGTGTGTGTGTGCGAGTGTATACCTGTCCTTTTTTCCCCCTAAGATAAGTATTTCCGCTCCCGGGATTGGAATGACTCCTTACCCTCTCCCTTAAAACCCACATCCTTTCGTCTTTCCCTCTCCTTCCCTCTTTCCTGACGAAGCAACCGTTTGTTGCGAAAGCTAGAATTTTGTATGTGTGTTTGTGTTTGTTTGTGTGTCTATCGACCTGCCAGCGCTTTCGTTCGGTAACTCACATCATCTTTGTTTTTAGATATATTTTTCCCACGTGGAATGTTTCCCCCCCTCTCTCTCTCTCTCTCTCTCTCTCTCTCTCTCTCTCTCTCTCTCTATATATATATTATATATATATATATATATATATATATATAGAGGGAAACATTCCATGTAGGAAAAATATATCTTTTTTCTCAAAAATAGAACTGTGAATCCAGCAGTGACGTAACTCAGCTGGCCACAGTAAGAGGTATGACGAGGTTTTACCTGTTTCAGAATAGTACGTAAACGATCTTTTATCTTGTGATTGCGGTAATATTTTTCGGAACACATCTAAATAGCCTGCGATACAATCCTTCAATGGCACGGATATAAGAACAAAAACAAAAGAAGGGACATATCTGCTTTTTGTACCATTGAGCACACTTAGATATGTTACATGCTGCCACGTGCTATGCTTAGGTTGAGAAAAAGCATATATATATATATATATATATATATATATGTATGCGAAATTCACGCACTCGGGCTTCGCAGCGTGACTCCTCACATGCCAGCAATAAAAAAATGTCTCTCACAAAATTTTGGCCGGCGAGTGTATCCGGCAGAAAATGGATGTTAAAGAGTGGCAATCTGGCAACACTGTAACCACATGTATGGTAACTATGTTTGTAAGCACTTATTTGTTGTGCTGCACAGTTGATGCAGTGGATAGAGTTTTGGGTTAGTATGCAGGAGGTCGTGGGTTCGATCCTGAGTTAAATTGAATTTTTAACTTTTTTTATTTGCTAATTTCATTTTGACATTTTATACTGTAATATACGCTGTTTCTTAGGTCCCATGTATCCTAAATTTACAACATTTTGTAATTCTGGACATAACAAATATTTGGTTAGACAAATAAGAAATAGACAGTTGAAGAAAATGACCTGCCATAGGACAGAATAACTACAAAAACAATATCAATTTCGAGATGCTAAAAATTCGTCTGTTCCATGTAATGCGCATTACCCCTCTGACAGATATCGTTGTGCATGATTCATACCGACATTGTTAATTGTGAAATGTTCTGTTTCAAATTACACTGTGTCCGTAACGGTAATAGACGCGATGTTTCCACATCCCATTGATAGAATAATAAACTATAATAATAATAATAATAATGCATTGAAATATGCACTAAACAGCATGCAGTTAGCAGACTCAGTGTTGAAAGGCATGGGACCATGGCGATAACACATACAAATAGTAACCGAGTCTGGACATTAATCGCAAAGCACACTGGTAGTCCTATTGGTAACATAAGGCCCTAATGAAATGTATGGACCTGAAAGAAGCAAGAATAATAATTGCTACTAACCTCTTGGACCATTGTAGGAGGATACAAAGAAAACAAGTTTCGCATCTAGTGGATGAGGTAACTGTGAAATTCCATGACATGAAAAGGGCTTCTTTCAAAGCTGACCAATTTTCCATTTCTATGACTGTAGTATGTAAGTGCAAGCATTTTCTATAGGACCCACTGCAATTGCTGTTGATGATTAAGATGCCAGATACCACCTGCACTACATTTACCAAATAAATAACATAGGCCTCAACCCAGGATCAAACCATTGACCTGCTGCATGCTAACCCAAAACTCTATCCACTGCACCAACTGTCCAGCACAAGAAATGTGTGCTGACAGAGGCAGTTACCATACACATGATTACAGTGTGGCCAGGTTGCCACTCTTTAACGTCCTTTTTCTGCCGGATGTACTTGCCGGATGAAATTTTGTGACAGACATTTTTTTATCACTGGCATATGAAGAGTTGTTCAGGGTTATTACAAATGATTGAAGCGATTTCACAGCTCTACAATAACTTTATTATTTGAGATATTTTCACAATGCTTTGCACACACATACAAAAACTCAAAAAGTTTTTTTAGGCATTCACAAATGTTTGATATGTGCCCCTTTAGTGATTCGGCAGACATCAAGCCGATAATCAAGTTCCTCCCACACTCGGCGCAGCATGTCCCCATCAATGAGTTCGAAAGCATCGTTGATGCGAGCTCGCAGTTCTGGCATGTTTCTTGGTAGAGGAGGTTTAAACACTGAATCTTTCACATAACCCCACAGAAAGAAATCGCATGGGGTTAAGTCGGGAGAGCATGGAGGCCATGACATGAATTGCTGATCATGATCTCCACCATGACCGATCCATCGGTTTTCCAATCTCCTGTTTAAGAAATGCCGAACATCATGATGGAAGTGCGGTGGAGCACCATCCTGTTGAAAGATGAAGTTGGCGCTGTCGGTCTCCAATTGTGGCATGAGCCAATTTTCCAGTATGTCCAGATACACGTGTCCTGTAACGTTTTTTTCGCAGAAGAAAATGGGGCCGTAAACTTTATACTGTGAGATTGCACAAAACACGTTAACTTTTGGTGAATTGCGAATTTGCTGCACGAATGCGTGAGGATTCTCTACCGCCCAGATTCGCACATTGTGTCTGTTCACTTCACCATTAAGAAAAAATGTTGCTTCATCACTGAAAACAAGTTTCGCACTGAACACGTCCTCTTCCATGAGCTGTTGCAACCGCGCCGAAAATTCAAAGCGTTTGACTTTGTCAGCGGGTGTCAGGGCTTGTAGCAATTGTAAATGGTAAGGCTTCTGCTTTAGCCTTTTCTGTAAGATTTTCCAAACCGTCGGCTGTGGTACGTTTAGCTCCCTGCTTGCTTTATTCGTCGACTTCCGCGGGCTACGCCTGAAACTTGCCCGCACGCGTTCAACCGTTTCTTCGCTCACTGCAGGCCGACCCGTTGATTTCCCCTTACAGAGGCATCCAGAAGCTTTAAACTGCGCATACCATCGCCGAATGGAGTTAGCAGTTGGTGGATCTTTGTTGAACTTCATCCTGAAATGTCATTGCACTGTTATGACTGACTGATGTGAGCGCATTTCAAGCACGACATACGCTTTCTCGGCTCCTGTCGCCATTTTGTCTCACTGCGCTCTCGAGCGCGCTGGCGGAAGAAACCTGAAGTGCGGCTTCAGCCGAGCAAAACTTTATGAGTTTTTCTACGTATCTGTAGTGTGTCGTGACCATATGTCAATGAATGGAGCTACAGTGAATTTATGAAACCGCTTCAATCATTTGTAATAGCCCTGTACTGTGAAGCCCAAGTGCATGAATTTCGCTTCACACTGAATATATTAAACAATGGGAAATCCAGCATGGAATACAAGTCAGGCATCAGCTGCCAGAGACTGTGGCCATGTGTGAGTGAGTTGCGTTTGCTTGAGTGTGTATGTATGTGTCTGTTGTCTATTTTTGCCAAATGCTTATAGTGTGACAGTTTTTTTCATTTTGCCTATATGCGACACAGCACCTCTGCTATTTGGTGAGTAGCAACTACCCTTTCATAATACTGTTATATACATTAAAAATATACGGCCTCTGTCTGTTCGAATGTTTATTAAAGTATTGCCAAAAAATATTAAATAAATTGGTTAAGAACTTTTAGAGATTTTTGGTAATAACATTTCTCCTTCTATATTGCATATTCATTTATCAAACAATGGAAAATATGGGATAGAATAATGACAATATTATGAAAAGGCAAGATTGCAGCTCACCATATAGATGTTGAGTTCAAGATAGGCATGACAAAGAGAGTGATAAACAAGTGAGCTTTTGGTCAAAAGGCCGTCTTCCGAGTTAGACAACATACACATACACACATTCACACAAAAACAACTCGCACATACCTGACCACTGTCACTGGCTGCCAAGGTCAGATTGTGAGCAAAAGTGCATGATGGGAAAAGCAATTTCGGTGGTAGCAGTAAGGAGAAGGGTGGGGTGCATAGGGGGAGGCATGTATGGTAGGGGTAAGGGATGGTAAAGTGGGAGCATACAGGGATGAGGTGGGGAGAGGGGTAGGGGCAGCTAGGTGCAGTGGGGAGGTTAGACAGAGGACAGGTGGTAGTGGTGGTGGTGCTGGCGGCAGCAGTGAGGGGGGGGGGGGGGGGCAGAGAACGAGGAACAGATTGGAGGGAAGTACAAGTACTGTGGGTGCGTTGCCGGTGTAGTGCTGGAGTGGAAACACGGAAGGAGATAGGTGGGTGATGGATAGTGACCAATGAAGGTTGAAGCCAGCAGGAGGGTTACGGGAACATAGGATATTTTGCAAGGAGGGTAACCCCCTGCACATTTCAGGAAAGCTGATGTTGGTACGAATGATCCAGATGGCACAGGCTGTGAACTAGTCATTGAAATCAAGAACTTTGTGTTGGGCAGTGGGCTCTGCAATTGTATGGTCCAGCTGTTTCTTGGACACAATTTGTTGGTGGCTATACTTTTGGACAGACAGCTTGTTGGTTGTTGTGCCACGTAGAATGCAGCACAGTGGTTGCTGCTTAGCTTGTAGATCACGTGGCTAGTTTCTTAGGTAGCCCTGCCTCTGATGGGATAGGTGATTTCTTGTGACCAGACTGGAGAAGTGGTGGTGGTGGTGGTGGTGGGAGTATGTATGGAACAGGTATTGCATCTAGGTCTATTACAGGAGTACGAGATATGAGGTGAGGGGTAGAGAGCAAGGATTGAGTACGGATGGATGATGATATTGTGCAGGGTTTGGTGGGTGGTTGAATATCAGTGTGGGGGGGTGGGAAGGATAGTGGGGTAGCACATCCCTCATTTCAGGGCATGACGAGAGATAGTGGAAACACTGGTGGAGAATGTGATTCAGTTGCTCCAGTCCTGGGTGGTGTTGAGTCACGAAAGGAATGCTCCTATGTGGCTGGGATGGTGGGACTTTGGGAGTTGGTGGGTGACTAGAGGGATAAGGCACGGTAGATCTGTTTCTGTACAAGGTTGGGAGGGTAATTATGTTCTGCAAAGTTCTCAGTTAGGACCCTTGGCATATTTCAAGAGGGGACTGCTCATCACTACAGATGTGAGAAGTCCCACTGTCCGGCCACAGAGGAGCATTCCCCTTGTGTCTCAGTACCATCCAGGTCTGAAGCAACTGAAACACGTTCTCCGCCAGGGCTTCCACTGCCTCTATTTGTGTCCTGAAATGAGAAATGTCCTACCCACTATCCCACCGCCCCCCCCCCCCCCCCCCACAATTATAGTCCGCTGTCCACTGAACCAGCACAATTTACTCACCCATCCTTACTCAACTATTGCTCCCAACCCCTTCCTCATGACTCATATCTCTCTAATAAACCTACTCCTGCCCCGTCACAACCATCACCTATCCCATCACAGGGAGTGTTACCTGTTTAACCAATCATGTTATCTGCAAGCTAAGTTGCAATCATTGCAATCTACATGAGCATGGACAAAGAAAAAGCTGTCTGTATGCATGAATAGGCACTGACAAACTGTGGTTGGAAAAAGCTGGACCACCCATTTGCTAAGCATGCTGCCCAATACAACATTCTTCATTTTAATGACTGCTTCACAGTATGTGCCATCAGGATCCTTCCTACAGCTTTTCTGAATTGTGTGGGGTGTGGACTCTCTTTGTGATATATCCTATGTTGCTGGAACCCCTCCTGGCCTCAGCCTTCGTCAGTCCCAACAATGCGTCCACAGTCTTTTTACTTCCCTCCTTTTCCCTCCCTCCCCCCCCCCCCCTCCAACCTCCATCTAACCTCCCAACACACCCATCTGACATACCCTAACCCCACCTCAGTCCTGTATGCTCCCACAAGCAGCACTTTACCCATCCCCCACCCCTATCCAGGATCCCTCTCCCTTTCCAACCCAGCCTCCTTCTCACCCTCACCATCCAGATTGCTTCTCCCCATCATGTGATGTTGCTCACCTTCTGGCGTGACAGTCAGGAACAGTTAGTGATGTATGTGTGAGTTGTGTTTGCATGAATATATGTGTGTAATATGTTGTCTAATTCAGGAAAAGGCCTTTTGGCTGAAAGCTTACTTGTTCAGCAGTCTTTTTGTTATGCCTGTCTGTAACTCAACATTTCTACTATATGGTGAGTAGCAATATATCCTTTTTATAACATTAACATATTCATATCATACATATATCTTAAAAACACAAATATAGAACCATGTGAATCTTTGCATGCAATGTTGTTGTCAAAATTTCAAAGAAATCAATGACAAATTTTCGAAGATTCAAGATCTTGAACAAACAAACATTTACATTTTTATTTATATAGATGAGAAAGTTGTAACTTATGAAATGTGCCAAGAACATGATAGGCTTTGTTATATTAAAATGTGTTCATGATTGTTCTCTATGTTATTAGTCTATGGTATTTAAATTACAAGGTCTGACTTCAGATGAAAATTTAAGCTAGGCACAAGCCTATCCCCAGAGATCCAGCATACTGAATGAGTTGCAGTGGCTTACAGTATTAACATTCACAGATGAAGATATAAGATTTGCAGTTTTGGATGAGGATTTTTCTGATGTAGACAAGATTAGTCTGATTCACATAGACCTCTGCAACATTTGTAACCATACATTCTACTCATGTATGAACAATAGAGATATGATGCAAATAATAAGACTGCAGAGAGGCATATTCTTTTCGAGTTGCATTTGTCAATGGAATGTAAAGAAAAATTAATGTATAATAATGATGATGATAATAATAATATTGATAATAATAACAATAGTAATAACAATATATAGCTATTTCAGTCTCTAGTGATATGTAGCCTCTTCAAACTGATGCATAATTTTTTGAAAGTTCACACTACTGATGTCATTTTGAAACAGTCTTCTGCCAGCTGAAGCCAGCAGCTCATATGACATTCTTATACCACTGGTCTGGTTATATACCTTGTGTATATTTCCTCCCTCTTGGTCTTTAGACACATTGACATTACTTCTCCATATAGTCACAACCAAAATTCAAACATCTGTCATATCATGGCACAAATTTCTTTATCCTTTCATCAAATAATGTTCTTTTAGGACTTTCTGATTGCTGCATGGCTGACTGAATCCAGTATATTTTCAAAGTCAGCAAAGATAGACATAGTGGCATTTCATAGCCACTTTTTTAGCTGATATCTTTCCATAGAGGATGGAGTGGCCTCTTGTGATGAATGTTCATCAGAATTTTACTAGTTCTGCTGGCTGAGGTCTATCCCAGACATCTGTCATGTGCTTCAAGAGGATCTTTGCGAAAAGCTTGTAGAGGGCAGATAGCAAGCTAATGGTGTAGTAATTTCATGTATCATAAATTATACTCTTCATATGACATACAAGTAGTTTGCCCTTGTTCTCATTTGACGGTATGTTGCCTTTCTGCAGACATTTTGTGAAGATACTGGGTAAACAGCTGTTTCATCTACAGTAAGTTTCAGTACCTCAACGAAGAGGCTGTAATGTACTCCAACTTTATCTTTACTAATCTACTAGGTGGCATTTCTCATTCCAGTTGGAAGAACTGCTGGTACATGAAGGACATCTGCTGTTGCTGTTCACTGCTCTATTTCCTCCAATAAATAGCAATAACTGCTGCAAGTGTACCAAAGTATGTCTTCGCTTTCTGTTATGCACTTCTTGTTGTCATTTGTTGTTATTATATGTTTCCTACCCTATCATGAGCACCTGGTAAATCTTTTTACAGTTTTCTTACTTTTCTATGACTTTCTAAAGCTCTTTCATCAAATATCATGATCTCAGCTACTGTAGCACAGTGCTGCGTATTCTATTTTACTTTTATCAAATTATACAGTGTAGCTTTGGTCTTGTTCGAGTTTCCATTTTGCTTCATGTTTTCTTCTGTTCCAGCAATATCCAGCACGGCTGATATCAGTATCTTCAGTAGTTCCACTGTGTTTCTACTGCTAAAAACTGCTGTTTTTTCTCACTCAAACATTCAGTGTTCAAATTCCTTTTCTTCAACATGTAAGTTTTAATCTTTCTTGTTTCTTTACGAAAATTTTAGCTTCACCTGTGGTGATATCTTGAATATAGATGGAGATGTTAGTAGCTTACTAAAAGATTTATTTCTTTTCATTTTCCTGTACATTGGCTTTACTTTCAAAAGATCAGAAGTGGCAAGAGTCTTGGTATAAAAATTATATTTTGCAACAACCTCAAACTTTCAAATATTGAACTTTTTTCCTACATCTCACAATAAAGAGTTGTTGAGATACAGACAGGTACAATGAAAAGAATACTAGGAATACTGAAGCTTTTGAGCAAAGTCCTTCCTTCGAAGTCCTTGTTCCATCCTGGACTTCCCATTGTTTGTTTGTTTTCTACATACGTAGATCCTATAGCTTTTCTGGTTTCAAAATTATGTTGCTTACAATTCCCACATTTTCTCTTCTGCTGTGTGTTTACCCAACCTAATGCCCAGAATGACTTTCCTCTCTAATTTTTGTGATGTCCCATCATTTTCATTGTTTTCATTCTTATTATCTGTCATAAGATATGAAATTTTGTAAATATTGCACGTATGTCTTGATCTGTGTGGCATGGTAAGCAGATATATTTATTCAGCACTACTTTTCTTTGTACCATAGGAAGAATAAAATCAAGTGTACTTTTTGGTTGGCAAAATTATTTTTTCAAATTTTGTGAAAAAAGCTTGACACAGCCACTGCTTACCAAAACTTGCGGATAAAATTGCACATTGTATTATGTAAACTACAATTAATTTAAAAACTAAACATCATTCCCAGTGATTGGGTTACGGTTGACAAATCCCAATTTCTACCTAAGGAAAACTTGTTACTCAAGTACAAAAACTGTGTAAAACATATGGACAATGCGACTGAGTGCAGCACACTTAATGCTGGCTGTGGTTCTAGGTGCTTCAGTGCGGAACTGCGCAACTGCTACGGTCGCAGGTTCGAATCCTGCCTCGGGCATGGATATGTGTGATGTCCTTAGGTTAGTTAGGTTTAAGTAGTTCTAAGTTCTACGGGCTGATGACCTCAGATGTTAAGTCCCATAGTGCTCAGAGTCAGCACACTTAATATCAATAATAACAGTGGGAAACTTAAGTCAAACCACTCTGCAGCAAACAAAAAGACCACAGTCACACCAAATTCAGAAAACTCTGAAGAGAGAATGAATAATCTTGTAGCAACTAACATCATAAACTATGTCCAGATTCAAAATGCATGCAGGAATCATTAAAATTGAAATAAGGGAAACTTGAAAGGCATGCTGAGAACTCTGCTAGAGTGACACATCCAATCAGTGTCCATAAGTCTAAACTTAGACTAAAATTACTTGAAGAGAACTTTCAAAGTCTTGGACACAACTGCAGGGATTGATAAGCCTGATATTTTAGTTATAAGTGATCACTGGTACCCAGATAAGCTAAATAGAGTATTCAACCTTTTGCTTTGCCTTTGCCAGAAAACCCACCCAGATAGCCACAATTACTAAGGCGACTGCTTCTGGGACAGGGAGGTACCCTGGCCCCAGATCGAATCTGCCCAGCAGATTAACGACAATTGATCAGTGTGCTGGACAGTCTGGCTGTGGTTTTTAGGCAGTTTCCCATATCCCACTATGTGAATACTTGGCAGGTTCCCATGTTTTGCTTAGGATACATGCTGCACAAACATTTAGAACATGTTCTCATACTTTCACACAGAATTTACTTACTGTTTCTGTCCTGGGGAGAGGGGGATGGCTGAATAGGAGACTGCTGACCCTCACTATTTGGTCTCCTTAAACACTCAATCAGCATCAGCAGAAACAAGAAATGTGATGGTGGGCTAGCAATCTTTGCAGGGAGAGATAATAACTATAATGTAACAGATGCAAGTACTTTTTACATAGAGGGTGTAATAAAACTAGCAGCAGTTAACTACAAGAGGAGGACAAAGAACTACATTATTATATGTTTATAACAAACCTCCAAGTGGGAGCCTAGATAATTTCTTTGAAGTTCTTAATTGGTTGGTTGGATTGATTTTGAAAGGGACCAAACTGCATGGTCATTGGTCCCTCATTCTATTGAACCAAGTCCATGGGATAAAATGGAAAACAAACAGTACACACCACAGTAATTCTGAATGGACAGAAGAAGAAGAAAAAAGAAAAAGACACAAGGCTGAACACACGGGGGGCAACAGAAGACAAGAAAAGCACAGACACGCAAGAAACAGGCAGAAGAGCATAAAACAGGAGAGCAGATGTCCTAGGCTGGTCGATCATTAGGATAAAAATGGATGAGACAGCCACTCTGCAACACATTAAAAGCTCTAACCTAAATGTAAGGGTAGAAAGCACAGGGAGACAAGAGACAGGAACTTAAACTTAAACCAAAGAATAAAAGCCAGTGTCATGTAGAAAATGTAAAACCAAATTAGCCATGGACGCATCATCTCCTAAAATCGAAAGAAGTGCATCAGGAAGACTAAAATTCTGTCGCAGAACAGCTATATGTGGACAGTCCAACAAAATGTGGACCACTGTCAGACAGCAACCACAGTGACAACATGGTGGGGCCTCAAGCTGGAGAAGACAGCCATGTGACAGCCAAGTGTGGCCAATGTGAAGGCGGCAGAGGACCATAGAGCCCGTGCGAGAAGCCTGCAGAGAAGATTTCCAATCATGTGTGCTCTCCTTGATGGCGCGGAGTTTATTGGGCATAACTGAATGACCAGACCATTCAAGGGCATAAACCGATTCCTGAATAGTTGCTACCAGAGGATGGGATGGGTAGTACTGATCAATGGCCTGTAAACCACTCAATGAATCATTGCAGACGAGGGAGGACACACTGGGGCAGGAATGAATACGCTCAAGGGCATGAGAGATGGCCACCAGTTTGGCAGTGAAAACACTGCAGCCATCCGGCAAGGAGTGCTACTCGATATGTGCCAAGTGAGCATAGGCAAAACCTACGTGACCATCAACCAACAAGCCAACAGTAGAGATGACTTCAGAACCTGGGGACACATCAAGCATCAATAGGAAGTGACTGCAGAGTGCCTCAGGAGGAACAGAATCCTTATGGAAACGCGATAGGTCCAGCCATAGTTTCAGCTGAGGAATACACCATGGAGGCAAAAGTTTATGGACCCGCACGAGATGCTGTAAAGGAAAGGACTCAAGTTCAGACAATAGGAGCAGACACGTACAGCGATTATTATCCCTGACTGAGGTCGCTGTTCTGGGAGAGGAATCACTGTGTTCAGGAATAAAAGATGGTAATTTGGATGCTCAGGCGAACTATGGCCGTGCGCTCATAGTTAGCGGTACCTGATTTGCAATGGAGGGACTCCAGCCTCCACTTGTAGACTGGCCACTGGACTTGTTTGAAAAGTGCCCATCACTAGATAAACCCTGCAGTGGTGCACAGGATCAAGCAACTTCAATGCTGAGGGCAATGACGAACCATACGCTAAACTGCCATAATCAAGTCGTGACTGAACTAGGGCTCTGTAGAGCTGCAGCAACATAGAGCGATCCGCCCCCCAAGTGGTGTTGCTCAGGCAGCAGAGGGCGTTAAGATGCCACCACCACTTTTGTTTAAGCTGATGAATGTGGGGGAGCCATGATAGCTGGGTGTCTAAAACCAATCCTAAAAAGCGATACGTTTCGACTACCCATAGTGGATGGCCATCAAGGAAATGTGCAGGATCAGGACGCATTATCCATTGCCGACTGAAGTGAAAAATGCAGGCCTTGTCAGCAGAGTAGTGAAACCCATGGGTGAGAGCCCATTGACTGTGCAGTTCGAATAACTCCCTATAGTCAGAGCTCAGCAACACCAATGGTTGAGAAACTACAGTGAGGGCAACACTGACGGCCCTACAGCTGCTGTTAGGCCATTTATAGTGACTAAAAACTGTGGAACGCTCAATACAAAGCCCTGCAGGACCCCATTCTCTTGGATATGGGAGGAGCTAAAGGAGCCTCCGACTTGAACACGGAAGGTACGGAGGGAGTGAAAGTTCCATATATAAACTGGGAGCGAGCCACAGAGGCCCCACTCATGCAGCGTGGCAAGAATGTGGTGGCACCAGGTCACGTTGTAGGCCCTCCGTAAATCATAAAAGATGGCTACCAGATGTTGGCACCTGGAAAAAGCTGTTCAGCCAGCAGACTCAAGGCACACCAAATTATCTGTTGTTGAGTGGCCTAAGCAGAAACCACCCTGGGATGGAGCCAGAAGACCCCGAGACTCCAGGAGTCAGCACAACCTCCTGCTCACCATTCATTCGAGTAATTTGCAGAGAACATTGGTGAGGCTAATGGGGCGGTAGCTGTCCAAAGCTGCAGGGTTCTTCCCAGGTTTCAACAGTGGGACGATGATGCTGTCTTCCCACTGGGATGGGATCACTCCCTCGACCCAGATGTGATTCAGGATAGACAGAATCTGACGCAATGAGGCCACAGTGAGTGAATTCGGTCAGGGCCTGGAGCTGTGTCAGGGCAATGGGCAAGGAGACTGAGGAATTCCCACTCAGTAAAAGAAGCATTGTACACCTCAAGGAGGCACAATCTAAAAGACAAATGCTGTCATTCTGCCTGCTCTTTCAAGGAATGAGAAGCCGGTTGATAGTTTGCAGATGCAGAACTCTGAGCAAAATGTTCGGCAATTTCACCTGAGTCAGTGCACACTGCCCCATTTACTGAAATCCCAGGAACCCCCAGTGGGGTTGGTTAACCATCAAGGCGACGAATCCGAGTCCACACCTGGGAGGCAGGGGTACGAGAACCAATGGAGGAAACATATCTTTCCCAACACTCTTTCTTCCGTCTTTGTATCAGGTGGTGGGCACGGGCACACAGCTTCTTAAAAAGAATGAGAGTCTCCAATGATGCATGCCGCTTATGTTGTTGGAGGGCCCGCCTACACTCTTTGATGGCCTCAGTGATTTCTGGTGACCACCAAGGCACAGTTTACGCCGAGGGCACCCGGAAGAAAGAGGAACTGTGCGTTCTGCAGCCGATAACATCGACGAAGTGACCCGCCGACCACCACATTAATAGTGCCATGTGCAGGAGTGTCAACAGTGACAGCAGATGTGAAAGCCAGCCAATCAGCCCTATTAAGGGCCCATTGCAGCAGACATCCAGAAGTGTGACACTTGGGTAGTGACAAGAAGAGTGGAAAGTGGTCACTCCCACACAAGTCGTCATGAACCTTCCAGTGGATGGATGGTGAAAGTCCTGGGCTGCAAAGTGATAGGTCAGTGGTTGAATAAGTGCCATGAACTATGGTGAAGTGTGTGGGGTCTCCTGTATTTAAGAGGCAGAGGTCGAGCTGAGAGAGAAGATTCTCGACATCTCTACCCCAGCCAGAAATCACGGCGCCACCCCACAAAGGGTTATGGGCATTGAAGTCCCCCAAAAGTAGGAATGGAGGGGGAGTTGGGAGATCAGAGCAGCCAATTAATTAAGAGGTACTTCACCATCCAGAGCAAGGTAGACATTACAGACGGTAATATCCAAGGTCGTTCTTACCCTCACACCAACAGCTTCTAAAGCTGTATGAAGAGGCACTGATTCAGAATATACAGAGGTAAGGACATACAGACATATGCCACCTGACACCCTGTTACAGTGAGTCCGGTTTTTATAAAACCCACGATAGCCACGAAGGGCAGGGGTCCACATTGCTGGGAACCAGGTTTCTTGGAGGACAATACAGAGAGCAGGTGTTGAGCTTAGAATCTGTCTTGATTCAGCCAAGTGGCAGAAAAAACCGCCACAATTTCACTGGAGGATGATGTCATTATTAGCCTGGAAAGGCATGAAGTGCTCAAGGAGGCAGGTTACGCCTCAGGGTGACCTGCTGCCACCGACTGAGTACATGTGAGAGCGACTTCCATGGTGTCTGAGGGTCCGGCGAGATCTAGGTCCTCAGCGGACACCAGAATCCCCACCTCATCCTCAGACGCAGAACTCATAGGTTGCGGTGCGGTGGGTGCCACCGCAAGTTCCTTGGTCTTTGAGGTCTTCTTCTTGACTTTTATTGCTGCTCCTTGGGTTTCACTGGCTGGGAGGGCTTCATTGATTCAGTCTCCAGGACTGAGGATGATCGTGAAGCCCTATGACCAGCTGCTTGTGGGCACTTACACCTCTGGCGGGCTGGCGGGCATCATCCTTCCCACTGGTGGAAACCTGGGAAGGGAGAGACACAAGGGACCCCTTCCGAGCGAGAGAAGTTGAAGAAGTTGGACACTTCTCTGGCTTAGAGGCTTAGAAGTGGGGACGGATGCCCCTGATGTGTGTGTGTGGGGGGGGAGGGGGGGGGGGTGTTGCTCCCGAAGTAGGTGTCACAGGAGCAACAGGGAGGGTAGTACCCCACACAATCAAGTGGGCAGGTGTAGTCTTCTGGCTCTGAGAGATGACTGTTGGAGGTGGAGCTGATGGGGCTAGAACAGTGGTATCTGTTGTGTCTAGACAAGACAGCCTAGACACAATGAGAGGAAGCCGAAAGGCACGCGCTTAAACTCACGCAGGCTGGCGTGAGGTCTGAAACAGGATACGTAATGAATGCTATAAAGAAAAGTACGTAGCTGCTGGAATACTTAACTTTAATCCACAATTGGTGAACATTGGTCTTGTTGATACAGTATTATCATCTCAATATAACTTGGTGATGGCACCTTGCTAGGTCGTAGCAATTGACTTAGCTGAAGGCTATGCTAACTATCTTCTCGGCAAATGAGAGAGTCTTCGTCAGTGTAGCATCACTAGCAAAGTCCGCTGTACAACTGGGGTGAGTGCTAGTACGTCTCTCTAGACCTGCCGTATGGTGGCGCTCGGTCTGCTGTCACTGACAGTGGCGACACGCGGGTCCGACGTATACTAATGGACCGCGGCCGATTTAAAGGCTACCACGTAGCAAGTGTGGTGTCTGGCGGTGACACCACAGTATCAGCGGCGTAAGAGGTAGTCATGCGAACAGGATGGAAGCATTCAAACTTCTGCTTAGCCTCAGTGTAGGTCAGTCGGTCCAGGGTCTCATATTCCACAATTTTCCGCTCTTGCTGTAAGATTCTGCAGTCTGCCAAGCACGGTGAATGATGCTCTCTGCAGCAGTTGACGCAGATGAGAGGAGGGGCACATGGAGTATTGGGATGTGATGGGCGTCCACAATCTCAACATGTGAGGCTGGAAGTACAGTGGGAAGACATGTGGCCGAACTTCCAGCACTTAAAGCACTGCATCAGGGGAGGGATATAGGGCTTGAGGTCATAGCAGTAGACCATCACCTTGACCTTCTTGGGTAATGTGTCACCCTATAAGGCCAAGATGAAGGCACCGGTGGCAACCTGATTATCCCTTGGACCCCGATGGACGCACCGGACAAAGTGAACACCCTATCATTCTAGGTTGGCACGCAGTTCATCGTCAGACTGTGAAAGAAGGTCCCTATGGAATATAATAACCTGGACCATATTTAAACTCTTATGGGGCGTGATGGTAACTGAAACATCCCCCAACTTGTCATAAGTGAGTAACCTTCATGACTGGGCAGAGGATGCTGTTTTTATCGAAACTGACCCAGAGCGCATTTTGGACAAGCTCTCCACCTCCCCAAATTTGTCCTCTAAATGCTCTACAAAGAACTGAGGCTTCATGGACACAGGATTCCCCACCAGCTCTCGTACATAATAGTAGCAGGGTCATCCGCCCTGATGTCACCCACTCCGACCAAGGGTCCTCCCCATGGGCACCACCCAGCCTCAGCAAGGGCCACCTGGCAGTATGGCCATTGCCGGGAAGCCCGATGCTCCAGGGAGATAGGCATCTACTCCTTGGCATACATGGGGAGTTAATGGTACAGGCATCAGAAGAGCAATCCCTGTGTTGTCAGGGGGCTACAACCAATAGGGTACATGGCAGACCCACCACAACAGAGTGGCTACCATGCTGGATACCAGGTGACAAGTAGTCCATGGTCATCGTCGGCGCAGAAAGCAACACAGCATAGTGGATGGCGGAAACAGCACCCGGGAATGTATCCTTGCCCAAGACATGGAGAGTGAGTGGGATTGCAATGCGACGACGAGAAAGTAGGCTAAAGATCTCAATGCACAATGGACACTATGCACCACGTAAGGTGCCCTTCCCCAATTGGCTCACTCTTCAGAAGAACTTTGAAATATGGAGGTCAAATCCTACAGGGAATTATCACATAAAGGCCAAAATGTGTGAGACTCCTTTTAGTTGCCTCTTATGACAGGCAGGGATACCACAGGCCTATTCCTACCCCCGAACCTGCAGGGAGTAGTTCTTAATTACTAGCTTGTTGACAGAGACAATAAATATGGCAATAAAACACCATGCTAACTGGAGATATTAACATTGACTGGCTGTCTAATGACTTCATCTGAAAAAATTAATGCTACACCAGATCAATTTAAATTAACTTTTCTGATAAATGAGCCCACTAGAGAGGTCGACAGCAGCAAATCATGCACTGATAACATTTCAACTAACATGCTGCTCAGGTGCTGATAGAAGCTGAAAATCTCTGTCAGAAGGAAAAAGAGAAAATATGTGACAAAAAGAACAACCCCTGATGACAAATGTCGAAAATCTCAACAGTATACTAATGAGTTTACAATGATGTTAAAAAACTGAATTACTTTCAGCAAATTTGCAGCAGACTTTTATTATTGCTTGAATGTCTCATAACCTTACTGGTAAATGGCTACAAAAAAATACTAAAAATAACTGGATAAATCATGAAGTGAAATGAGCAAGATAAAAACTTGGACTTTTTCAATGTGTAATTGTAAAGAATGGCAACAATCATAGACTTAGCATTTAAGAACTATCATGATTATTACATAGATCTGGTGTTATAAACTACAAGTAAATACACAGCCACTTACGTAACACTGATGTAGCTGTTTAGAATGTTATAAATAGGTTTAGGGATTGCAAGGACAAATTAAACAGTGATCTTATCATCAACTATAAAGGGAGTATCATCAAATGCCAATATCAGACTGCAAATCTTTTTAGTGAGTACTTTTCTTCTACTGGAAAATCCATCAATGACCATTTCCACAATCTCCAGTATAGATATAAGCACATTTCAGTTAAACAAAGCATATACTTGGCTAGAACTAACAGCAAGGACATAAAATACATAGTTAGGTCACTAAAAGATTCAAAACTTGCAGGTTAGGATGGATTGTCTATCAGAACATTAAAAAGGTGCATAGACAACATCTCTGATGCTGTAGCCACAGCAGTAAATGATGTAATTGCATCAGGTAATTTTCCAGATAAGCTAAAGATAGCACAGGTAATCACAATTTACACGAAAGGTGATAAAGCTAAAATCAAAAGCTATCAATCCATCTTAATCTTACCTGCATTTTCTATGGTAATTGAGATAGTTGTTTATATTAGACTAATGATACTCCTGAGTCAACACATTCTAATATTTGAAAATCAGAATGGCTTTGTGAAAAACAAGTCAACTTCAGTAGCCGCAGCACAGTTAATAGATGGAAAAATAACTGCCATGGAAAACAAGGAGTATGTTACTGGAATGTTCGTTGATCTTGAAAAAGCATTTGACTGTGTCAAACTCACATTATAACTTGACAACATACGGAACTTGGGTATTACAGGAACCGGCTATGAGTAAATAAGATCATATATGAGCAACAGAAAGCAATCTGTGTTGCTTAAAACAAACACTCGGTCTTTCAAAACACAAGGTTATTGACATCAGATATGAAGTGGGACCCCTTCTTTTCTTGATTTACAGTAATGTTATACACTGAGGTGATAAAAGTAATGGAATAGCAGTATGTGATAGTATCATATACACAATATATAAAAGAGCAGTGCATTGGCAGAGCTGTCATCTGCAGACAGGTGGTTTATATGAAAAAGTGTCTGACATGATGTGGCTGCACTACAGGAAGTAAGAGACTTTGAATGCAGAATGGTAGTTGTAACTAGACGCATGGGACATTAAGTTTCGGAAATCATTAGGGAATTCAATATTCCAAGATCCACACTGTTAAGAGTGTGGCAAGAATACAAAATTTCAGGCATTTCCTCTCATCACAGACAAAACAGTGGCTGATGACATTCACTTATTGACCAAGAGTAGCGGTGTTTGCTTAGAGCTGTCAGTGCTAACAGACAAGCAGCACTGTGTTAAATAATGGCAGAAATCAATGTGGGATGTACGACAACTGCACCCGTTAGGACAATGCAACAAAATCTGATGTCAATGGATGATGGCAGCAGATGAGTAATGGATGTGACTGTAGTGCAGAACTGATGGTGGCTCAATAATCGTGTGGTCTATTTTTACATGAAATAGACTGGGACCTCTGATCCAAATGAACCAATCACTGACTAGAAATCGTTATGTTTGACTATTTGGAGACCATTTGCAGCCATTCATGGACTATCCTCAAACAATGATAGAATTTTTACGGATGACAATGTGCCATGTCACCAGACCACAATTGTTCATGCCTGGTTTGAAGAACATTCTGGCCATCCAGATTGCCTGACATGAATCCCATCTAACTTTTATGAGACATAATCAGTAGGTCAGTTCATCCACAAAATCCTGCACTGGCAATACTTTCACAATTACGGATGACTTCCCCCCAAAAAATATTGTATCGAGACAATACAACAATTGTGAACACAAAACCTATGACAGTCTTTCAGTGCTGTGCAACAGTGTTACCAATGAGAAAGGCAAGTATTTCAATGAAAGCCATCTAGATGTAAGTGCTTCAAAGACTGGAATACTGGAATTTAACACTAGGAAACAAACAGAATTTGTCATGAAATTATCCACAGGAAATGACATCATAAAAAAGGAAAAATGGAGACAATTCTTGGGAATCAACCTCAAGTGCAACAAACATAGAGATTGTTTTGGGTTGTAAGCTATATAAAAACATATCTGTCATAAACATGATTAGCAAATGTTGTAAGGATATGTATGTGCTAAAAACTGCTTATCACTCATTATTCTCATAAAATTTATGCCAGCAGTAGAAACATACTATGCAACAACACATACTAACTTAACCATGTTATTAATACACCAGAAAAAAACTATCAGAATTGTGTGTGGTGCCCAGAGAATGATGTTCAAACATGTCTTCAAAGTTTGGTGTTCTTACCATTAAAGGTTTATGTACATTAAAAGTACAATAAACCCAAACTTAAACTGTGACCTACACCAGTATAATACAAGACAAAAATTAATATCCCACAACAGCATTATCCAGGAGACGGGGGTTAGGGTGGGAATGCGCTTCATGCTGGGCTGAAGCTAGCCAATGCCCTACCAAAAAGTCTCAAAGCTGTTCTTATTAGCAAATTAAAAGACCACCTAAAAAGAATTTCAATTGAAAATCCATTTTATTCCCTAGATGTGTTCATTATCTTTATGAAAATTGCTGTGTAAGTATGTCAGGCTCATGCTTTTAAATAATTCACAGATGATCTAATGAAAAAAAAATCTTTTTATTGCAACACTGTTATCTGTATATTAACAAGTATAAAATTCATTAAAATGCTAAGTGTATTGTTGTAATATAGTTTAGTTTATAATTTGTAAACAGACATATTCAGAAGAATAACCTGTATAAGGCCATGAAAGCGTATTATTTCTAGGGATTGTATTTGATTATTTGATGTTGAACAATAATAATAATAATAATAATTATTATTATTATTTATTTTATTATTAATTTCCTATGTACTATCCTACAATGGACAATTAAGCCCATTCAATTAATAAATACTTCTTTAATGGAGTTAATTTGCAGAGTCTCGAATACTTACTGCTCAATTATGTTGCTGGCACTCCGTTTCCTGTGACAATAACATAAATGGTGTTAATATAGGCATGATATATAAGAAAAAGTAAAATAGGATACTGATATAGAATTTTATGTACTATTTGTGTGTGGGTATGTGTGTGTGTGTGTGTGTGTGTGTGTGTGTGTGTGTGTGTGTGTGTGTGTGTGTGTGCGTACGGTGGGGGGGGATGTGCTTTATTTATCTGAACTATAGCTTTGTACAAAAACTTAATAAGTAATCATCCTCTGTTTGTACCCATCTGCTGCTCAACATCTCTTCTATCAGCAGTAAACTATCCTCATATACATATTGACAACATATATTTATTTATTTTTGTATCTATGAGGATGATCAACATACTGTTGCTTCAAGACAAAATTTCAGAAGATTTCAAATATTTACTTTAATTTTGCGTAAACCATTATCAGCTCTCTGCCGAGGAAGGTCAATAACATAATCAAGGACTTCAGCTAGATAACAGTACGCACCAAAGAACTTAATATTAAACCTGATAGGAAGACAACATGTACTATGGAACTACATGAATGTATTAATATTAAATATAACTAAATATTTAAAACAAACAAGAAAAAGCTGTTAAAGAGAGAGAGGTACATACATCACTATAACAGAAGTAAATCACACAGTTTCCCTACCAAAGGTCTAACATCAAACAGAAAAATGTGGGCACATCAAAATAACTAACAAATGAAGATAGAACAAGAAAATTAAAGGTTTAGAGAGAGAGTGTAAGAGAAGGAAAAAATTATTTCAAGTATTGATACAGAAATTACTCCAAATAATGCGTGAGCTGCAGCTGAAAGATTCATATAAAAGCTAAAATATTTGTCTGATAGGCAAAACGTATAGTAACTGAAATTTCACAATGAAAACAACATACAAAAATTAGCTATAGGTAACCACTCACTTGCAACTGATTGATGAATATCACACAATATATTGCAGTGCATTCAGTAACCTATCATTCTTTCCCTCAGCTGGACCCTCCCTACTCCATTGCCTTCATTCTTGCTACCCTGCTATCTTCCATTCAAATTCTCCTGTGTACTGAAAGTATAATACCCAGTCCCATATATCTGTCAGTATTTTTTTGTGGTCATTTTACAATTAATCCCAGTTTTTCCATTGCCATTAGAGCAACCTGTTAACTCCTCTCCTGCTCTCAATACTTCTCTACTCTCTTGTTGTCCCAAACATCTCCATCCCTTTCCCAGTTTTCACAATCCCCACACACCTACCTGCATCAGCAACCACTCACTGACAATTTGAAGACTGGCCACTTAGTGGAATATTGGGACAAGAAGACTGGCCATAAACACCATAATTTAAAGCATTACTGGAATATATGTATTGAAATACCTTCAAGAGTAGCACACACTAAAAAAGCACCAAGGTTCAAGATTTATTTTTCATATCTACTTTAGTTCTTTGACAGATTACAATTTTTTAAAATAATGATGACAGCATGATTATCCTTCCAAAATTAAAAAAGTGTCAGGTGAGTTATTTAGCAATTTCTTTGTCTTGAGCTTCCAAAATTACTTGCTCACTCAACAAATGTGACATATTTGTAATAAGATTACAGTAAACTGTGAAGTCTAATGAGTACGTGCACAAAATTATGTCAATGCGATCACATATTGGTTCAGCCATTCACAACAGTATTTGCTACTGTTCCTTTCAAAATAATTGTAGAAACTGACAGCAGAAGGCAGGAAGACATTTGTACTTTGTTCTCATACAAAATGAGTCCAATTTTCAAGTGAAAGGTGGCTCGTGTGTTGAGAAATTATGTCCTCAGCTATACTTGGGTGCAGCCTTTTGAATGGAGTGAAGTGGCCCGAGCTGTGCTCTGGTGCCATCTCTAAAGTATTAATGGTCAGTATACATTTGTGTGATTCTGTGTGTGTGTGTGTGTGTGTGTGTGTGTGTGTGTGTGTGTGTGTGTGTGTGTGCGCACGTATGTGTTGTGTGTGTGGGCATGCATGCATGAATATGCAAAGTACACATGAGAGGGAGGGAGGGAGGGACAGAGAGAGAGAGAGAGAGAGAGAGAGAGAGAGAGAGAGAGAGGCCTAACATGCTGGAAATGAGTGGTTACCTCCCCTCAGTTTTGTTTGTTGTTTCCCATCTCAATCTGTTCGCCTGTGCAGCTCAGTTGTCAGCATGTCTGGCTCATACGCAGAGGATTCGTGTTTGATCACTGGTGCTGTAATGGATTTTCCACTGGTGGGAGGATTAGAATGGGGTGCACTCAGCCTCATGGTGCCAACAGTGGAGCAACTCATGTGAGAAGTAGTGGCCCACAACCCTCCGTACCACATCCCAAATGACACCAATTGTGAAGGATCACATGGCAGTCGGTTGACCCTGATTGGCCCCACTGGGCTTTCTTACTTCTCTCAGGCCTGAAGTTACAGTTTCACCTATGAGAAATCACTAATGATTGCAATAAAGCATCTTGGATGTTTAACATATGATACTGACTTATAAACCAAGAGGCACCCACAGTACATTCATTATTGTAACATTCAGATAAAGAAAAAGTTGAATGGCACTGTTGGCTAGTAGTTCCCAGGGGTAGTTTCATAAATCTATTCAAAAACAGTTTTCATCTTCTCCGCACAATGGCACTTTTCCATGTGGAGAAAATGGGTTATGTCTTCAGGATACATTTAAATTTTCATTACTCTAATTTGTGTACGTACAGATGAATGGAAAAACTAGTAGAAGCAGACCTTGGGGAAGATCAGTTTGGATTCCGTAGAAATACTGGAACACATGAGGCAATACTGACCTTACGACTTGTCTTAGAAGAAAGATTAAGGAAAGGCAAACCTACGTTTCTAGCATTTGTAGACTTAGTGAAAGCTTTAGACAATGTTGACTGGAATACTCTCTTTCAAATTCTAAAGGTGGCATGGGTAAAATACAGGGAGCAAAAGGCTATTTACAATTTGTACAGAAACCAGATGGCAGTTATAAGAGTCGGGGGACATGAAAGGGAAGCAGTGGTTGGGAAGGGAGTAAGACAGGGCTGTAGCCTCTCCCCGATGTTATTCAATCTGTATATTGAGCAAGCAGTAAAGGAAACAAAAGAAAAATTCGGAGTAGGTATTAAAATCCATTGAGAAGAAATAAAAACTTTGAGGTTCGCTGATGACATTGTAATTCTGTCAGAGACAGCAAAGGACTTGGAAGAGCAGTTGAATGGAATGGACAGTGTCTTGAAAGGAGGATATAAGATGAACATCAACAAAAGCAAAATGAGGATAATGGAATGTAGTCGAATTAAGTCGGTGATGCTGAGGGAATTAGATTAGGAAATGAGACACTTAAAGTAGTAAAGGAGTTTTGCTATTTGGGGAGCAAAATAACTGATGATGGTCGAAGTAGAGAGGATATAAAATGTACACTGGCAATGGCAAGGAAAGCGTTTCTGAAGAAGAGAAATTTGTTAACATCGTGTATAGATTTAAGTGTCAGGAAGTCATTTCTGAAAGTATTTGTATAGAGCGTAGCCATGTATGGAAGTGAAACATGGACGATAAATAGTTTGGACAAGAAGAGAATAGAAGCTTTCGAAATGTGGTGCTACAGAAGAATGCTGAAGATTAGATGGGTAGATCACATAACTAATGAGGAGGTATTGAATAGGATTGGGGAGAAGAGAAGTTTGTGGCACAACTTGACCAGAAGAAGGGATCGGTTGGTAGGACATGTTCTGAGGCATCAAGGGATCACCAATTTAGTATTGGAGGGCAGCATGGAGGGTAAAAATTGTAGAGGGAGACCAAGAGATGAATACACTAAGCAGATTCAGAAGGATGTAGGTTGCAGTAGGTACTGGAAGATGAAGAAGCTTGCACAGGATAGAGCAGCATGGAGAGCTGCATCAAACCAGTCTCAGGACTGAAGACCACAACAACAACAACAGTGTGGGGCCATGTTTGTGTTGTACAATTTCTCAATGTACATTTACCATGCCCAATTTGATTTATATTTCTTGCTTCATCTATAAATTTACAATCCTCTCTGTTATTTACAGAATGTATGTCAGTGGAAAGAAAGGAGAACAGCTCAAGTTTTCACGTGATAGGCACTGAAAACAAGTGACAGCTATACTGTAAGAGGTCCATGATTAAGGAATTTGTTGCTAGCACACTCGAGCAGATGTAATTTTGATGGATTGCTCACACGCTGCCTGCGATATGTAAGCTATAAGAGAATCTCAGACCAGAGAGCAGTATTGACTGCAGTAGGAACTGTGTAGCAGTTGGAGTAAGTTGTAGCTTTCGGTCGTGTGTATGGAGTTGGCTGGGCTGGTCATGGGGAGTGATGGCGGTGCCTGAGCGTTGTAGTATAAGGTAAAAGCAGCCTCGCGCATATGTACTATTGTTATATCAAGTCCCGTGTAAATGTTTTAAAAAATCTCTTAATAATAATCTTTCTTATAAAAATTAACTTTTGACAATCATTCATCTCAATTTAAAGATTTTACTAATTTCTCCAATCCATGGTCATCCCGATTATTGTAAAGAAAAATCAGTTGTTTCCTTTTATACATGACAAATCTATCGGCCAGCATTGCACTGATCTGTGCCAGAAAAATTTCTTACAGGAGCAGATATATACGCGTTATCCGGCGACCTTATTGAGGTAAGAATTTTCAAGTTATTCAGAATGCTCTTTCAGGGCCATGACACAGCACTGCTGACATCGAAAATTTACCAGTTTAAATTCACAGTCAATTATTGAAAGGTTATAAGTGAGCCACAATTTTATTGAGAGATTAGTCACATTTTATTATTCCAAGGTTACGGAAGTAAATTGTTGGGTAGTTACACTGAATGTGAATTATATAATTTTATATATTTATCTGTTGGGAGGTTACACTTGGCGACCCTGCCAGGATCGTATTTTGTGAATTTCTGAGAAGTAGTCAGTTATATATCTGCTCTTATTTACTTAATGTTAAATGTAGTTTGCATCTGGCATAACACATTTACTAATTTGTCACTCTTTCTTTCACAGATGATCAGCAATTTATTGCTCTTTGTTGTTATTGTATTTGTTCCATTTTTGCTTTGTCTTTGTTTGATTTTGTGCTTATCTTTGAATTGTGAAAATGCCGCGAAAAACTGCTAACAGTACATTGTGATGTGCAATGAGCAAAAGAGCCGATTTGAATAATTTGACTGATAATACTAGCAACACTCAGTGTCTTAATGATAATCCTCCAATTATAGATGATCAGTGCATGCCGACCACCAGTAATCATTTTATGCTGTTTGAGTCTCGTACAGATTCCCGTATGGAGGACATAGTGATATACATCTGGATGTGAAAGTCAACAAGAAATTTGACCAACAAAACAGCCAAATTGACGAACATATTAATCACCACTTACAAAACAGGAACAGAATAAAGTAAAGAAACAATTCATAGAAACAATTACTGCACAGAGACAGGAAGATAAGCATAAGTTATTTACAAAAGCAAAAACATACGTAGACAACAACATTGCTACAGTATCAAATGAGATCAAACAGTTGAACACTGAAATGCATGATGAAATCTCCGATCTTAAAACAAAAACTGACGCACACACAGTTGACATTCAGACAGTGAACAATTGGAATTAATACAGGATCCCGATGCCATTAAAGCAGACATTAAGAAATTAAACAAAACCACATGTAAAATGCAAAAACAAATGAATGCTTGTGACACTAAAAACGACGATCAGGCACTGACTGAAAAATTTGATGAATTGGCCAGTCGTATTTACGTTATCGAAAATAACAATGGCACCAAATCAGACGATACATCACAAGTTTCATTAAATCAAACACCCAAATTCTAAAATTTACAGCAGACAATCAGTGAGATAGGTTCGTCCAACAATACATTACATAGAAAATTGTCATCTTTACAGCAAGAAGTGACATAAATGAAAAATTTTTCAGCCTCTAACATGTCACCGCATATGCCACATTCTGAACATTTGTCACACTTACACAGACAGTATAACGTGGGTAATTTACAGAGAGTATGTGACTTGGATTCCGGGCAGACACAGACAAATGGATTATCATACAATCCTGAACCAGTTCAGACATTCAGAGACGATAATTTTGATTATAAGAACTTTCTATCAGTGAGAAAATTTAAGGTATTTAAGAATGACACGACACAGATACACTCTTTGGACTGGATACAACAATTTGCTTTTGAATTTTCACTGGCATTGCCTGTAATGCAGAAACTAAAATTCATTTGCAGCGCGTAAGTGCCCTCAGAGGATTCATTACACTTTAATGAATATGTGCCGTAGTGTGCACAGTTTTCTTTCCACTGTCAGTCACTCTCAGGAATGATTCTCCGCTTTCATAAGCTGATTTCAGCTGAGAAACAATTTCTTCTTCAGTAAAAAGATCGTCATCTATATCGCTGGCCATTATCACGAATGAAGCTACAAGCATGGAACCACTTTCGAGCACTATTAAATACATAATAAGGCAGTAACAATGTGCTGTGGCTGCGCGTGCTTTTGTATTTACACGGTATTGTTTACAGTATCCATAGATTGTAGATACGCAGTATTTAATTCTCTACAGTTCCGCGGTATTGCCATCTATTTATTTGCTGTGTCACATATGCAGTATTGTTTTAGATAATTTTTTCATGGTAAATAATTAAAAATTCGGCGTTACGGCATTAAGAGCAGATGCGCGTATGGTCAATGACATCATCTAACCAAAAAACGAAAAATCAGCAATTTGTCAGTTACGCGTTATTGTTTCTTCATCGATGATATCTATCAGAACAGCTCTTCAACTATCGATCTATCTAGGATTAAGAATGAGTAAAGAAAACCTGATATGACAAGTTTTACTTGAAGTGACAGTTTTCATTAGACACTCCCGAAATGATAAGAACTACCAGGATAATTTTAATAAGTGACAAAATTTTAATTATCAGTATCGTCAAAATTATCAGGAACAGCAAACACATTTTGGTAACAACAGAGGCTTTTCCCCACAACATCTATGAAAACCAGCCAGTTGGCATACCTAACCATCAATGTAATGCGCAAGGTCAACCAAGCTGTAATGTTTCACCACCTACAGGTATAGCGTCGGCTCCACCAATAGTAATACACAGCAACAAGGAAATTACTACGTACAGAAAACACATCATTTCAACTCGTATCACATTGTGCCATATAGCAATGATTATTATGACAGACGTTAAAGTAATGAGCACAGTTTTCAGTGTAACAGTTGGTCTTACCAGCAGCAGAATCATCCGCAACAACATATTATCATGAATGAACCAGACAGTTGGTATCATCCCGAACCAAATACATCAGGACGAAATAACAGAACAGTACAAATAGTTGAAATGCCACAGCATCCTCCCGCAAATAACAGCACATCAGAAAGAATTTGACTAGATACAGTACAGGTTGCATCTTCCAGCAACATAAGCAATACTTTTGACACACAGAATCTTGTTCATGAAAAAGTTATTACTTTTGACGACATCCAAGACACACTTTTGCATGAAAAACCAGTTATTCAAAAAACCATTTCCCACCCTATTATCGAAGTAAAGACTGGATCATCCACATTTTCTGCAGTAATTGATTCTGGATCACCTATGACAGTTATAAATGAAGAAACTTTCAACAAATGTAACAAAGAAAATACTTATCCTACGTTACCATTAGGCAAAACTAAAGTAAAAGGAGCAGTAACTGGTAAAGAAGTACATGTAAAATCACAGACACACTTATCATTTTGTATTGCAGGTCATATGTTCCACTCAAATTTTTGGATTGTTCCCTTATTGACAACAGACCTTATTTTAGGTACGAATTTTTTGGTACAACACGACGCAATTATTGACTTTCAGAATTCCTATTTAATGTTAAAGGATGAAAAGGTACAACTGGCATTAGAATTTCAGCATGCTTTATCTGCAGGTGAACAGGAAATTAATCGAACAGAGGTCATTTCTTCACCATGTAACACGGACTGTCATTCCACATTGTTCACAGATATGTATGTACACAACTACAATACACCAGACGAAGCCGACTATGATGTTATACAAATGATTTCTGATAAAGTGAAACAGAGCAATGCAAATACATATGACGAATGTACTCAGCTATGCAAAATTCTTTTACAGCAATCTCCAGTTTTTGACAACATCCCTGGTACTATGTCCGGTTTTAGGTATGAATTTCAAGTTAAACAGCATGACACATTCAAAGTTAAACATTATCCTATTCTGAATATCCGTACACAAAATATTGTAGCAGATGCACTATCCTGTTCTCTCAGCAACAATCAGCAAGACATCGCAACTAACTTCTGCCCAGCAAATTCTACGAGTTGCATTTGAAAATTTCATTTCGTTGTCATTACGAGACATGGCACAAGAGCAGAGCAAAGACAACATACGGAAAGAAATTAAACACCTTTGGCAAGGTAGGAATAACGTTACCATTAGAAACCATTACACTGTACGCAATGACATTCTGATTCGCCGCTCTCACCCTGACAGCAACAACTGGTTACTATGCATTCCTGACGAACTGGTTAACAAATTAACTTGGTATACTCATTTAAGTTACGCACATTATGGAGCGAGAAAATGTTTTCTTATATTGAGACAGAGCTGTTATTTTGCCAAAAGGGAGAAACATATTTGATGAGTTTTAGCGTCATGTAAAATCTGCCAGAAAGCTAAATCATACACGACTTCACATATTCCTCCGTTACATCCCACTGTACTGATTAAATTGGGACATATGGCCACTGTAGGCATTTTTAGTCTGATTCCCAGATCTAATAGAGGTTTCTGTTACATCTTTGTCGCTGTTGAACTCACTTCAAAATTTGTTACCTTCACTCCGTTATGCAAAGCTACTGCTAAATCTATTTCAAATGCATTTGTAAAACACTTTTTATTTCATGTAGAACATTTATTGAAAGTAGTTTCCGACAATGGACCACAATTTTGATCTGCGATATGGACACGTATGTTACAAGCTACAAACATTTCTCCGATCTATATATCCAGGTATCACGCTTCTTCGAACCCTTGTGAACAATTGATGAAAGAAATTGGTAAACTATGTAGAATATACTGCCATAAAAGACATATTGATTGGGAAACACACATACTCTCATTCCAGGATGTAATTAACTCCATACCAAATGAATCTACTATGCTATCTCCGACTGTTATACTGAAAAATGTTGAACCACCCACAAAATTAAAGAATTAGTATCTTTTCCTACATCTCATTGACTACGCCACCATGAAATAATTGACATTGCGCTCAATAACATCAAACGTGCCACAGAGCACCGGAGAAGACAGCAAAAACAGGTTTGTACATGCTGTGACTTTCACGTTGGACAGAAGATATTAATACACACACACTATTTATCCAACAGAGGAAAAAGTAAATGCAGTAAATTTGAGCTTCTATACGCAGGCCCATATAGAATTCGCAACTTTCCTCACCCCAATGTAGTACACGTCAAAACTTTGAGAAGCAGAAAAAGGGCAATACCATATTTCCAATATTAAACCCTTTATTGAATGAGCATACTTTATGATTTATCACATTGTAATGCCATTTCCAGATATTTATATAACCACTTACTGATGATGATTATATTTTTTCTTGGTAAGAAGAAAAAAAAAAGAAAAAGAAAAAAGAAAAAAAAAATCATTTCCAACTATTACTGGTATACAACTAAATAATGCTACCAGTTTAAGATATATTTCTAGTCCTAAATATAATGAAAATTTTTCTGATGTATTGATTCCCTTATGTCTATGTATTATTGGACTACAGACCTTGAGTAATTGTTGCAATGTCTTACATTTTAAATATGTCTTATGTCACTTGCATGATATCTTATATAAACACTAACAGCTTGATAATATACGCAATAACTCATGTTTTGAATGATGACTTCTGAATTATACTGAATAATGTTTTGTATTACTACACAAATGTTTAGTAACTGGCCAATGAATGCCAATGATTATCGTAATGAGATGACTTATACATAAATGCTATGCCAATAATTACTGTAATGAGATGACTTATGATTAATGTTCTGTAATACTCCATACATACTACATAAATGTTTAGTAACTAGCCAATGAGTGGCAATAATTATTCAAATCAGTTGATACACTAGTGTAATTCTGAATGATGACCAGTGTAAGACTTAATGTATCCTTCACCTTCTGACCTAATTACCACCAATTACTGCGATATCCATATGTCCTGTCCATCCTCATGATCATGGAGCACTATATTTGGTTTTTGCAATAATTCTACGTTGATGTAAGAGTATGGATTCTACAAGAATGTGGTGTTGACATAACAAGCTGTCCACCACCTCGAACGATGGAGATGTCATTATGGTCCTACTGTTTGGTGTATCTAATGTACTACCAAAATAATAACATAGAATATTAATACAACATTTGAGTGTCTTGGCTACACTGATAAATACTTCAGGGAAGAGAACTTCAGATTGTCTCACTTGGTGTTATACTTCTGAAGAAGGATATGGACTTTCAGTGCAGCTACGTGCAGCCCACTGTGCTACAACCATGATGCTATCCTTCCCAATCCTTTCCTAGTTCTTGTAAAATGTTAAAGACTTTTACAGTGTGAGTGCACTTTATTTCACTCCTTGATATGTTTAATTCATGTAAAAACGCAAAAGAGTTTTACAGTGCATGTGTACTTTATGTCATTTGTTAATATATTTTGTACTCAGTGCGTATACATTTTGTCATTTCTCAATATGTTCTGAACTCAGTGTGTGTGCACTCTATTTTATTTCTTAATATGTTCTGCACTTATCAATAATATATATACTCTGTGACTGTATACTTAGTTAACTAAATAGATTATAGATGAATTTGTTGCTCATGGCAAGTTCAATTGACTCACCATCGCTAACAAATTTTTGCCTCCCCCCAGTGGAGGGTTATGTAAGAGGTCCATGATTAAGGAATTTGTTGCTAGCACACTCGAGCAGATGTAGTTTTGATGGATTGCTCACGCGCTGCCTGCGATATGTAAGCTATAAGAGAATCACAGACCAGAGAGCAGTGTTGACTGCAGTAAGAACTGTGTAGCAGTTTGTGTAAGTTGTAGCTAGCAGTCGTGTGTATGGAGTTGGCTGGGCCGGTTGTGGGGAGCGATGGTAGTGCCTGAGCGTTGTAGTATAAGGTAAAAGCAGCCCATGCATATATACTATTGTTATATTAAGTCCCGTGTAAATGTTTTAAAAATCTCTAAATAATAATCTTTCTTATAAAAATTAACTTTTGACAATCTTCATCTCAATTTAAAGATTTTACTAATTTCTCCAATCCATGGTCATCCCGATTATTGTAAAGAAAAATCAGTTGTTTCCTTTTATACATGACAAATCTATCGGCCAGCATTGTACTGAGCTGTGCCAGAAAAATTTCTTATAGGAGCAGATATATACGCGTTATCCAGTGACCTTATTGAGGTAAGAATTTTCAATTTATTCAGAATGCTTTTTCAGGGCCATAACACAGTACTGCTGACATCGAAAATTTACCAGTTTAAATTCACAGTCAATTATTGAAAGGTTATAAGTGAGCTACAATTTTATTGAGAGATTAGTCACATTTTAATATTCCAAAGTTACGGAAGTAGACTGTTGGGTAGTTACACTGAATGTGAATTATATAATTATATATATTTATCTGTTGGGAGGTTACAATACTTAAGCTTATTATTTAGCTAGATGTCATAAATATTTAGTATAAGATTTAGCAAATCTGAAGCTCCAGACTAGGAATGCACTTCGCTACATATGCAGTGTTCATTGCATTGAAAGCTTCAGTGTTTTATGAATGAGCATTATGTTATGATGAAAGGAGATTGTTTCAAGCTCAGGATGTTTGAGTATACAGCTTAAGGATCATTATACTTACTTTCCAGATTTTACACCTTCATCTGCCCACCCACCAGAACGTCTAGATCTCGGTGGTGCTGCAGGCAAGGCATCCTCAAGTTCCTAACATGAATGACACAGAATATGAAGCATACAACTTATGAAGAGAATAAACTAACTACAATTAATTTATTTTATACTGTCACTAAAAGCTTGCTAAACACTTAAAGCAATTATGCCACACATAATGGAAATTGTGTGTTTTGATTATAATTTTTTCTGTCTGCTAATGGCTAGGGATATGGATTGGGGCTAAGAAATGAAAGAGGAAGCCGCCTGGTAGAATTTTGCACAGAGCACAAGATAATCATAGCTAACACTTGGTTTAAGAATCATGAAAGAAGGTTGTATACATGGAAGAACCCTGGAGATACTAAAAGGTATCAGATAGATTATATAATGGTAAGACAGAGATTTAGGAACCAGGTTTTAAATTGTAAGACATTTCCAGGGGCAGATGTGGACTCTGACCACAATCTATTGGTTATGACCTGTAGATTAAAACTGAAGTAACTGCAAAAAGGTGGGAATTTAAGGAGATGGGACCTGGATAAACTGAAAATGTGGTGTCACCGCCAGACACCAAGCTTGCTAGGTGGTAGCATTTCAATCGGCCGCGGTCCGGTAGTATACGTCGGACCCGCGTGTCGCCACTGTCAGTAATTGCAGACTGAGCACCACCACACGGCAGGTCTAGAGAGACTCACTAGCACTCGCCCCAGTTGCACAGCCGACTTTGCTAGCGATGCTGCACTGACGGAGGCTCTCGCAATTGCCGAGAAGATAGTTAGCGTAGCCTTCAGCCTAGTCAATTCTACGACCTAGCAAGGCGCCGTATTCAATTGATGTTTGTTGTATGAAGCATGTGTCATCGAGAGCGATGTTGTACAGTTGTGGATTGAAGCTGAGTGTTCCAGAAGCTACGTACTTTTCTTTATAGCATTCATTACGTATCCTGTTTCAGACCTCGCGCCGGCCTGCGTGAGTTTAAGCCTGTGCCTTTCGGCTTCCTCTCATTGTGTCTAGGCTGTCTTGTCTAGACACAACAGAAAGAACCAGAGGTTGTACAGAGTTTCAGGGAGAGCATAAGGAAACAATTGACAGGAATGGGGGAAAGAAATACAGTAGAAGAAGAATGGGTAGCTTTGAGGGATGAAGTAGTGAAGGCAGCAGAGGATCAAGTAGGTAAAAAGATGAGGGCTAGTAGAAATCCTTGGGTAACAGAAGAAATATTGAATTTAATTGATGAAAGGAGAAAATATAAAAACGCAGTAAATGAAGCAGGCAAAAAGGAATACAAACGTCTCAAAAATGAGATCGACAGGAAGTGCAAAATGGCTAAGCAGGGATGGCAAGAGGACAAATGTAAGGATGTAGAGGCTTATCTCACTAGGGGTAAGGTAGATACTGCCTACAGGAAAATTAAAGAGACCTTTGGAGATAAGAGAATGACTTGTATGAATATCAAGAGCTCAGATGGAAACCCAGTTCTAAGCAAAGAAGGGAAAGCAGAAAGGTGGAAGGAGTATATAGAGGGTCTATACAAGGGCGATGTGCTTGAGGACAATATTATGGAAATGGAAGAGGATGTAGATGAAGATGAAATGGAAGGTACGATACTGCGTGAAGAGTTTGACAGAGCACTGAAAGACTTGAGTCGAAACAAGGCCCCCGGAGTAGACAACATTCCATTGGAACTACTGACGGCCTTGGGAGAGCCAGTCCTGACAAAACTCTACCATCTGGTGAGCAAGATGTATGAAACAGGTGAAATACCCTCAGACTTCAAGAAGAATATAATAATTCCAATCCCAAAGAAAGCAGGTGTTGACAGATGTGAAAATTACCGAACTATCAGTTTAATAAGTCACAGCTGCAAAATACTAACGCGAATTCTTTACAGACGAATGGAAAAGCTAGTAGAAGCCAACCTCGGGGAAGATCAGTTTGGATTCCGTAGAAACACTGGAACACGTGAGGCAATACTGACCTTACGACTTATCTTAGAAGAAAGATTAAGGAAAGGCAAACCTATGTTTTTAGCATTTGTAGACTTAGAGAAAGCTTTTGACAATGTTGACTGGAATACTCTCTTTCAAATTCTAAAGGTGGCAGGGGTAAAATATAGGGAGCAAAAGGCTATTTACAATTTGTACAGAAACCAGATGGCAGTTATAAGAGTCGGGGGACATGAAAGGGAAGCAGTGGTTGGGAAGGGAGTAAGAAAGGGTTGTAGCCTCTCCCCGATGTTGTTCAATCTGTATATTGAGCAAGCAGTAAAGGAAACAAAAGAAAAATTCGGAGTAGGTATTAAAATCCATGGAGAACAAATAAAAATTTTTAGGTTCGCCGATGACATTGTAATTCTGTCAGAGACAGCAAAGGACTTGGAAGAGCAGTTGAATGGAATGGACAGTGTCATGAAAGGAGGATATAAGATGAACATCAACAAAAGCAAAACGAGGATAATGGAATGTAGTCGAATTAAGTCGGGTGATGCTGAGGGAATTAGATTAGGAAATGAGACACTTAAAGTAGTAAAGGAGTTTTGCTATTTGGGGAGCAAAATAACTGATGATGGTCGAAGTAGAGAGGATATAAAATGTAGACTGGCAATGGCAAGGAAAGCATTTCTGAAGAAGAGAAATTTGTTAACATCGTGTACAGATTTAAGTGTCAGGAAGTCATTTCTGAAAGTATTTGTATGGAGTATAGCCATGTATGGAAGTGAAGCATGGATGATAAATAGTTTGGAGAAGAAGAGAATAGAAGCATTTGAAATGTGGTGCTACAGAAGAATGCTGAAAATTAGATGGGTAGATCACATAACTAATGAGGAAGTATTGAATAGGATTGGGGAGAAGTTTGTGGCACAACTTGACCAGAAGACGGGATCGGTTGGTTGGACATGTTCTGAGGCATCAAGGGATCACCAATTTAGTATTGGAGGGCAGCGTGGAGGGTAAAAATCGTAGAGGGAGACGAAGAGATGAATACACTAAGCAGATTCAGAAGGATGTAGATTGCAGTAGGTACTGGGAGATGAAGAAGCTTGCACAGGATAGAGTAGCATGGAGAGCTGCATCAAACCAGTCTCAGGACTGAAGACCACAACAACAACAATGATCAGTAAGCCTGCTACATTTAGTTCAGTATCAATCATGCTCAGATTCGTTTGATGTATACCTGCAGTATGTCCCCCTAAGAAATGTGAGGTATATTTTCTCTGGTGTTTCAGCGGATATTTGCAGTTTCGTTTTTTCAGTGTGTGGTGGAGTCAGCCCAGACAAATACTGTTCATCATGCCTTTCATGTGATACCAAGTGTCCATTTGTTTACTGTTATGAACAACATTATCTTTAAAGTGGAATATTATGTGTCCATTTAAAACAGCAGCTGCAAATTAGTCTAGGTCAGTGTTCATTTTATCCATATTTGTTAACACAGACATTAAAACATGAAGAATAACCAGTACTCCAGCAGCGAGTGAGCAGTGCTTCTGAAACATGGTAGCTGTCAGTGCTGTCAGTGCCAAGACAGTGCTGTCAGTGCTGGAGTACTGGTTATTATTTGTCAGACTGTGGCTTCAGTTGACAAAGAGACTGCAGTCATGTGTGAGTTGTGTTTGCGCGCGCGCGTTTGTGTGTGTGTGTGTGTGTGTGTGTGTGTGTGTGAACTATTTTCAAGGAAGACCTTGCTGGCTGATAGCTTATTTGTGACAGTCTCTTTGTTGTGCCTATCTGCAACTCAGCATCTCCACTATACGGTGAGTGGCAACTTTCATTCCATAACATTATTACAGTCTATCCTGGATTTTCTACTGTTTGGTTATTATTTGTGTTTTACTGTCCTTATTAATAAATGTTGACTAATTTGGAACCACCTTACTGAATGGGCACATAAAATTCCACAGTAAAAATCATTCTGTTTGTAATGGGAAATGAACTAACACTGACTCCAGATATGCACAGTAAAACAAAGTTGGAAATAGCTGCCAACACACCAGAGAAAATATGCTGGATGACTCTTAGGAAGGACACCATATATATGATTTACCTTGTTCTAAGTACATGTATGTAAGAATCATCAACGACTATGTTGCTGTAAGCCGTAAATTATATCCATATCCATTCTTCCCCATTTGCATGAGTTAACAGGTTCTGTAAAGAATGTTGCATAGTTGTCATTTACCTCACTTCTGTTTAGAAAAGATCTTTTGTAACAATAAAAGTGACTGCCTATATTTCAACCCAAAGTAAGAATGGCATGAAAGTTTCCATTTCAATGCCCACCATTACAATAATGCCCCAAGCAACCTTGGAAATGGGCTGCCACCATTATTATCAAAAACTCACACCAGGAGATCAGTGACAGAGACTTTCCAGTCATAACTGCCATGAATGTGGAGCAGACATTTGCATTGCTGTATGAAAAGGAAGCTATTGTTGTTGCAACACTGTTATGCCACCTGAGGTTATTAAGCAGTGACTTTATAAATTTAAAATATTCTGTACATGTGGACAGTGGCAGAAACAGTTATGTAGAAAACTGTAATTTTGTAACTTTAGAAACCCAATAGGAAACTAGATGAGACAAATTCATTTAGCAGTGATCAGTTATAAAAGCAACACAGGTGTACTAAAATTGTGCATGAAAGAAGCAAAGAACACAGCAGAAGTACCAGAAAAATACCCACTGACAGTATACAGACAAAACAGGCATGCATGAGATGCAAGAAGTGTGTGCAAAAAAAGGTAAATCTCAAAATGTAGGATTTTGAGAAATAAATAGAAAACAGAAGAAACTCACAAGAAGATTTTCAGGTGGGACAAGAAAACACACATGAAAAAATGCAACTTCACAGGGCAATATCAAGCAAGGATCACACATAAAAATTTCTGATGATGTATCAAGCATTATTAAATGCTATTTTGCAAGGTTGAAGATGAATTGTGGGAAGTAGTAGGGACATGTCTCTAAAGTAAACCGTAGTCGGCAAAAGGTATGAAAAATAAGGCAAGGGACAACTTCAAGAACCCAAATGGAATTTATAGTTTGAGCAAGCAGTGCAATCAGGAATCATGATTAAAAGGGAAAGTAATTTCAGCCATTTAGAACATGGCAAAATAATTTTATGTGACACTGACAAATACTTGACACATAAAAAGCCTGAAGAATGATTTGCAATAGGTGTTTTAAATAGTTAGTAAATGTCATGACATGCAAAACTATTAAAATTTGTTAAACTTCTAAGAAATTTGAAAATTTCCTAGGACAATAATGATTGAAAAAACAGAGAGAACAGTAAAATAATATCTATCAAATTTAATGACATGTTCAAATTCGGAATGGTTTGATAAACTGTTATTAGGAGAAAAGCAAATATTTGGATGAATCAGATAACTAAAAAGAAACAACACAAACAAATACCACCCACATCAAAGACTAACTTGCTGGAGCTCTAAACCAAACACTTACAAACACAAATGAATTATCATTACAGCTGATATCATTCAGCAACAATTCATTCCTTCAGTACTTCATTCACATGTTATGTGTTGTAAATCCCAGCATCAAGGAGGGCCATAATTAGTTAAGCAATACTATAATATACAGTATCAGCCTCGGCAAGCTACTTCTGTAAAGTGTATCAACAACAAATCATGACTTGTGCTAATCTAGTCACACACACATTTATGGGAATTACTTTTAAAATACTTCCAGTGTGTCACTTTTTACTTTTAACCACATCTCTAGCATCCCCATCTACAATGGGCACAAATAGCAGTGGTTACTCAGAGACGTTGCGAGTCACTAGCAGGAGAGTCGCAGCAGCCAGCTGTGAGAAGCGAGCCATGCTACTGTGTGGGTAGTGCTGATAATGCGGATGTAGCCCAGCCAGCAGACAGCCTCGTCAGCTCTTCCCATTCTGTGCACAGTGTCCAGTCGATAATCGTATCACCATGCCTATGACAACCCTGCCGTGTTTTTGGACGGACTCATTTTCACTAATGGTATGCATTCAATGTCCAACTGATGATGACTTCTGTTTCATTTACATGTTTATAGATTATGTTCTTCTATCAAAAGTGGACAGAAAAGTGTCTATCAGTAGTGCTAAGAAATTTTGCCTACTTGAGGTAAGTAATGATCAACAACACTGTCTCATAATTTATTAATTGTTTTCTTGACTGAATTTTCCTTTCATACAATTACTTATACATGTTTATGTATATTAGGAGGAAAAGCACCCTCTTTGAAAGAATACACTGCTCTTCCTCTTCTGCTACTCAGTTTTCATTCTTATTTCACCCTATGAATCATTTATGTAAGTTTACATAGATCATTTCAGCTGTCTATATTTTACCTCAAAGTCAAAATCACAAGTTTCATAAATGAAAAGCACTAGTTTGTTTTTGTTCTACAGTATTAATTTATTGTGTTAATCAATTTTCAGCTTACAAGGCCATAATGAGACATTAACACAATAAATTCATACCCTAGAACAAAAGCAAACTGCCAAGAACTGACAGATGGTTCAGTTAACAAAAAATGTTTAGAATAAAAATTAGAGGTATACATCATTTATGTCCCAGAGTCCAACTAATCTGATAAATCATAGCAGTAGTGGCTAATAAGGCTGTCTTACTTTGTTTTTGAATATCTGGTGACTTTCTATTTCCTGTGTAATGTCTACTGGTAACCTGTCACACACTTTTGCACCAGAATCTAAAACACCATTTTCAACCTTACATAGGGATGTACAGTCTATGATTCATGATTGGGTAGTTGTAGCTCACCACCATTTAAGGAAAGGACAAGAAAGTGTAATGAGAAGACATTCTGAGAAGAAAATAAGTCGAATAGAGTATTAAATACTAATTCAGGAATGATGAAAAAAACTGAAAAAGGAAATGCACAAAAGGAAAGCTATCAGAAAAGACAAAACCCATACAAAGGAAGAAAGAAAATGGCAGACACAGAGAAATGGCAGAGGGAGCATGGAGGCAAAAGCAGAAGAAAACAGTTTGTAGCAGAGTAGTGTCATTATGGATCTTCAGGAAGAGGGTCCATGAAGAGGAATTACCTACGGAGAAGAGCCCCGAGGAATGTTGAACACATAATTTTATCAAAAAACTAATAAAGTGACAAGACATGGGACAAAACATGAAAAAAGAGGAAATAATGTGGAACATATCACTTGATACAATATGTACACATAAATAGTGTTAACATTAATGAACACATTTTTTTTCCTCCTGGCTACAAGTTTTCAAATAGAAATTCATCTATGGAATAAAAGGAATTGTCCAGGGGAAATGATTTTAAGTTAGATTTACAACTTGCGTTGCTGCTTGCTAGACATTTTATAGTGTCAAAAAATTGATCGAAAATTTTTGTTGTTGCATACTGGACTCCTTGCTGAGGTACTGACAGCTTTAATAATGAGTAATAAAATGTCAATTTTCCTTCTAGTGTTGTAGGCAAGGACATTAGTGTTCTTTTCAAATTGTGATGGATTATTTATGATGAGTTTCATTAGCAAATATGTCTTGTGATGGCACAGTTGAAATGCATAGCTTCTTAAAGAGGTACCAAAATAAGACTGGTAGGTGAATACCAAATGTTAGTCTTACTACTTGCTTTTGTGCAATCAGTCTTCCAGCTGGTTTGATGTGGCCTACCATGAATTCCTCTCCTGTGCCAACATTTTCATTTTGCAACCTACATCCTCAATTATTTACTGGATGTATTTCAATCTCTGTCTTTCTCTACAGTTTTTACCTTCCATAGCTCCCTCTACTACCATGGAAGATATTCCCTGATGCCTGAACAGATTTCCAATCATCCTGTCCCATCTTATTGTCAGCATTTTCAACATATTCGTGTCCTTGCCAATTCTGTGAAGAACCTCCTCATTTACTACTTTAGCAGTCCACCAAATTTTCAAAGTTCTTCTGTAGCACCACATCTCAAATGCTTCTATTCTTTTGTGTTCCTGTTTTCCCACAGACTATGTCTCACTGCCATACAATGCTGTTCTCCAAATGTACATTTCAGAAATTTCTTCCTCAGATTACAACCTACGTTCCATACTAGTAGACTTATTTTGGCCAGAAATTCCCTTTTAGCCAGTGCTAGTCTGTTTTTTATGTCCTCTTCACTCCGTCCATTGTGGGTTATTTTGCTGCCTAGGCAGCAGAATTCCTCAACTTCATGTTCACCAATTATGATATTAAGTTTCTGCTAAATCTAATTATTTTCATCTTTCTTCAATTTAATGCCAATCCATGAACTGTACTCATTCCATTCAACAGGTCTTGTAATTCTTCTTCACTTTCACTGAGGATAGCAGTGTCAACAGGGTATCGGGTATCTTGACATTGATATCCTTTCACCTTGAATTTTAATCCAACTCTTGTACCCTTCTTTTATTTCTGTCACTGCTTCTTCAACAAATTGACTGAACAGCAGGGGCAAAAGACTACATCAGTGTCTTACAACTTTTTTAATCCATGTACTTCATTCTTGGTCTTCCACTCTTATTGTTCCCTCTTGGTTCTTGTACATATGACATATTACCCATGTTTCGCTATAGGTGACCCCATTTTTCTCAGGATTTTGAATATCATTCACCATTTTACATTGTCAAATGCTTTTCCTGTGTTAACAAATCCTATGAATGTTTCTTGATTTTTCCATTATCACTGCAACATTAGAACTGCCTCTCTGGTGTGTTTACCTGCCCTAAGGCCAAACTGATCGAGATCTAACAAATCCTACCTTTTCTTTTCCATTCTTCTGTATATTATTCTTGTCAGAAACTTAGATGCCTGAGCTGTTAAGCTGATTATGTGATAATTCTTGCACTTGTCAGCTCTTTTAATCTTGGGTACCGTGTGGATGATATTTTTCTGAAAGTCTGATGGTATATTGTCAGTTTCATACATTCTGCACACCAACGTGAGTAACTGATCTGTTGCCACTTACTCAGATGATTTTAGAAATTCTGATTGAATGTTATATATCCCTTCTGCCTTATTTGATATTAAGTCTTCCAAAGCTCTTCTAAATTTTCATTCTAATACTGTATCCCCTAGCTCTTTCCTATCAACTCTTGTTTCTTCTTCTGTCATGTCATCTGATAAGTCCTTCTCTCATAGAGGCCCTCAACATATTCTTTCCACCTATCCACCCTCTCCTCTGTATTTACCAGTGGAATTCCCATTGCACTCTTAATGTTACTACCTTTGCTTCTAATATCACCAAAGGTTGTTTTGACTTTTCTATTTGCTGAGTCAGTCCTTCTGACAATCATTTCTTTTTTTACTTCTTCCCATTTTTCATGTAGCCATTTCATCTCAGCTTCCCTGCACTTCCTACTTATTTCATTCCAAAGTGACTAGTGACTTGTATTTCTGTATTCCTAAATTTCCCTGCACATTTTTGTACTTCCTTCTTTCATCAATCAATTGGAAGTATTTCTTCTGTTCTCAAGGTTTCTTCACAGTTATCTTCCTTGTGCCTATGTTTTTCTCTGCAACTTCTGTGACTGCCCTTTTTAGAGATGTCCATTCTTCTTCAACTGAACAGCTACCGAGCTATTCATTATCACAGTATCCATAGCTTCAGAGAACTTCAACTGCATCTTTTCACTCCTTAGTATTTCTGTATCCCACTTCTCTGTGCATTTATTTTTCCTAACTAGTCTCTTGAGCTTCAGCCTATTCTTCATCATTACCGAATTGTGACCTGAGTCTATATCTGCCCCTGGGTACACCTTTCAGGGCTCTCTGCCTGACCATGATGTAATGTAACTGAATCTTTCTGCATCTCCTGGCCTTTTCAAAGTATACCTCCTACTTCACTTGTGATTTTTGAACACAGTATTCACTATTACCATCTGAAATTTATTGTAGAACTCAATTAGTCTTTCTTCTCTCTCATTCCTACTATCAAGCCACATTCTCCAGTAATCTTTTCTTCTACTCCTTCCCCTAAAACCACATTCCAATCCCCCATGACTACTGCATTTTCATCTTCCTTTACGTATTGAATTACCTGTTAAATATCCTCATATATTTTCTCTATCTTCTAATCTTCTGCTCATGACATTGGCATGTATACCTGATCTATTGTTGTCCATGTTGGCTTGTTGTCAATTCTGATGAGAACCACACTATCACTGACCTGTTCACAATAATTCATTCTCATCCTGTCTTCCTATTGATAACAAATACTACTCCTGTTGACCTTACCATACAATTTTCTTTTTTCAATTTCACTTCACTGATGACCACCACATTTAGGCCGAGTGTCTTGACATTTCCCTTCTCAGATTTTCTAGATTCCCTACCATGTTCAAACTTCTGACATTTCATGACCCAACTCATAGAATGTTATTCTTTCATTGGTTATTCCATTTTTTTCTGATGGTCGCCTCCCCCTTGGCAGTCCTCTCCTGAGGACGTGAGTGGGGGACTAGTCTGGAATCTTTTGCCAATGGAGAGATCATCACAACCTATTTTCAGTTACAGGCCACATGTCCTCTGAATACACATTATGTGTCTTTAATGCAGTGATTTCCTTTGCCTTCTGCATCCTAATATCACTGATCATTGTTGATTCTTCTGCCTTTTAGGGGCAGTTTCATCCCAAGGGCAAGAAAGTGCACTGAACCTCTGTTCAATCCTCTGCCCTGTTTGGCAATGCCATTGGCAGAATGAGGGTGACTTCATAAGCTGAAAGTTTTTGACCATTGCTGATGATGTACAGAACTGAATATAGTGTATTTTTTTTTTCAAAATTTAGGGAGACTCCATTTTCTGATCTTTGGAAAATATCATTTACAATCTGTTACTTTGTCTCTATTTTGATTTATTATAACACTACAATCATCTGCAAAAAGTACCAAATCTGCTTTAAAATGTTAAGTGGAAGGTCATTCACATTTACGTGGTGTGATCAAAAGATAACAGGAATATTTGTTTTTGTTAAAGAATCTTTACTTATTTATCAACATCAATTTTGTCCCCTTCAAAGGAATCCCCCTCAGGTATAAAACACTTAAGCCAGCACTTTTTCCAATCTTGGAAGCACTTCTGGAACTCACTTTTCATTATGGTGTTCAGCTCCTTCAGTGATTCTGTTTTTACCTCATCAATGGTGGCAAAATGACATCCTTTCATGCTTCTCTTCAGTATCGAGAATAGAAGAAGTCGCAGGGGGCCACGTCTGGCAAAAATGGTGGCTGAGGCAAAATGATGGTTTTGTTTTTTGACAAAATATCATCAATAATAAGCATTGAGGAGTAAGTTGGAGCATTATCATGATGCAATTTTCATCAGTGGTTTTGCTACAATTCTGGTCATTTTCTCTGGACTTCTTCACGTAGTTCAGAGCTTCCAGGCAGTATTCTTATTGACCATATGGCCATAAGGCAGGAACTCATGATGTACCATCCTATCGTAATCTAAGAAAACAGAGATTGAACACCAGATCGAACTTGTTGAATTTTTTTCAGTCTTGGCTCTTCAAGTAATTTCTATTGGGATGATTGGGCCTTTCTTTCAACGTCATACCCATATACCCATGATTCATCATGTGGAATACCCCACTTTATAAGTTCTGGACCGTTGTCGACTTCATTCAGAAATTCATGAGTGATGTCTACTTGCAGTAATTTTTTATCAAAATTCTATAATTTCTGGACAAACTTTGCTGCTACATGTTTCACACCAAAAACATCTCCAAAAAATTGCTCACATCATCAGCAATCTCTCTGACTGAGATTCAGTGATTTTTCAAAACCATTTCTTTCCTTCTTCCACACTATTATTATCAGTAATTGATGATCTAGGGCATCCAGGGTGGTGGTTGTCTTCAACATCCTCACAGCCCTCTTTGAAATGTTTATTCATTAGTAAACGCTTGTGTTTCTCATAGCAGAGTCACCAAAAGCCACAGTCAGCATTTTGAATGTGGTGCTACACTTTATTCTATTTTTCAGGCAAAATTTAATGCAAATTCTTTGATTCATCTTCTTTGAAAGTAAAAATTAGTCACGTCCTCAAAAACACGTATAACTTTAGCCTATCAGCAATAAAATAAATATTCGAAACAGGTGAAAATGCAAACTTAATCAGGAACATGTGTACAAACAAGATTAAAAAATATTTCTGAAAATATGACGTATAAAGCCTGTGAAATTAAAAAATTCCCATTACTTTTTTTCCACACTTTCCATAAGGAACAGGGATGGACCCAAAATTGAGCCCCATGGGACTCTTTTTGTGATTTTTTCCCCCCCCCCCATCACTACAATTTTCTACCCTTACAACATTGTTTGAATTATTCATCACAACCTTTTGCATTCTGTTAGTTGGGTATGATGCAAACCGGCTGTGTGTAAAACCATCAGTTCCATAAAACTTGAGTTTTTCAAAGAGAATAACATGATGTACACAATCAAATGCCTTGGAAAGATCATAAAAAAAATGCCAACTGGGAATATTTTATTATTTTAGACTTGTACTATTTGATGATTGAACTCTTAAATAGCATTCTCAGCTGAGTGACCCTTCTGGAATCCAAATTGTCATATGCTAAGTAAATTGTTTCTACTTAAGTGTGAGGCTACTCCTGGGTAGACTACTTTTTCAAATATTTTGGAAAAAGACACCAGTAAGGAAATTGGACAATACCTTTTTATGTCTGTCTTTTTTTAGGAAGTGGTTTAACAACTGCATATTTTAACCTGTATGGAAAAATTCCCTGTGCCAGTGATGCATTGCATATATCACTAAATACATTATTTATTAAGTTGGAATAACTTTTCAGAATTCTGTCTGAAATTCTATCAACACAAGATGACCATTTGTTGTTTGAATTTTTATAGTTCCACTGCTGTTGGTGAACGAAGTTGGTGCTACTTCTAGTTGCTTAGAGATTTGTGGAATGAAATTTTTAATATATCCTCTTGTTTCTTCAAATGAATCATTTATTTCTGCTAAATTTAGAAATTGATTGTTAAAAGTACTCACAACTTGTGAATGATCACTCACAACATTGCCATTTAGTTTAATTAATATAGTATCTTGTACACTGACTGGATGTCCAGTCTTCTGTTTGACAGTACCCCACATAGTTTTAATCTTGTTACCTCCATTATGAAGTCTGTTCAAAAAATTCCAGAACTTTGTCCAGAAATTTTTAATGCTTACTTTTTACTCATTGTGCATGGTCTCCTTTGAAACATGCTCCACCTCAATTGATACACTGCTACCAACACAATTTCCACTTCCGGAAGCAGTCTTGGCATGCCTCTTGCTGGATAGCGTGAAGTGTCATCTGTGAATTTTCTTTTATCTCATCCACCTTTGCAAATATTCATCTGTTCAACATGGTTTTCAAATTTGGAAAAATCAAGAAGTCCATAGAGACCTTGTCTGGACAGTACGGATTTCATTTTTTGTGGAATAGTCATGCACCAACAGGGACAAATGTGCACACACATTATTATCCTACAACAATGATGAATTGTCTCACCATGTTTCAGGCTGTTTCCTTCTCTGTTTTCTTGCAGGCCATGCAACAAGTTCACAACCACCAATTAACAGTTTGTCCCTGTGGTACACATTCGTGATGAACTACCGGTGGTCCTTCAAAATCAAAGAAAACTATCAGCATGGCTTTGACATTTGATGTGACCTGATGAGCTTTTTATGGTCTTGGAGAACCTTTCCCGATCCATTATGAAGACTGAACCTTGGTCTCAGCATCATAACCACAGACCCATGTCTCATCACCAGTTATGATTCTCTTAAGGAACATCTCATTCTCATTTGCACAATCCAAAAGCTCTTCACAGATTGCAAGGTGAAAGTCTGTCTGATCTTGACTCACGAGATGAGTGATGAACTTGGTGGCAACATGATGCATTCCAAGATGCTGTGTCAGCATTTCGTGACGTGATCCAACTGAAAGGTTACATTCTGCTGCAATCTCTCAGACAGTCAGTCTTTGATTGGCACGCACAGTTTCATTGACATTCCTGATATGAGTGTCGTGTTAGTAGGGCACCTGGCAAGGGTCATCTTTAACTTCCATCCACTCTTTTTTAAGCCAAGTGAACCATTCATAACACTGAGAATGGCTTATGCACTCATCACATTAGGCATCCTGAATCATTTAGTATGTCTCTGCAATGGTTTTCTGGAGTTCCATGCAAAATTTAATGCAGATGCGTTGTTCCTCTAACTCTGCTGTCTTGAAACTCGCAAACTGTTCAACATAGTGTACTACTCAATACAGTTGTGAACAATATAACTAACAGATATATATGAAATTTTTTGTACAGATCTCATGTTTATTTTTGTCAGGATGGGCATAGTTCTAGACATTTTAATGACTTTCCTATAGTTCTAGACATTTTAATGACTTTCCTTAAAATACTACAGTATTTTCTGTAGTATGCATGTTATGTCAGATCTTGATTTACTCTGCCCTTTATGTAGATTTCTCTCTTTCTCTTATAAGAGATTTTAATTCCCTTAGTTATCCTTGGCTTACTTGTTTCTGAATGAAACTTCTGGATAACTTTTTAGGAAAGCAAATTTCAAAACCTGACACATATTTCCTATGGAGTAAATTAAATTTAAGATTAGCATTTCTTTCTATATATACCTCAACCCACACCACATCTTTTAACTTATGCTTAAAACATCATATACCGTTCTTATTAACAAGCCTCACAGCTTTGTATGAACTTGCTTCAGGTCTGTAAGATGCCATACTGTTTATTTCCATTAGCTGTGCATCATCAATAGAGAGTCTATTTTCAGTTGGGTACACATTAATAGTTTCAGCCTGAGCACTGTCCATAAAAATGTTATCAAATCAGCGTCTTTCTGAACAAGAGCTGGAAAACTGACTACTGAAATTAGAGTAAAACACCCAAATAATGAGTCTCATTCATTTTTACTGTACATATCTTTGAAGAAATCTATTTTGAAATCTCCACAAACTACTAACTGTTTCTTTTTGTCTGATAGGCAGCTCAATAATGCATCCACATTTCTCATAAATAGCTGAAAGTTCCGTAGAGTGAATATGTAGACTATTACAATTACCAGAGAAATATTCTGCAGTAACAACTCACAAGCACATGTATTTAGATTCAGATTGACACACAAACTGTTTGCTTCAACATTTTGACTTTACGTCTACTTGTATGTAAGTTGGAACTCCTTCTATCTTCATGTTAAATTCACGTGAAAATGATGCTAGCCTCTGATCCCAGACATTTAACATCTCCATTGCTATGGTTATTTTGTATTCAGAGAGGCACAGAATACCTATTAATTTAGAATTTCCCACATCTTCTAGGCAGACAAGAAGCTCATCTATTTTGTTTTTCAACCCTTTAATGTCCTGATGAAAGACATAAATTTTATTTTTCTGGAAACGACTGCATATATTGTGATCCTGTCCTGCTCTGATTTTTTTCAAGACTGTCTGTCGGTAACCTGACTCTATCTAAGAAACAAAAAAGTGCCCTTTAACTCCAATTATCACAGAGATTTAGTCTTGTGTACTTTTGTCATATTATTGCTTATAGCAGATTATGAAAGTGTTTATGTATTACATTAATATAATAGAGGGAAACATTCCATGTGGGAAAAATATATCCAAAAACAAAGATGATGTGACTCACCAAACGAAAGCGCTGGCAGGTCGATAGACACACAAACAAACACAAACATACACACAAAATTCAAGCTTTTGCAACAAACTGTTGCCTCATCAGGAAAGAGGGAAGGAGAGGGAAAGATGAAAGGATGTGGGTTTTAAGGGAGAGGGTAAGGAGTCATTCCAATCCCAGGAGCGGAAAGACTTACCTTAGGGGGAAAAAAGGACGGGTATACACTCGCACACACACACATATCCATCCACACATGTACAGACACAAGCAGACATATTTAAAGACAAAGCCCAAACTCTTTGTCTTTAAATATGTCTGCTTGTGTCTGTATATGTGTAGATGGATATGTGTGTGTGAGCGAGTGTATACCCGTCCTTTTTTCCCCCTAAGGTAAGTCTTTCCGCTCCTGGGATTGGAATGACTCCTTACCCTCTCCCTTAAAACCCACATCCTTTCATCTTTCCCTCTCCTTCCCTCTTTCCTGATGAGGCAACAGTTTGTTGCAAAAGCTTGAATTTTGTGTGTATGTTTGTGTTTGTTTGTGTGTCTATCGACCTGCCAGCGCTTTCGTTTGGTAAGTCTCATCATCTTTGTTTTTAGATATATGTATTACATTATATTTTCAAAATGTTATTTTTCATTTATTTTATGGAACAACATTCTAGCATAGTAAATTACATGTGAAGCAAGTAATCTTGATTTTTATTTACAGCTAAGATAGCTACTACTCTCTTTATTTCCTATCAAGAAATGTCACCATTCATATAAAGAGACAACAGAGCACTATGATCTACTGTAACATGTACTGAATCTTTATGTTTCTAATAAGAAAAAGGGAAAAAAGGATAACTTGCCACAAATAGCACCCCTCCCCCCCTCTACAAAAAAGAGCTCTCTCTCTTTCATGTGTTCATGTGCACGTGTGCACACGCACATGTGCGGAACACGTGCGAGTGCGCTCGCGCACATACACACACACACACACACACACACACACACACAACCACATTTACCAGATAATGGTAGTAAGTTGAGAACTGTTGAGTCAATCAATCAATAACATTTCCAGAGAAAAAGGCCAGTGCTTGCTGCAGTGTGTAACAACTGCTCTTAATGCACACAAATGGCATTAGTAATGTTTGTAAGTACAGTAGTAGATAATCTGAAGTATTATGCTCTATAAACTCTGAATTAATTACCTGTCAGTGATATCATTTAAGTAGTATCTTTGAGTGATTAAAGAAATTGATGCATGATGGAATCGACTTGTGACTTCAGATTGTGCAATATTCTTACACTATGTTGTTGTAGGGTGAGAAGCATTTAGTTCTGGATTTATACAAGATACTCTGAGATACTTACCCAGTTTCAGTGGGTGGATAAATTAGCTAGAATTTGCTACACTACTTGTTGGGTTCTTTTGATCAGCACAAGATAATTACGAATGTTGTTAATACATTCTAATGGGAGATTATCTAAAAAGTAAAAAAAATAAAAAAAAGTCTGTGAAGAGGTATTTTAAAAATACAGCTCCTTCTTTTTAACATAGTCACAGGGATATTCTTGAACAGATTTTTAGGCCATTTTCCAATACATAGATAAATAAAGTCTATTTTCCCCTAATGAATCAGATGACATATTTTCCAGAATATTATAGAGATAAAAGAGATTTGCTTTTCAACAAATATTCTGTTCTTGAATTTGCAACATATATGTGGTCCCATGCATGTTCTGCAGTGATATGGTTATGGACAAAGTGGCTTGTCATCCTCTTATTCTTGGCTTTCCATTTATTTACGCACAGCATCTGAACAAACAATAACTATATTTCTCTAATAACAAATGTCATTCACTCATCTTGGAGACTTTAATGCACAGATTGGCAAAGAAAAAAGATATACGAAAATTGTTGGAGATTATTCTGCCCACAGAACAACAAACAGAAATGGCACCAGGCTAATAGAACTTTGCCAAGCACGCCACCTAATTCTTAAATCTACAGCTTTCAAAAACTACCACAAAAACTAAAGACATGGACATCCCCAAATTCCAACCTAGGGGAATTTCAACTTGATCATGAGACAATCAAGAAAATTTTGTGCAACGAAATCAGGACTGTTAGGGTACTCAAGGATACAAACTTGGATTCAGACCATTACCACTCCAAAATCAAATTGACAGTCATCCCAAAAAAAAAAAAAAAAAAAAAAAAAAAAAAAAAAAAAAAAAAAAAAAAAAAAATCAAGGATTGAAAGTATGATGCTGAAAAAGTATTAAAATCAGGTGAATTTACAAAAGCAACTGAAACGATTCAGACCCAAATTTTGAAGAATATCAAGGAAAACTACATTACTACGACCGAAAGGATAGCACCCAACATAAGAAGGAAAAAAGCACGCCTGGTGGTCACTAGAATGTGATGCCCTAATTAAAACTATAAAACAGGCATGGCAAAATTGGCAATCATAGAAAACAGAAGAAAGCAGATTAAATTTCATTAGAGTTAGAAAACTGGTAGATAAAAGTATCAAAAGGATTAAGAAGACTCATGAAAACAAAACTCTTCACCAAATTGATGATGAATTTACTAAAAACACCACAAGAACCTTTCACAGTATCTTCAAACAAATGTTATCAGGATACAAAGCTCCCACCCTCCAATTTCAAGATGTAAATGGGACCATCACTCACAATAAGACAGAAAATTTCAAGATATTAGCAGGCCACATTGAGAAGCTCCTGAATTGTGAACTCATCCTTGAAAAATTTGAATCCATCCCAAATTACAGTGAGAAGTTGGATTCAGAACCACCAACGACTGACAAACTACAAAAGGCAATTTCAGAACTGAAAAACAACAAAGTGATTGGAGAAAACCAAACAGTGGCCAAACTATGGAAACAAGTTGAAAAAATGCAATTACATCACTTCAATGTGTTTTTGATAAAATCTGGAAAGAGGAAGGGATTCCCACAGAATGGAGGCTCTCATCCATCCTATCCACAAAAAAGGCTTCAAGACAGACTCCAACAATTATAGAGGAATATCACTGCTTGATATATCATACAAGTTCCTTTCTAAAATCATTCTGAACAGGACAGAGCCGCAATTGTACCCACAAATTGGGGAATACCAGAGAGATTTTAGAAAGGTTAGGTCATGCTTGGAACAAATACTAAACCTCAGAAACAAACAATGGAAAATCCAGGATGGAATGTAACAATATTACAGAAGGAAAGTTGCTACTCACCATATAACAGAGATGCTGAGTCGGGATAGGCACAACAAAAAGATTCACACAATTATAGCTTTCCGCCATTAAGACCTTTGAAAACAATAGACACACATACACACACACTGACGTAAACACAACTTGCACACATGTCTGCAGTCTCAGACAACTGAAACCACACTGCAGACGTGCGTGCAAGTTGCGTTTGGGTGAGTGTGTGTGTATGTGTGTCTATTGTTGGCAAAGGCCTTAATGGCCGAAAGCTATAATTATGTGAATCTTTTTGTTGTGCCTCTCACGACTCAGTGTCTCTGGTATATGGTGAGTAGTAACTATCCTTCTCTAATATTGTTACAAACCTCAAAAACATTATGACATACCTGACATACCAAAAAACCAAGGGCAAAGACATACGTAATCTCCTTCATTGATTTAAGAAAAGCATACTATTTGATTGTAAGAGAATCTCTATTAGCAGTCCTGGAAGAAATGGGTATGGATAAGAAAACAACTAATATCATAAAAGTAACCCTTACAAATATATTTTCGAAAGTTAAATTCATGAGTGAACTACCAGAACCCTCAAAAATAAAATGGAAGTACAACAGGGGGTGGGCACCCACCATTGCTGTTCAGTTATGTGCTTGAGGAAGTAGTCAGAGAATGGAACACAAATATAAAGAGTGGTATAAATTTGGGTTGCAAAAAGAAGAACCTTAAAGTAAATTGCACAGCCTTTGCAGATGATATGGCCCTGTTTGCCAAAACAATGGAAGAAGCATAGGAGCAAATCCTTGAAATAAAGAAACAAATGGCTAAAACAGGTCTTCACATCTCCTTCTAAAAAAGTAAGATCGTGACAAACATCATGAACTCACGTACACACCTCAAAGCCCAAGAACAAAGGACTGAAATAGTAAAAGAATTTAAATATTAACAGAATCTTCCTTCGGTTCTTGGTAGAACAACATTATAATAATAAATGAAAAGCACCAGTTTGCTTTTGTTTGCTATTGTAGAACAAAAGCAAACTGGTGCTTTTCATTTATTATTAGAATTTAAATATCTCAGAGAATGGATTAGTTGGAATGCTAGGGAAATCCAGAAAAAATAAACTTGAACTGGCATTCCAACTAGCAAAAGACACATACAACAAAAAAATCTCCTTCATGGGGGGTCCAAGACTACACATTAGAAGATAGAGATTAAGCCAGAAGCATTGTATGAAACAGAAACATTAAACATGAACTTCAAAGGCCAAATGAGTAACTTGAAATAAAGGAAAGAAAAATTTTGAAGAAAATCATAGGACTAAAATTCCAAGATAATAAGATAGTTTACATCAAATAGAAACTTGCTGCAACAAAATCGAAAAACTTTCAGATACAACATGAAAAGGAGGTTAAATTTTTATGGGCATCTTCCCAGAATGAACTCCTAACAGATTAGCCAAACAAATCTTTGACTTTTTCTGTAACAGCAAAATGAAACCCAACTGGTTTAAGGAAACTGAGTAAGACCTATTGGAATTTCAGAAAAATCACTAATCAGTTGAACAGCTAAATTAATAACTAAAGATAAAAATATAAGGTTCCAAGACAAATCTATACAAAAACCCACACACATTATCTCAGAAGAGAAGGGGGACAAGAAGACTAGAGATGGGGGATCCGTTCCTGAACTAATTCATAGAGTTGAATCTTTCAAAGGAATGAACAATCAGCGATTCAGAAAAAAAGAATGATAGCTCCAAACATTTCCCACAGCAGAGAGAGAGAGAGAGAGAGATACAGAGAGAGAGAGAGAGAGAGAGAGAGAGAGAGAGAGAGAGAGAGAGAGAGAGAGCATATCAGCGGGGCCTCTGCTGGTCAGAGCACACTGCACGCCACACAACACAGCCAGCGCTGGCCTCTACACTGCTTCTGCCTTGGCTGCCTGCATTGTGCAGTGCCCCATTGGATTCTGTGTTTCACATATGCCGTGCCGTCTCTGTGCCTCCTCTGCCGCTTGCAGTGTCTGGCGTACCTTAACTTAGCATCGCACTCCGTCGGCGATCGTTTCAGTCGCACGTCCTGCCCTCTGGGCAGTTGATGCGAGCAACAGGACAGAGAGCCTCCTAGTGGAGAACATAAGAACTACTTGCAACAACCTGCTCGCAAGAAAACGGACGATTTGTCTCGGAGCGGGTGACTGGTGGCAGTTCCCCGTTCCCCCCACCCTCAGAACTCACCCGCTCAACACTCATACCTCCGTTCTCGACTCTAGTCAGAGCGTTGAGCAAAGCAACTCAGGTGTCACTGTGGTCTCTGCGGTCTTAGCTCATGCAGTAATACAGCTCGCGGCTCGACCTGCTTGACTCAGCGCCTCTGCATCGGAGTTCGTCTCTACTGGATATTGTTCTTCGTACTAATACCGGTATGTATATTACATAATTATGTTATGTATACATCATTTGTTTTTATTTTATTTTTATTTGTTTAAACTGATCAGATTAGGTTCCTGACGACTCCTCTTAACATAACATATACTCGTTGCGTGTGTCGACTGTGCATACTGAAATATATTACAGTTTTTGTATGTTAATTTTTATGCAATTAAAGTTTGTTTACATAATATGAATCAGTCTTATTTTCAAAATTTCCCTACCTGATAAAAATACTTAGAATTTTATTGTAATATTTTTATTTTTTCCACCAGGTGAATGTATAACTTTTCTATCTCAAAGTGACTCAGGATGTAATATAAACCTATCAGTGATTTTTCCTTCATTTCGGACTGCAGTCGTACTGTACTTTATGACTGAAAATCCAACCATTTGATTAAGTTTCATTATTACTTCATTTCACACTATCACTATTTAGATGTGGAGGTTTGTTTTGCGGGGCACTGAAAAGTGTCGTTATCAGCATGCTATTTTAGCTTTGTAGCCATTATCACATGCAAAGGTGAAATATTTATTACATGTCTGACATGTCTGAATGATTGTTGTCACAATATTACAATCATTCAGACGTCAGATATTTTATGACTATTTCACCATTGACCATGATAATGGCTACAAAGCCACAACCACAATAGTGCAAAATAAATCAATTATCAAAAACTTTGTCATATCATGGAAATTTCAATAAACAATACAAAATTCTTACTCATTATCTGTGTTACTTCAAAATAGGATCAAATAAGATCAAAATACAGGTATAGTATTGGAATAAACAAAGTTTAAAGGGCAATGTGCCTTCCATTTATTTTCTATTGTGAATGAGTGGTGAGTCATGAAAAAGAGCTAGTTCATTTCAGGGAGTGAACAGTTCTGACCCGATCTCTGAAAAGAACAGTTTTGCCCATCTCTAAAGAAGACTAGAAAGGATAAAGAAATACTGGGCACTGATAAAAGAACAACACACCGAAAAAAATATAAAGGAGTTGGTGTTTATTCATGATGCAGGAACCATGAAGTATCTTACCACAGCTATGGTCTCTTTTTATGGATTTCCTTAAACAACTTCCTCGTCCTCCTTTTTTTTCCCCTACATACTAGCATAATAACAGCACTAGGCCAATCGATCCAAGGAGAAAATTCAAAACGCTCACTTCCACTGGCATAAAACAACTGTAAGCATCACTTTGATGTTATATTGAGACCAGTATGATCATTCTGGCTGTGGAAGTTGTTAGACAACATGCAGTGATGATTAAAATTTTTCCTCAATGTTGTAGCCATAGACTCAACACCATCCCCAGTGAGGATCCCTTGTTCTGTCATTGTCAGACTGTTCAAGAAGTTCATTGTAAACATTCACTGTCCTTTAAACATCAAACAAGCAGCAAATTTTGCTGCAAGCTGATGCACATTCAGCTCTCCAATTGAGATCACATGATAAACCAACTGAGATACCATCCTTTTCTGCAACTTCACTAACAAATAGTTAAACGATACGCATGTGCAAGGTTCTTGTTTTTTTTTTTTTACTGTGAGAGTCACTAGTTCAGATGCAAGGGACTCCAGATTAAGTGTCATCATCAATTGGTTGACAATCATTTCAGAGCAAAGAAGTTAGCCTAAAACATTATTTTTGTAAACTTTCTAAAAATTTCAAAATTTTCTGTAAGTGTTTAAGCAGCTTTGATATAAAATTTAAGTTGTGCTATTGCTCTATAAATCAGAAATTGCCAAAAATTGCCCAAAAAAACTGTACAAAAGTCAATAACATTGGCTTAAAAATTAAATGAGATAACAATAATGAGAAACACTGCTGCTAGTGATGGATACAATTGACCCTGTCACTCTGAATAAAATATTATTGAAATTGTTGCAAAGGCATTTGCTTTTTCACCAACTAGAGAATGACCATGTATTGAGCAAAGAAATAATTGCAAGGAGGGTACCACACATGGTGGCCCAAAACAATGCACTTACTTTCTAAAAATCAGTATCTTAGGTTAGTGAAATGTAGTTACCATTATTGTACCACTAATGAGTAATTGTAGAAACTAACATAAAGTTGCTCTGTGAGTTCACCGTGAGGCAAGAAGTATACAGATGTATCAAAGTTAGCTTTTCATTTGAACTGTTCAGCCTGAATCAGTGGTTCATGCAAGGGCTTAATCTGTAAGAGTTATTGGCAACCACGATACTGAAATAAAACAACAATCTTCCTGAGTTCCAAAAATGTGTACAGAAGTGTCCATGAGCAGAGGGATTTCGGTTAACATCACCATCACAATTGATGTCCATTATGAATTATACAGATCACTTTAGACACATTACTGGAGGTACAGTTGCCACTATGAATAATGTGGAGAACACCTCACAATAGTACTTCAGCATTTACCATCACATCTAAATGAAATAGCCTAAAACAGATGCAACTGCATTTTATATCCAATATAGCATCCCAGGAGAAGGAACCCACAACTCCTGGCAAATAGGATACATCCTAATTGCCACATCCTGATGCGACAAGGACTGCAGTTTTAAACAGACCTTTTCAGAGAAGAAATCAACATGAGGAAATTAATCTTCAATCAGTGTTCCAGAATTGTCACATGTTTTTTAACCCACACACATCCATGCCTGTGTGTGTTTCTGGACCTACAATTTCTGGCATGGCTAAACTTGCATTAGCATAACTTTGGCAGCTCTGAACAATTCACTTTATCCCTCTCCCTAACCAATATACAGGGTGTAAATTTTAAGTTGACAAACCAGAATAACTCAAAAAATAAGCTTCACATGAAAAAATGTGTAGAATTTATTTGAATTACAGTGCCCACTACCAAGATTCAAAACAAATGTTTAAGACAAAATGTATGTAGTTTTTTTTATGTAGAATCTGATTCTGCAATAAAAAATGGGGGTTCCCATTTAAAATTTTAAAGTTGCCTCCTGCCCCACCCCCAGGGGACTGGGGTGGAGGGCTAATTTTAGCACCGGCACATGTCCCTCTCGAAAATAATCAACTTTGGATTCTACACATTTTTTCATGTGAAGCTTATTTTTTGAGTTATTCCGGTTTGTCAACTTAAAATTTACACCCTGTATATTGGTTAGGGAGAGAGATAAAGTGAATTTTTCAGAGCTGACCTAGTTAAATGCTAATGCAAGTTTAGCCATACCAGAAATTGTAAGTCCATAAACACATACAGGTATGGATGTGTATGGGTTAAAAAACATTGTGGCAATTCTGGAACACTGATGAGAGATTAATTTCTTCATGTTGATTTCTTCTCCAAAAAGGTCTATTTAAAAATGCAGTCCTTGTCACATCAGGAAGTGGCAATTAGGACATGGCTTGAAACGAGAATGAAAACTTGCGACTTCCACATATTTTAACTTTTAATTAGCACAATTTTGGGAGAGCGTAAGTACATATGTCTTTATTGCACCAGCTCAAAAGACCAACGACCATCAAGATCAGTGAAGAAAACAATTGAGGTACAGAAAAAAGGCCTGATAGCATAGCTTTCAGTTTTCTGCAACTTATTCAGATATAAGCATACATCCCTATGATATCTTTGCCGTATGGGGATGGCACAAAATGGAAAATATTTATTTATATGTGTAGGCCATTTAAAGAACCTATATGTGTCGCATCACTTGATTGAAATAGAAGTCAGGATCAAACTAGCAACAGCAGTAACTTTTGAAGTCTTGGTAAAATAACAGAGATAAAAAGCAGCTGTGGATGTAATAGATATTTCAAATTTAGTTTTTGTGCATCTGCAGCTGTAGAAGACCCAGAGATACACTGTGAGCATCTTTCCAGGTCTCTATGTAATGTATTCAAGTATGCATGATGGCAGTTTTTAATATTTTACTATCCCCCTTTTCTCCCCTTTTAAACAGATCATCTGATGATGACTTGGTTTTAAGTAAAAACACTAATGATATCACTTGTGTGACCTGAGGCAGAATCATATACTTACAATATGGTCAGTGTGTTTTGCTCAGGCAGTAAGCACAGTCTGTGTATTTTTGCTCATGACAGATTACTTGTTGTGGGAGCCAACATCGGGTTATGAGAGGAAGCCTAAAGGCACGCATTTTAGCTCACGCAGGCTGGCGTGAGGTCTGGAACAGGTCAAGGAAATTAGAATTTAGAAAAATGGACGTAACTGGTGGAATATTTAACTTTAATCCATTAATGATGAGCGTCGCTCTTGACTGTACATTATTTACAATATCAATAGTAACTGAACATGGCGCCTTGCTAGGTCGTAGCAAATGACATAGCTGAAGGCTATGCTTACTATTGTCTCGGCAAATGAGAGCATATTTTGTCAGCGAACCATCGCTAGCAAAGTCGGTTGTACAACTGGGGCGAGTGCTAGGAAGTCTCTCTAGACCTGCCGTGTGGCAGCGCTTGGTCTGAAATCACTGATAGTGGCGACACGAGGGTCCGACGTATACTAACGGACTGCGGCCGATTTAAAGGCTACCACCTAGCAAGTGTGGTGTCTGGCAGTGACACCACATTACTGAACTCTCTTTCTGAGAATAACCTTACACAAAAGCTCAGTTTGGCTTACATAAAGGCTTCCCTATTGATAAAGCAATATTTGACCTGAGGAACTCATTTGTGGACTACAGAAGAAAAACAAGCCTGTCACTTTTTATGTGAGCTTGTTAAGGCCTTTAATTAAACAGATTATAAAATTCTACCAGGGAAGCTAGAAAGTTATGGCATTAAAAAAAATCCCACTGAGTAAGAGGAGACATAGATCAGCAACAGAAAACAGTGTGTCACATAAACAAATGATATGACAGGAATAAAGCTATATTTGGCATGTGGAAATATTAAATATAGTGTTGCACAAGGTTGGATTCTTGGTTCTCTCCCATTATTGAGCTACAGTCCACCCAAATAGCTGAGTGGTCAGCGTGACGGATTGACATCCTACGGGCCCGGGTTCGATTCCCTGCTGGGTTGGGGATTTTCTCTGCTCAGGGACTGGGTGTGGTGCTGTCTTCATCATCATTTCATCCCCATCTGGCGCACAGGTTGCCCAATGTGGCATCAAATGTAATGAGGCCTGCACCAAGGCAGCCAGACCTGCCCCGCACGGGGCCTCCCGGCCAATGATGCCAATCGCTCATTTCCATTTTCCATTGAGCTACAGAAATAATTTAGTAGGGCCTTTAAAATAATGTGATATAATTATATTCTACAGAACTGTCAGTACTGGTGACAGACCCATACAAAAGTATGTGCACTACTGAAGTGTCACATGTCGTTTAGGCAAATGACATTTCACACTCTTTGAGTAGTACAAGGAAAGATGATTGTGACAGAATAGCATTAAGTAGGGAGTAAGTCATGAAACATATGCCACATACTGTGCATATGTGGTTGTTTTCATACGTGCACACATTAACGGGAGATATGGAATATGAAAAACGGCAAGATGTGATGACAAATAAACAGCTTCATCTGCTGTGGGCATAGTCTTTTATGTTTTGGCATCAGGAATTGGCAGTGGCGTAACTATCAGAGAGCAACACTCTCTCCAAGAATGAAAACAAAAGAAAGTATGGTTTTGTGACAAATGAAGTCTACTGTAATCTTGATTGTCATGTGGAGCCTTTGAGGCATATGTAGTATGTTAAGATGTGTTCTACTCAAATTCACTAGTCACTCTAACGATCTTACACCTATCAAGGAAATATATGTTTGTAAAAGGAAAGTAGTGGACATGCTTCTTTGTGGAATGAGTAGAAGCCACTAGCTCAGCACAAATCTTTTGTTTTATAAATTTTGAACATATGTCCCTCACTGAGGCTTTGTTCTGGCACTGGTAATTTATCTTATGCCCCAGATGTATGCACGTAATGTGTTTCATGCAGTGTTGCAAGATACAGTGTTGATGCACTGGGGGGCCACATTCACAAGGATGCTACATATGTCAGGTATTTGCAGTTGTAATTTTTCCTTTACCAAGCTTACTTTTCATTTTTTGTGGTGGTCAAAAGATAGCCTTGTTGTTTTTTCCTAAATACTTGGTATTTTTGTTCAGGGAGGCCCAATGCAGGAAATAAAGGCAAGTTTTTCTTTCTCTTTCTCCACCTCTTCTTTGCAGACGGCTGCATCATTTGTTTTCTTCAATGAATGTCTAATTAGAACTCTGCTGTACCCATTTTGGCAAAACACACACCTCTACGGCATTGCAGCTCAGCTGGGAGGTTGTCTTTGTCACAAATAGTATGTGCCTTGTGTACTAAAGTTGTTAGAGCAGTGTACTGCTGTGCTGGATGATGACAGATTGGTGCAAGAAGGTACATATCTCTGTGGGTCTTCTTTCTGTAGACTGCTTTTACTAGGTTACCATTTGCCTTTCTTCTTATTAGAATGTTAAAAAATGGAAGACATCCATTCTATTTTCGCTCTGTTATGAACTGTATGTCTTGATGGATGCTGTTTAGGTGGTACAGGACTCTCTGCCATGTTGCCATGCAACAAAGGTTTCCTCCATGTAACAGAGGGAGTATTTAGATTTGAGCCATGCAGTTTTTAGTGCAATCTCCTGCAAATGTTCCATATAGAGATTGGCAATTAAGTGGCAAATGGCAAGCCCACAGGTACACTATCGACTTTTTTGTAGATCTCCCCACCACATTTGAATTAGGTTATCATGAGTACATGTTCAAACAGCTTCACCATTTGGTCCTCACAGCGTATACCAAGACGTCTTGAAATGGTGCTTCTGTGAAAAGAGATGTTACATTGAAGCTCAGCAGCAAATCACACTTCTGCAGCTACATCTCTTTCAGTAAGGACACAAATTCAGTTGAGTTCCTCATATCATGACTGCAGCATCACTTTATGCATTTCAGAAGTGGGGCTACATAAGTGGCTTCTACATATATGAGAGCATTAATTGCATTCACTACAGTATGCAGTGGAACACTTTTTTTTATGAATATTAGACAGTCCATAAAAGCACTGAGATGCTAGTACCTTTAGATAGAGCCATATTGTATCTTCCTTGGTTAGAGCTGAGCTGACTCATGAAGCAAAGCTATTGTTTTTCTTGTCATCTTCAGGGTTGGGTCCTTCTCCAGTTTCCACAGGCTACAACGCTTAGCATAGTACTTGTCTTCTGGTGGTAGTCAACAGCATGTAAGAGAATTATTGCAGGTAGGAATATTGTCAGCAGATATGACTACTACGTTTTCATTTTCTCTTGGCACTCCAAGTACTCTCCGATCTGCTGCTGCCTTATTTAGTTTTAGAAGCTGGGGTTTTTTGATGATCCTGCATGTTTATGACCTAATTTCCTCCATCTTTTCTGCTGGCACACCACCCGGAAGTACACTATTAATCACTCACACAAGAAACCTGAGAGCTCACAGCTGGCATCAGTGCACTTCATGTAAATAAATTCAAATTATTTATTCACTCATGAAATAAGTTGTTTCTAGCTTTCTGTAATATTTGTTTACAGTACAGGCAACCTCATTTGATGAAAATTTCTTCACTTCAAGACATATTTTGAGGCTAAGAAACAGCATGTGTGATTCATATTAGATTGCAATTTCTGATTAGATTGTGTTTTAGTGTTTTCTTGAACACAGATTTAATCATAAATTTTGAAATCTTGAGTTCAAAATTCACTGCAAATAGTCAAAACTGTTATCAGGGTAGTTCCCACAGTCTCTATTTATTTCAGTAACATTAGAAGTTTTCAGTGAAACATGTTGTAACTTAAATATTAGAGTTAACATGAAATTTGTTAAAATGTAACATAGTACATATGTACTAAATCCAACACAGAAGTCTGATAAATAATATAAATATATGATATGACATTTATTTATTATACCTGCAGTGAGCCTCTTGATAGTCCAGAACCTGGTGCAGATCCAGGACTATCTATGGTACCATCAGCAGCTGCGTCTTCTTTTGGTGAGCTGGCATTGCCAGCCCTTCTACCTTTGCGGGCTGTTAGCTGTCAATGAAATGAGAATTATGTTTTATATGACACAAACTTTCAGCCACACAGAAAAACATAGTGGTAACAGAAGAAGGCTTTTCTAAGTTTCTAACAATGTCATAAAGTAATTTTAAGTAACACAGCTCATGCTACATTAAAGGACTTGCTTAATACGTCTGGTGGTAAAAACCAAAATGTTTGCTTGTAAAAAGGAAATAAAGGCAATGATAATTCTGTGTATTAAGTCAAGTGGTAAGACAGTGTGCATATGTTTGAGAATGAAAATTTGTCATTTTCGTTTCAAGTGACTCATCACATCACACTACACTCTTCTTATTAGCATTGCTTCATAAGGGACAAACTTCTATCCTTTGTTAACATATCCTTGCTGTTGATAAGAGACTGGAATTTGAGACAAATCTACTGTCATTCTGTCTGAGGAGTTTTCATCTGTCTCTGATGACAGAAAAAAGTTTCTCAGGGGAATTGAGCTCTGAAATCATTTGTACAACATTGGCTATGCAAGTCTTTCCTGAAATTGTTTTGATATTTGATGATTCTGATTACTGAGAATTAATTGTTTTCACAATTATAGCTCACGGATACTGTTTTTTCCACAAGACATGCATACTTCCATCATTTTGGACATTTGCTCTCAGAATACATCACACATTGTCAGTCTTGTGTACTCTATTACAACTGACTGACCAACACTGTGTCCTCACCAAAAGTTGGACAGTTCACCCATTAGTCTACTAAAGAGACTGGCTACACCATGACTGTCCTTCCTCTGCTGGAGTATTACTGTGCAGTATTGGAACCTTACCAGATAAGATCACAGACAACATCAAAAAAGTTTGAAGAAGGGCACTTCAGTTTGTATTAATACGAAATAGGGGAAAGAATGACACATCAGATGGGGTAGAAATCACTAAAACAAAAGCATCTTTCACTGTGGTGAGATATTTTTGCAAAATTGCAGTCTCTTCCAAGAACAAATTTTGTTACCTCCTACCTACATAAGGAGAAATGACCATAGTAATAAAAAATAAGAGAAATCAGGGCTTGCAAGGAAAGATTTGGTTGTTCATTTTTCCAACATGCTATTTGGGAGTGGAACAGTCAAGAAATAGTCTGAAAGTGGTTCTGTGAGCCCTCTGCCTCCAAGCAGTTGACTGTAGATTGCGGAGTAGTAATGTAGATGTGGACCCATCTTCCTGGACAAATAACATCATCAAGGAGGTTAAGCGATAGAAAATCCAGGATGGAATGTAACAATATTGTGAAAAGGAAAGTTGCCACTCACCATACAGCAGAGATGTTCAGTCACAGATATTAGATGATACACACACACATACACACTCACGCAAACACAACTCATACACACATGACTGCAGTCTCAGGCAACTGAAGCCACACTGCAAACAGCAGCAGCAGTGCATGATGGGAGTGGTTACTGGGTGGAGGTAAGGAGAAGGTGGGTGCGAGTAGGGGGAGGGATAGCAGGGTAGGGGTGGCAGACAGTGATGTGCTGTTGGGGAGCATGCAGGGATGAGGTGGAAAGAGGGTAGGGCAGCTATGTGCAGTCGGTATGTTAGGTGAAGGGCAGTGGAGAAGTGGGGAGGAGATAGTGGAAAAGGGGAGAAGTAAAAAGACTGGGTGCAATGGAGGAATGAGGGCTGCATAGTGCTGGAATGGGAACAGAGAAGGGGAAGGATGGGAGAGAACAATGACTAATGAAGGTTGAGGCCAGGAGGCTTACGGGAATGTAGGATATATTGCAGGGAAAGTTCCCACCTGCACAATTCAGAAAAGCTGGTGTTGGTGGGAAGGATCCATATGGCACAGGCTGTGAAGCAGTCATTGAAATGAAGGATGTCATGTTTGGCAGCATGCTCAGCAACTGGGTGGTCCACTTGTTTCTTGGCCATACTTTGTCGGTGGCCATTCATGCAGACAGACAGCTTGTTGGCTGTCATGCCCAAAAAAAAATGCAGCACAGTGGTTGCAGCTTAGCTTGTAGATCACATGACTGGTTTCATAGGAAGCCCTGCCTTTGATGGGACTGGTGGTGTTTGTGACTGGACTGGAGTAGGTGGTGGTGGGAGGATGGATAGGACAGGTCTTGCATCTAGGTCTATTATAGGGCTATGAGCCATGAGGCAAGGGGTTGGGAGCAGAAGTTGTGTAGGGATGAACGAGTTTATTGTGTAGGTTCGTTGGATGGTGGAATGCCACTGTGGGAAGGATAATGGACAGGACATTTCTCATTTCATGGCACAATGGGAGGTAGTAGAAACCCTGGCGGAGAATGTAATTGAGTTGCTCCAGTCCTGGGTGGTACTGAGTTACGAGAGGGAATGCTCCTCTATGGCCAGACGGTGAGACTTTGTGAGGTGGTGGGAGACTGAATAGGTAAGGCATGGGAGATTTGTTTCTGTGCAAGGGTGGGAGTATAATTACGGTTTGTGAAGGCTTCAGTGAGACTCTCTGCATATTTCAAGAGGGACTGGTCATCACTGCGGATGTGATGACCACGGGTAGCTAGGCTGTATGGAAGGGACTTCTTGGTATGGCACAGGTGGCAGCTGTCAAAGTGGAGGTATTGCTGGTGGTTAGTAGGTTTTGATATGGACAGAGGTGCTGATGTAGCCATCTTTGAGGTGGACGTCAACATCTAGGAGGGTGGCTTGCTGGGTTCAGTAGGACCAGGTGAAGCAAAGGGGGAACAAGTTGTTGATGTTGTGGAGGAATGTGGGTAGGGTGTCCACACCTTCAATCCTAATCGCAAAGATGTCATCAATGAATCTGAACCATGTGAGGGGTTTAGGATTCTGGGTTTTTAGGAAGGATTCCTCTAGACGGCCCATGAATAGGTTGTCATAGGATGGTGCCATGCAGGTGCCCATAGCCACACCCCAGAATGCCTTCATAGGAGAAATAATTGTGGGTGAGGATATAGTTGGTCATGGCGACTAGGAAGGTGGTTGTTGGTTTGGGATCTGTTGGGCAATGGGAAAGGTAGCATTCAACAGAAGTTAGGCCATGGGCATTGGGAGGTGGCGTCAATAACAGGGCACTTTGTGGTAAAGGGACAGGAACTGTGGAAAGTCAGTGGAGGAAATGGTTGGTATCTTTTATATAAGAGGGTAGATTCTGGGTAATAGGTTGAAGGTGTTGGTCTACAAGAGTAGAGATTCTCTCAGTGGGGGTCCTGGGTGGTTGGGTTTAAGGACTTTAGGAAGCATGTAGAAAGTGGGAGTGGGGGAAGAGGTAGGTGTGAGTAGAGAGACTTGTGCCGCTATTTATATCCAAGTTTGCATCAAGAAGATTAACTTCTTTAACTGTAGTGATAGTCGAAGAGCATGTATTATCAGTAGTAACCAAAAACGTTTTTTTGTGTTTGTGTGTGTGTGTGTGTGTGTGTGTGTGTGTGTGTGTGTGTGTGTGGATATTGCAGTGTATTGCTAAGTTGCATAAAATATAGTCAATACATTTATTTTCTTAAAAGAACTAAAAGTTGTCCCTATAATATTGCACTTCCGAGTGTCCTGTCAAGTTGTTGTTTCTATTTTATGTACAATATTGCAACAATCAACTCATCCATCTCCCTCAGGTGCTGCAAATTTTGCTGTTATGTCTACTCGCTGTGTGAACTCCGACAAGACTGTGAACTGTTGTTGGTCTTGTGCCGCTATTTATATTCGAGTCTGATTTCTGATACTCACTATGCCCTGTGATGCTCTTTCATTTTTCAGAGTTCACACTAATATTCTGTGAAATACAATTTGTTTCAATGCTTTACAACTCTAGTGGATGTGACACCTGCTGAGACTTTTAACAAATTGAGTGCTGGACACCAAGTGTTATTTAAATTTAAATTTCTGCACTTTTTCATTGGTTTTTCTGACATCTTTATTTCAAGAGATCAGTGTGAGCTTTGAAAAACAAAAAGGCATTAAAGACCATAGTAAGTGTTGGAAATCAAGCTTAGCTAACGGTAGCAGCATGAGACCAACAATAGTTCACACTCTGGTAGGAGTTTAAGCAGAACTTGGAGAATCTGACAAAGACAGCTGTGTTGGTTTTCAAAATATTGTTCATAAAATGGTAAGAATAACTAGGCACAGCACCCAGAAGCACCCTATTATACGATCACACTGAGAAGATCTCAGAGATCACAGCTGTTTCTTTGTAATACACCTCACCTAAATACATTCAGGTTTTTGGTCGCTCATCAAAGAACCTGTTTCTAGCTTTCCATAATACTTGTTTACAGTATGGACAACCACATTTGATAAAAATTTCTCCACCTGAATGCATATTCTGAGAATGAGAAACAGAGTAAGCAAGTCTATATATGGCAAAGCCAATGTTTTTACCAGCATCAGCAGTCCATCCTGAGAGAATCCAAATATTTTGCCAACTGACATAGCAAAGAATTCCAATTGCTTGTGGTACACCAGGGTAAAGATCTGCACAGCTCAATGCCGGACAATGAACTGTGTGGGTGGATCGGTGTACCCATTTCTATTCTAGTCCACAGGCTAAAAAACATAAGAGCAGGCAGCTTTTATTCTGCATCTCCAAAACTTACTGCTCAATTAAAGAGCCACACTGATAGTTGTGGGCATGAGCCATGTTTGATATTTTGTTGTTTATTCCTGTGTGGGTACCTGTAGTGTTTACTGAGCCAGCTGCAATATTTTCCACAGACTCGGATAGCAAATCCCTCCCTCCTCCTTGGACACAATTTGCTGCTGGGGTCAAAATCATTTGGGGCAGGGGTTAGAATGTTCTTATTTGTTATCACAGTCTGTGTTGGTCTGCACTCTAGTAGTTCCACCACCTTAATTTCAGGTGTGTAGTGGCAGTTAGGATTCTTCATGCTCCCCTGGTTGTTCCATTTCTTTTTCCATCATGGATTCCTGAATCTGGAGTGACTGTTACAGGCACCACTTTAAATATAGTGGTGCAAGGACTGGCAACTTGCTTTAAATGTTCAAAACTGTAAATTGTGCACTTCATAAAAGGAAAAATGTGGTATCCTGTGACTACTGTATCAACTCAAACTTGGCAACTCTTTGTAGGGATATGAAATGGGGTGATTACATAGGCTCAGTGACAGCTAAAGTAGGTAGCAGACTTTAGTTTATTGGCAGAATACTGGGGAAGTGCAATCAGTCTACGAAGGAGACTGCATACAAAATATTCATGCAGCCCATCCTAGAGTACTCCTCTAGCGTGTGAGACCTGTATCAAGTAGGACTTACAGGGAATATTGAACTTATACAGAGAAGGGCAGCACATATGTTCATGAGTTTCTTTGATCTGTGAAACTGAACTGGCAAATGCTTGAAAATTGAAGCAAACATCCTGAGAGAGCCTACTTACAAAGTTTTTCAAGAACAGGCATTAAATGATGACTCTAGGAATATACTACACATCACTCCCACGAGGATTGTGAGGACAAGATAAAATTAATTACTGTGCACACAGAGGCATTTTAACAGCCATTCTTCCCCCACTACATACAAGAGTAGAACCAGAACAAGCTCTAATAACTGGCACAATGGGAAATACCCTCTGCCATGCACTTCTTAGTGTTTTGAAGAAGTTTGATATAGATTTGTTTGATGTCTCCTGTTAGTCTAATATGTTACAGACCCCGTGCACTTTAATAGTATTGCAATATAAGTGATATAAATGATTTATAATCAATTTCTTTCATATACACACTACATATTTTACTTCTCAAAAAGCAATGCTTAAATAGTGCCTATTATCACAGATAGGCTACATTTTAAATTATTTACAGGCACCTCTGCAAAAAAAAAAAAAAAAAAAAAAAAAATAAATAAATAAATAAATAAATAAATATAAAAAAAAAAATAAAAAGAACCCGCACTCAGGGCCCTGTGAGTATTGTAGGACTCAAAATATAGTGTGGGCTATTATGACACTATTGTAATAAAACTCTATTTAAAAATGTTACGTGAATATGTAAGTTTCCGCTAATAAAACTCCCATATTAGTGTAAGCTTAGTACCTCAGAAACATTAAAAAATTGTAATGGTGTGAAGCTTGCCTCTTGACAGGAATCAAAGAAAATTCTGCTGACATTAGACGATATTATTAGACGTCAAAGAGTGAGATATTAGGTCTATAACTAAACTGCTAAAGTGTAAAACGTTCATATAATAACTGGTGGATTTCAGACGTTGCTGTATTTTTGTATCGGTACATACTTGTATATTGGCTGTAACCCTCATGTTGGTTTTGCAATGTCAGGCTAATTCGGTACAGTTTGCTGTTTGTGTAGATTTCTTCTCACGTCACCTTCTAAGTACATAATATCATTAAAGTTTGCCCATATGAATTTTTATTTCCCTTGTTTCTCTAAACTATAAATTCTGCACTAAACATAAAGTACCATACAGACTGCAAACAAAGTATAATGAAACCAGGACGGGGCGTTAAACTCTAATCTTCCTTGATTTTTAAAGAAATCAGTTTATCTGCCATGGAAATAAACTGTCTTTTCTATGTGATTATTTTACGCATATTTCGAATGAGTTTCGTGGATTCACTAAGTGGTAAGCTGCTGTGGAACTTGAATCTTACGTCGAAGTGTTACTGACGACCCTACCTTCTTTCCAAAATTGAAATTTAAATCACCATCGAAATCCATAACAAAGTTTACAAGCACTTTTCACCTGCTGGCTGTTGCCTGTTATTGTTTATATTACCATGGCAACAGCATCCAGGCAAACTCCGAGCGGCAACACTTTGGGTCGAATTCCTATATAATCGATTAAGACACTCGATACATTTCGGTTCTACCACAGTCGTTCTACTGTGTGTTGCTTCGATTCGGTACATCGATAGTTAATGTGGAATAATAATTGTGTTTTTGTGGGCAGCACGAAAGGTTTTTGACGTTTGGGTGTTTACGGTTTGATTCGATTGCATTTTCATACAGTAGCTGTGGCATTGGTCGTATTTCTATTAGGACTACAAAACAGACGAAAATGGTAAGATAAATCACGATAGACAAAACAATTGACGTTTCCAATCTGTAATCAGCGAATTGCCGGGAAACGCCTATTCTGACGTTTCATATGCTTTTTTTTCCAGTCGCATAACGTGAAAGTGTGTGACATAGAGGACGACGTAAAAGAGGCGCTGAAAGCATTTCGTTTTCGTAAGAGCGATAAAAATGCCGCGTTGATATGTAAGTGTAAATTTTTTACGTTCTGTTCTGGTGTGTTACTAGACTTTCACTCAGCTATACTAATGTATCTTTTTCACTTTTCAGTAAAAGTCGATCGAGAAAAGCAGAAAATATGCATCGATGAACAATTAGAGGTAAAAAATACTTCTTTACCATTAGTTTACTCTTGCTGCTTATCCCTTAACTGTGTGGTAAACAGTATTCTTGTACACCGAAAGTTATATTTTTTATATGCATTTGAAAAGGGTAATTTCAAAGGCAGCTCAGTGCATTATTTTTTTTAAATAGCTGTTTTCGCTAACATGTAATCTCCTGTCAAGAGCTACCAATTTCACCATGCCGATTCGCCTTAAAACTGCATATTAGCAATAAAAAGTTGGCCCCAGAAACAGCTGTTACTTCGAAAAACGACAAAGATTAGTAATTATTTTTTTCTAAAGTTAACAAGTCGATTTTAAATTCATTGTTATTATTATTGTTATTATTATTATTATGTGTGTATGGACCCTGTCGGATCACGCATTGCAATTATGGTTCCCCTTTCTAATACCCCATATAGCTTTCATTCTTTCGCTCTGTGCTTTCTTCCGAGCACTTGGTCCCTGATCTTTTACGGACTTCATTCTCTGGCTTTACTACACATCTATTTATCTTCTGACGGTAAAGCTGTAACTTTTCCAAGTCATATTTGACTCTTCTATCCATGGAATGCGCTTCAGTTTTGCAGTGTATGTCAAAATCTTGTGAGTTAGCCTTGAAGATGGGAGTGTATGAATGTGGCCATAGACGAGGTTTTGCTCGTGTACAGCACTTCAGGGCCGGCCGCGGTGGTCTAGCGGTTCTAGGCACTCAGTCCGGAACCGCGCGACTGCTACGGTCGCAGGTTCGAATCCTGCCTCGGGCATGGATGTGTGTGATGTCCTTAGGTTAGTTAGGTTTAAGTAGTTCTAAGTTCTAGGGGGCTGATGACCACAGATGTTAAGTCCCATAGTGCTCAGAGCCATCTGAACCATTTGAACAGCACTTTAGGTTTAATCACTGTACGTTTGATATTTGTATGAATGGATATACATTTCTTGTTGTAGATTTCACGCATTCTCCCATAAGCTCATTTGAGCTGTTGTAACCAAACTTTCTGTACTTCCTTTTCCAACCCTGTTGGTTCTATGATCTCACCGAGATATTTGAAGTGTGGAATTTGAATATTCATTTATATAATGACAGTTTAGTGAAAGCCATGTGACTGTAGAAAAATGGTAGGCCAAGACATATTTGTGTTTCAGTCATCTCTGTGGAAAGATAAAAAATAATAATAATAATAATAATTTGAAGAGCTTGGCAGTATTTGATATTAGAATTCTCATTTCCTCCATAAAATGGTGTAGTGTGCATATTATGCATACTCAAGTTTTCCAAGACAACAGGTACTGCAAATTTAAATGTACGTATCTAATTTGTAGCTCACAAAATTTTAGCAGCTGTTCTTTCATTAGAAGAAAGTTCTAAAACAAGAAAAAAGTGATGGAAAGAGACTGGAAAGAAAGTAAAGACACTTGTAGCTTTGTTACATTCTTCATGGGATCTTTATTGCCTCTTAACATGTATGATTTACAAATTGAGCTCGTAGACTACATGATTAGCAAAGGGCATATAGTGATTTTTTTTTTTTTTTAATTGCTTGTCAATAGATTGTGTACAAATGTAACTGAAGACTACATAATATGCAAATCAATCATCTCACAGATGTCAACAATATTTGGTTTTGGTTAGTGTCCAATTTTACAAGTGGGTTGGTGTTTGAAGGTACTGCCTTCAAGATCTACGCATCCAGCAGGATTGTGCTCTGGTGGTGTCTTACATCAAGTCTTCCGACGCTTGTGAGGTAGAGCAACTGTCAAAGCGAGGACTTCTATTAGTTGGCTAATATAGAGCATGATTAGAAAGCCATTTATGTTGACTTCAGAATGATTTAATATAGCATGCATCTACTGTGTGTGACCCTTTAAAGTGGTTGAACTGGTTACTGAGTGGTGTCATCATATGAGAATCTATATGCACAAACTGAGGTAAAAAAAAGGAGGAAGAAGAAGAAGAAGAAGAAGAATGAGAACTGAAAGGTATCCTCTTGCACTATAACAAGATACAGATAACAGAAAAAGTAAGAATTATGAGTGGTATTCAATAAGTAATGCAACACTTTTTTCTGAATGCAGGTTGGTTTTATTCATGTGCAAGTACACCATAGTATTCCGCACTCTTTTGGCTACAAAACCCTGCTTTTCAACATAATCTCCATTCAATGCAACAACCTTACATCACGTTACTGGAAAGGCATGATAACACACTGTTGGTCAAAATTGGAGACATCTTTCTGAATCAGTAACCTTCCGATCATCCATGTACTGTTTCCTGCAGAGTGCATCCTCCATTGCACTGAACAGATGCAAGTCGGAACGTGCGAGATCTGGGCTGTGGGGTGGATGAGGAAGAATAGTTTAACGAAGGTTTGTTACCCCCTCTCGGGTGTACAGACTTGTGTGTCAGCACTACCAACAGAGATGTCCAGTTGTATAGTGAGATATTTGATTGTGGCCCATCAGTCATTCCCCCTGCGAGTTCGGGGATAAGAATAGTCCCGCAGTATTCCTGCCTGCCGTAAGAGGTGACTAAAAGGAGTCTCAAAAGTTTTGGCCTTATGTGATGGTCCCCTGTCTGTTTGACCTCCATATCTCAAAATTCTACTGAAGAGCGAGTCGAATGGGGAAGGGCGTCTTACTTGGTGCATTGTGTCCATCTTGGGGTCAGACCTTTAGCCCACTTTCTCGTCATCGCATTGCAATCCCACTCACTCTCCAAGTCTTGGGCAAGGATACATTCCCGGGTGCCGTTTCCGCCATCCACTATGCTGTGTTGCTTTCTGCGCCGACTACTTGTCACCTGGTATCCAGCATGGTAGCCACTCTGTTGTGGTGGGACCACCATGTACCCTGTTGGTTGTAGCCCCTTGACAACACAGGGATTGCTCTACTGATGCCTGCGCTGTTTACTCCCCATGTATGCCAAGGAGTAGATGCCTATCTCCCTGGGGCATCAGGACTTCCGGCAATGGCCACCCTGCCAGGTGGCCCTTGCTGTGGCTGGGTGGCACCCATGGGGAAGGCCCTTGGTCAGAGTAGGTGGCATCAGGGTGGATGACGCGCAGTGAAGCGTGGCACATCATCTCTTGCTGGTGGCCAGCCACCAGCAGTCTGTAAGCATTTGAGGGCTCACTTTAAAGCTAACGCGTATGACCCCAAATCATTCCCCTCCCTGGCCACACCATGGGAGGAATGAAAGGCTATGAATGACAGTGAAACGTATTCGCCCCGATATCTCGTCTGTACCAGAGCTGATGGGGAATCCTTTGTATCCGTGAAGCCTCAGTTTTTTGTAGAGCATTTAGAGGACAAGTTCGGGGAGGTGGAGGGCTTGTCCAAAATGCGGTCCGGTTCAGTCTTGATAAAAACAGCATCCTCTGCCCAGTCACGAGCCTTGCTTGCTTGTAAGCAGCTGAGGGATGTGTCAGTTACTCTATGCCTCATAGAAGCTTAAATATGGTCCAGGGAATTATTTTCCACAGAGATCTTCTTTTACAGTCTGATGATGAGTTGCGTGCCAATTTAGAGCGATGAGGTCTCCGTTTCATCCGGCGCATTCACCGGGGTCCGAGGGATCGCCAAGTTGCCACTGGTGCCTTCATCTTGGCCTTCGAGGGTGACACATTACCTGAGAAGGTCAAGGTGATGGTCTACTGTTGTGATGTCAAGCCATATATCCCTCCCCCGATTCAGGGCTTCAAGTGTTGGAAGTTCGGCCATATGTCTTCCCGCTGTGCTTCCAGCCTCATATGTCGCGATTGTGGTCGACCATCCCATCCTGATACTCCCATGTGCCCCGCCTCCCATCTGTGTCAACTGCGGAGAGCACCATTCCCCTCGCTCGCCGGACTGTAAGATTCTACAGAAAGAATGGAAAATAATGGAATACAAGACCCAGGATCGACTGACCTACACTGAGGCTAAGTGGAAATTTGAACAACTTCATCCAGTACCCATGACGTCCTCTTATGCCGCCACTGTCACTCCTGCTACAGTTTCCATAGCTGCACTACATACCATCAGCTCTCAGAGCCAGAGGACCACACCTGCCCCCTTGATGGTGGAGGGGGGGGGGGGGGACTTCACTCCCTGTCACTCCCTGTTGCTCCTGATCCATCTACTTCAGGAGCAACACCCCCCCCCCCCCCCCCCCGGCCCAACCATCGCATTGGGGACATCAGTTCCCCCTTCCCTTCCCAGCCAGAGAAGCGTAAGACTTCTTTGGCTCCTCTCACCAGGAAGGGGTCCCTTGGGGACCTCCATTCGCAAGTTCAGACCAGCAGAACAGCGGATACCTGCAAGTGGCTGAAACAACCACCAGTTGCTGGTCGTAGGGCCTCACAGTCGTCGTCCGTCCCTGAGACTGACCCAGGGAAGTCCTCCCAGCCAGAACCACTGAAAGCATCGTGCGAGAAACAGAAGAAGGAAAAGGTTCCCAAGAATCCCGTCATTGCGGTGGCACCCGTCCCACCGCTTCCTACAAGCTCAGCGTTTGAGGATGAGGTCAAGATTCTGGCGTCTGCTGAAGACCTGGATCTCGCCGGTCCCCCAGACTCAATGGATGTCACTTGTGTGGGTACTGAATCAGTGACCCAGCGGCGTAAACTGCCTCCCCAGTCCCTTCACGCCTTTCTCAGCCATGGACAATACCATCCTCCAGTGGAACTGCAGTGGTTTCTTCCAGCATCTAGCCGAGCTCCGACAACTTCTCAGCCTTTACCCTTTCCTCTGTATTGCTCTCCAAGAAAATTGGTTTCCAGCAATGCGAACCCCCGCCCTCCATGGCTATCAGGGTTATTATAGGAACCGGGCAGCTTATGAAAGGATACCTGGTGGCGTCTGCATCTATGTCCTTCACTCCCTTCACAGAGAGTCTGTCCCTCTACAAACACCTTTAGAGGCTGTTGCTGTTCGGGTGTGGACGCCACAGGCTGTTACTGTCTGCAGTCTTTGTCTTCCACTGGATGGTGATGATGTCCTGGCTGCCCTGATAGCCCAATTGCCGCCACCTTTCCTGTTACTGGGCGACTTCAACACCCATAACTCTCTGTGGGGCGGGTCAGTGGCAACAGGTCGAGGCGCACCGCTGAGAATGTATTGACACAGCTCGACCTTTCCATTTTAAATGATGGTGCCTTCACACATTTCAGTGTGGCGCATGGCACGTACTGCGCCATCGACCTTTCGATCTGCAGCCCTAGCCTCTTACCATCTGTCCAGTGGAGTGTGCATGACGATCTGTGTGGTAGTGACCACTTTCCAATCTTTGTGTCACTGCCACAGCGTCACTCTTCTAGGCGCCCTTGCAGATGGGCTCTGAATAAGGCTGACTGGGATTTGTTCTCCTCCACTGCCGCCATTGCGCTGCTTTCTAATGAAGCCATTGATGCGGTGGTTCACTCGGTCACCATCGGCATCATTACTGCCGCAGAATCTGCCACTCCCCGTTCTTCTGGGTCCCCTCGGCGGAGGATTGTGCCTTGGTGGTCGCCTGCTATCGCCGAGGCGATTAAAGATCGCAGGCGGGCACTCCAGCATCACAAGCAGCATCTCTCATTAGAAAACCTCATCGCCTTTAAACGGCTCTGTGCGCGGGCCTGCTGCATCATTTGCCAACACAATCAGGAGTGCTGGCAACGGTATGTCTCCACCATTGGCCTCCATATCTCTCCATCGCAGGTTTGGGCCAAGATTAGGCGCCTCCATGGCTATCGGACCCCTGTCAGCGTCTCTGCCATCTCACTGAATGGAAAAGTTTGTACAGACTCCGACATTATTGCAAACCGCTTAGCAGACCCTTTTGCTCTCAGTACTGCTTCTGTGAATTACCCACTGGCCTTCCGCTCCATTAAAGAGCGGTTGGAATGTTGGAGCCTTTCATTTCACACCCGCCATCCTGAATCCTACAATGTTCCATTCGGTGAGTCGGAATTCCACAGTGCCCTAGCCGCTTGCCCTGATACAGCTCTCGGGCCAGATTGCATCCACTGCCAGATGCTGAAACACCTCTCAGTGGACTGCCAGCGACGGCTCCTTGACCTTTACAACCGTATCTGGGTCGAGGGTGAGTTTCCGTTGCAATGGCGGGAAAGCATTGTTATCCCTGTTTTGAAACCTGGCAAGAACCCATTGGAGGTGGACAGTTACCACCCCATTAGCCTCACCAACGTTCTTTGCAAGTTGCTCGAACACATGGTGAGCCGGCGGTTGAGTTGAGCCTGGAGTCAGCCATCCGTATGGCCTTTACCTGCCGTCAGCACCTCGTCGCTGTCTTCTTCGACGTGCGGAAGGTGTACAATACGACATGGCGCCATCACATCCTCTCTACGCTTCATGGTTGGGGTCTTCGGGGTCCACTGCTGATTTTCCTACGAAATTTTCTGTCGCATCGTACCTTCCACGTGCAAGTCACAGCCTCCCATAGTTCCTCCCGAGTTCAGGAGAACAGGGTACCAGAGGAATAAGTCCTAAGTGTCTGCCTGTTTTTAATTGCAATTAACGGGCCCGCTGTGGCGGTGGGAACGTCTGTCTGAGCATCCTTGTATGCTGACGACTTCTGTCTCTACTATAGCTCCATTGGCATTGCAGCTGCTGAACGTCAGCTGCAGGGCGCTATCCACAAGGTGCAGTCTTGGGCTGTAGTGCATGGCTTCCAGTTTTCGGCTGCCAAGACCTGCGTTATGCATTTCTGCCGGCAACGAACAGTTCACCCTGAGCCACGGCTTTATCTTGCCAGCGAACTTCTTGCTGTGGTGGAGACACATCGGTTTTTGGGTGTGGTTTTTGATGCCCGGTTGACTTGGCTCCCACGTAATCGGCAGCTTAAACAGATGTTTCGGCGGCATCTTAATGCTCTGCGATGCTTGAGCCACACCAGCTGGGGCGCCAACCGATCTACTCTCTTAGGGCTCTACCAGGTGTTAATCCAGTCCTGTCTGGATTATGGGAGCCTGGCTTATGGTTCAGCATCTGCATCTGCTTTGTGGGTGCTGGACCCAATGCTTCACAGCGGGATCCGACTTGCCACTGGTGCTCTCCGGACCAGCCCTGTGGATAGCATACTTGTGGTGGCAGTGTCCCTCCACTACCGTTACGGCGCCAACGTTTACTGGCCGCTTATGCTATGAATGTTTGTAGCTTGCCCGGGCATCCTAATTATCGTCTCCTGTTTCCTCAGTCGGTCGTCCATCTCCCAGCACGTCGGCCCCGGTCAGGTTGTGCGATCGCGGTCCGCATCAGAGAGCTTCTCTGCAGGCTTGGGGTTTTCCCTCTTCCACCTCCTTTCCGGGCCCCTCTGCGTACACCCCCGTGGTGTGTGCCCCGCCCTTGCCTTCGGCTCGAATTGGCACATGGCCCGAAGGACTCAGTCCCTCCAGAGGCCTTCCGCTGCCGCTTTCTTTCCATCCTTGCCACGTATCAGGGCTCTGGGGTTGTTTACACTGACAGTTCGATGGTTGCTGGTCGTGTCGGTTATGCTCTCACTCTAGGGGACCACTACGAACAACATTCATTGCCAGCTGGCTGCAGCGTTTTCATTGCTGAGCTGGTCGCCATCTTTCATGCCCTAGAGTATATCCGCTCCTGCTCAGGTGAGTCCTTCGTTATCTGTAGCGACTCCCTGAGCAGTTTACAAGCTATCGACCAGTGCTTCCCTCGCTGTCGTCTGGTGATGGCTGCCCAGGAATCCCTCCATACTCTTGCCCATTGCAGCTGCTCTGTGGTCTTTGTGTGGACCCCTGGTCATGTCGGCATCCCGGGCAAAACATGTTGACTGCCTGGCCAAACAGGCCACCAGTGAATCAACTCTGAATATTGGCCTCCCGGAGACTGATTTGCGAGCTGTCTTACGCTGCAAAGTTTTCGAACTTTGGGACACTGAATGGCGCACCCTGCCTTCACCAAACAAACTTCGGGCCATCAAGGAGGCTACCAGTGTGTGACACTCCCCCTTGCGGGTCTCTCGCAAGGAGTCTGTTGTTCTCTGCCGGCTGCGCATTGGGCACACATGGGTGATGCACAGCCACTTATTGCGCTGAGAGGACCCACCTCTATGTTGCTGCAGATCCGTTTTGATGGTGGTCTACATTTTGTTGGAGTGTACCCTTTTAGCTGTGCTCAGGTAGACGTTCGCGCTGCCTGACACGCTCCCTGCCCTTTTAACAAATGACACTGCCATGGCAGGTTTAGTTTTGCGTTTTATTCGGGCAGGGGGTTTTTATCACTTAATCTGAGTGTTTGTTATTTTTTTTTGTTTTGAGTCTGGCCTTTGGCGTACGGTTTTAGACTGAGTTTTAGTGTGTTTCTCAGTGGTTGGCTTTTCCTTTTTTGTCTCTATGGTAGGCCAACCACTGTCACACTCTGTGTGATTTTAATTCGTTTTATCTGATCTCTGTCTGAGTCTTTCTTGTCCTGTGTCGTCCGTTGTCGTCTCCATTCTTCGTTTTCATTCTGTGTGGGTGTTTCCAGTTCTGGAAAAAGAGACCGGTGACCATCGCAGTCTGATCCCTTCAATCTCACAAACCAACCAACCAAGCAACCAACCATCAGTCATCTTGAGTGAGAGTGTCAAGAAGTTCCAACATAGCAGGAGTTACAGCTGTGTGACTGGCCAGCATTTGGAGACCAAACAGATTTGTGGTGGTGGTGATTATAATGATGATGGTATTTGATTTGTGGGGCACTCAAACGTAAGGTTATCAGTGCCCAATCTTTACACAATCCAGTCTTGCCACTTTTATGATGATGAAACGATGAGCACAACACGGGAATCGAACCCAGGACCTCACGATTGAGAGGCAGCAATGCTACCAACTAGTCCATATTTGCGAGACCTGGTTGCGATGATGACAGATGCTTTGCCCAATGACTCACCATACTTTTTTTTAGTGCCAGGCCTCAGAAATTCTGTAAGCACCTATGAGTGTGCTATGGTTTTCCACAAAAAGAAACTCTCTGCTTGGAATGCGACTCCATCACAGATACAATTTTGAAGGTTATATAACCATCTTTTGGAGCTTAATGAAACTATAGGGGCTGAAGTAGGAGTATTCCATAATGCCCCAAAACAAAATTGTGCATTTTTTCAACTAAAATTTGCTGAGAAAAAAAGTGTTGCATTACTTTTGAATGTCTCTCATAATTGTGTAGAGCAGTGCTCATCTCAGAAAAGGGGTAGTTTCCATGCAATTGAAGTGTACTACATTTACCATTAATTTAATACACTGACAACTCCATACCACTTCAAATTTTCCATCAGATTGCTGGCCTGTATGTTCGCTGTACATGGCTATGACGTCCATGGCATTATATGATATGATATAGCACTAAATGGTTAGTTTCATCATTTTATTTTATTGCATCAGTGCCACAAGGAATATGGGATTTCTTCTGTGCCCTGTAGGCAGTTGGTGTACCACAGTCCAGAGGACAAAATGCATCTAATGGTGCATTAGACTTCACATTGAAATTGGTCAGAAATGGAAAGTACAGAGAAGAATGCCTTTGTAACAGGGTATTATTTGGGGAAGGTGTGGACTAGCAGCTCTCTGGAATGTGGGTGGAGGTGCAGATTATGTAAGCCACCAGTCTGTTGTCGAAACACATTATTAACAATCATACATGAAAAGAGAGTAGTGTATCTGCTGCAGACAGACCTTCTGACACAAGCACGGTGGTAAGGAAACGTTGTCAGTGTGAGACGGTATGGTGGGGCAGCAATGAGACAGCCAATAGCCAGGACTAGGCAGGCATGTTCAGCAGAACTACTCTGGTGACAAACACGGAACTGCAGGCTGGAGACCAGTGGTGGTTACCCACGGCACAGAACTGGCTGGAAATCACTTCGTGGCCTGGACTGTGGAGGCGGCGGCAGATTGCCAGCTGCTCACGTACAGGCAGTCAGATGACGGTTGTTGGTTCACAGCCTGGATGCAGTGATTTTGGCCACATCATAAGTCTGGCAACGACCGGCACGGGTTGTGTGTCACAATTTGGTCCAGTTATACCAATGGTGATGGGCTGGTCTTGGGGGTTAAAATACTACAGGAGAGCCACGTTTCTGTGTCACTTCGAAACCTCTATTAAGGGGCCAACAACTAGGGACTGGCTGTTGTTATGCAGTAGTTGGTCACTGTCCCAGACTTCACTGATGGCTTGGTGGAAGTGGTTGCTGGCTTCTGCTGATGCTGCTGTGCAGGTGGGAGCATAGGCAGGCTGAAGCTGTGGCCTGATTATGGTTCTGGGCTGCTTTTCATGTTATTGCACCTGTTACTCACTGATATCTATTAGTAGACTGTAATTTTATACCACCATAACTTCCTGGTAATTTTAGAGATTGGATATCAATCCTGGTTGTAAAAAGTGCCCCAGTTCTAAGATGGAACCTGAGGAAAGCTGTCCTACATTGAGATACAATAAATTGGATTCTGCCAAAACTGGAGAACTACAAAAGATTCACAAACCTGGTACATAAAGTGGCCCTAAATGCTATTCCTTGTGGGGTTAGGAAGGAATACATTCCCTTTTGGATGAAAGAGTGTGAAACACTAATGGAGAAATTTCTTTAGAGCAGGGACAACGAGACTGCAAAACAACTGGTCAGTACTATGAACGAGGAGCCAGGAGCAGATGGCAGAAGGCAATGGAGAGTCTAGATTTTACGTATTCCAGCATAAAGAGCAGGAGCCTGCTGCACAAATTAGGTGGTGGCACGATGCCTCACAGGCTCTCTCTTGACTCTAGTCCATCTGAGACTGCGACTATCCTAAAACAGACCTCTAAAATCCAACAGAAGACTGTTGAAAAGAAAGAGATTTCCAGAAATGTGAAAAATATATCACTTAATAATAATCAACATGGACATGGTAAAAGAAGTGGAAACAGAAGACATTGTCAAGGTCTTAAAGCTGATGAATACAGGAAAAGTCGCTGGACCTGATGAGATCCTACCAGAATTCATGAAAGAACTAGGAATTTTAGGAAGGAGGTGGTTGGCGAAATAGGATGCATCAGAGTGTGCACACTTCCTAAGATCTGGAAAGAGCAAAAGTCATCGTGGTGCTGAAACGAGCCCAAAGAATTTCAGGTCAGTATACCTGCTATGTAACTCCTATTCAAGAGAATATTACTGGCTAGATTAATTCCATACATCAAAGTCAATCTTCCAACCTGTCCGGTAGGTTTTTGAGCAGGTAGAAATTGTTGTGGCCAAGTGCTGTCCCTCACAACCTATATTCAGAAAAGTTTCCAAAATAAGATGAGTACCAACCTGGTTCTCAGCTAACAATACAATATGGATTGAGGGCCTTCTGCTTAAGCAAACTAGAATCATCAAAAGCATACAGACTTACACCTTACTCAAAAATATGTCAACAGGCAGGAAAATCGGGTTTCACTTCATGATGTGAACAGCAAGAGCTTGGCTCTGAATAATGGTCTGCCACAGGGTCCAGCACTAGTACACATTCTTTTCAATCAATATAGTACTAACATGTTAGACTCAAAATTGCTTAAATTTGCAAATGTGGATGACCTGGCCATTGCATATCAAAGTAAAAGTTTTAATGACTGACAAAGTATTGAATGCAGACCTGGAAGTACTGAACACCTACTACACCAAGTGCCACCTACATCCAAATCCTAACAAAAATGACCAGCACCACAATACACCTTAACAATAGAGACACAAATAGAACACTACAACTCAATATGAATGGCAAATATGTCAGGCATGGGGATAAGCCTAAATACTTGGGAGTGAAATTAGATCAGACTCTGATGTGTAAGTCTGATGTATATCTCACATCTAGAAGATATAAAACAGAAACTAACATTTTATAATGCTACCCTGTCGAAACTCTGGAATCAAAGGGGGATGTGGAGCAAGTGCACTGTGGACTTCAGCCCTAGCCCTCATCTACAGCATGGCTGAATACTGGTTACCAGTCTGGATGAGAAGTGCACATGCAGCTAAAGTGGAGACCCAACTGAAGGAAACAATGCGTATAATTTCTGGAACACTCAAAGCCACCCCACATGCCTTGCTGCCAGCCCTAGCAAACATAGAACTCCCTAAAATTAGGTGATTACAGTTAGCCATAAGATCATACAGAAAAATCCTAGACAACCCAGAACTCCCCATACACCAAGACCTAGCACCTCTAAACAGACTTAAAGCCAGGTCACCTTTATGAAAAATCAGTGAAGAACTGTGAGGCTTCGACTTGAAGACAGCTCAGAAAGAACTGTGGGGTGTAGATGAACATATGAACTGTAATTCGGTGGACGACCCCAGCAAGAAGACTGACGTATTCGACCTCCCAAGGAAATTGTGGACAACTTTGAAGGGGTCTATTGGGCAGTTCCAAATGTGAGTGGGGGAAATCCAATTGATGGACCATTTACTTGTGTGTGAAGTTCACAGTTATGAGTGTGATCTGAAGGATATGCACAGACTAATCCAACTCAGCCAGAGTAGCTAAAAAGTATTTGTAATATTGTATAATATTATAAGAAAATATATAAAAATATTGTAACTCACTACAGAGCTATCAGAATATTTTAGTTATTACAATATGTCATGAATGCCTTAGTAAATGCTAAATGAGTAAATAAAACAAAAAACTAGCAGGACATTAAAGATCTGCTGTACCTATTGCAATAATACATGCACTGGAAATCAACATACAAAAAATAATTTGGAAAGATATCTCTAAGTGGAGGCTCAAAAAAATTTATGAACTACATTTTTTCTTATTCATTAATTTAGTCAAGTTGAAAATTATATTCTGCTTAGTTATCGTAATAATACATGTGACATTCATTGCTCATCTGTTAATAATCCATTTGCCTTGCTCCATGTGTAACTCACTGTCATCCTATTCTTGCTGTCATCTCACGAGACACAGTGGCGAACTGAAACATTGTCACCACCTGCTCAATAGCATGCTGATCCATATTTTGAATTCAATACAGCAACGACTCTGCATGCCATGGATTTGGCAAGTCCTCAGACTGTTTCTAGAGGTATGTAGCACCCGATATATATGTACTGGTCACAGAGTTACAATAAAGTATGAGCTAGTGCCGAGCTGGAGCCCAATGTGTCCTAGGTGTACTCTGTCGGGTTCGGGTCAGACGAATTTGGTGGACAAGGCTTCAACATCTCATTCACTACCGGGCTCCTCAGACCATCGTAGCACAATTATGGCCTCATGAGAGGGATAGTTATTCTCCTGGATGATACCCGTGCCATCAGGGTAGACATCGCGGGTGGAGGGTTGCGGGTGGTCCTCAATAATGTTCACATAGTTCACAGCTGTCATGGTGCCTTCGATCACTATTACAGGTCCTGTGGCAGCCCAAGTGAATGTCCTCTGTAGCGTAATATTACCCCACCGGCCTTTGCCTGTGATGTGGTGCCGATTTCGAACATCTGTTTGCCTGGACAAAGGCATATCAAGTCATAACTGTCAACCCAGTGTAACGTGAAACCCGAGTCATCTGACCAGGAGGTATGTTTCCATTGATCCATGATCAGTCTCAGCCCCTTGCTCACTGTGATTACTGAAGATGGCGGTACCATCCATCAGGATGTAATGTGACGTCATCAATATTGCAGACATCCGTATTTTGAGCTTACAGTATATGGTGACTGTGTCATCTGACTTTACACTCACGAACAGACACAGATAATGTGTAAAATACGTACCTGCAGAAATAACATGAAACTAATGGGACAATAGCAGGAATCAAAGGGATTTGGGCAAGGAAACACTAAATATGTGGTGTGCGTACTGTAAGACCTTCGGTACACACACCATCAGATTAGTTGATTTGTCGCTCTAATGAAGTAGGCGAGTGTCAGCAATACGTCTCGTGGTCTTATCGTGGCGTGTTTATCTTCTGCCGTTAGGTCAGACGATAGAAATGCCACTTGCACGCTTAGAGTAGCAGATTGACGGTGACCAACTTTAAACAGAACTTGATTAATTTTCACACACATTTATTAAAATGATAAAAAGCACAGAAATTACTTAACTTGATTCTGGATGCTGTTTACAATTGACAATCTGAAGTTCCTTTGATCTGGGTACGTTAATCTTATTCTCACATATCTCTGATACTTGACAAAGTGTCTATACATTTCTCTTCATGGCTATGTACAGGAATATGATTATCTTATTAGGCGCGGACTGAAACTTGACTATAGACTGGTAAAGACTAATGTAGACTGGTACAGACTAATGCAGACTGACTACTCAGAGGTCTGTACACTCGTTATAATACCTCACGCGTTCCAGTATCACTGTGCGAGTGTGATCCGCAAGGAGAAAAGGTTCTACGTTAGCAGCAATCTCATTGGCTGCATTACATATTAATACGCGGATCGACGGAAGCAGAATTTGGTCCTTCTTTATGGCGCCGCCATCTCGTAGTGCGGAGACGGACGAGCGCTGCACCTGCGCTGTAGTGCTTAGCGGGGCGCGCTCTAGTGGGAAAGTTGTGTACGCGCTGACTGCGCGGAACTACGTACACAACAAAATATATATCAGTCATAGTAATGAAGATACACAAGAACAAACAAAGACGTTAATAATCAGCAAAACCTCAATTTTTTTTTAAAAAAAACACCTGAAAAAGGAAACTAGTTTCAGAAATTTCACTTGTCCTATACAGCTTAAACAAAGTCAGCGATACTGTGAATGTGCACATAGCTCCAAAAACCATTAACTGGAAATTTAACTTGACACATATAACTCAAACGAATTTAATGATACCACAAAACCACACAGAGCATTACAAAGCTTCTATCAAACATTTCACTCAATTTATGTAGCTGAAACAAAGAAAGTGGCACAACAACACCAAAACTCGAAATCTCCCACTGTAAACACTGCACTAATAATTTCAAACCTGAAAATGAATGTATTGCCCATAACTCTAAAACTGCCAACATCACACTATCTCACTAACGGACTGCCACAAACACTTTAAGTATAATTCTTACAAACAGCACTAAAGCATTGCAGTGAATCACTAACAACACTCACAGATGATTTAGAAACATAAACATCCCACACTTCAGAGTGCCACTGCGTAGTCTGACACACCCTCTTCAGACTGGATCAGTTTGAAATATGCTGTGCCACAGTGATGTCACACAACATGACACAGTTTATGTTACAGGTCAAAACAGACAGGTTGTACCACAAACTTCATTTCACCTACCCACTGCAGTCATAATTAATGTTTTGGGGTCAATGTGGGAACACACAGGCATCATCCTGTTCTGATCCCCATCTTTAACAGCATGGACTGAATTGCTTGCTTTGAAACACTTGTGCCTGCACCGACAATTTACTCTGCTTTCAGTTCTGCCACAGGTGCTGATTTGCAGAGCAGACATGCTTCTGTCCTCCACTCTCTTTGATGAGGCATGTATGTGCAACATCTTGTCGCCTACTTGTAGCTGCACTGCCCTTTGACGACTTTCCATGTAGACTTGTGCTGGTACCCTGGGAACATCTGGCCAGCTTAGCCACTTCAAGATGCTCATTCCCAGGTGCCAGGCCGTAACAATCTACCCTTTACTGAAGCCACTTGATTCCACATTTGAAGTCTGTATCATTGCCAGAATGATTTCCCATTCATCTCATTTTCCACTTATTTACTTGTATTACTTCATAGTGTGCCCGTCATGCCATTGAGCACTGTGGGGTGGGTAATGGTCAGGATGTTTTAGCTCAGCAGCATGCACCTCTCCACAGCTCACAGGCTACTGTCAGTTTTTGAGTGTTTTATATGTTAAAAGACCATTTCTCAATTCCATAAGTGGAATCTGGTAATAAACTCTGACTGGAACGTTTCCTTTTGACACATTGGATGCTTAGATTTGTACAAGCTATTTTGTGTATCAAAAATATCTGATGCCACTTTTATTCTCGAGTTGCTTGCTTTCCATGCTAATCCAGCCATTGTTTTCAGCTGCCCTAAATACAAAATCTCATCAACTGAGTCTGTGACTTCATTGATAGTTTGTTCTTCTTTGTTTTAGATGTTTTTATTGCACATTATTTAGTCTTATTAGAATTGATTTTCAGGCCTGATTTCAAACTTCCTGTTTTCCCTCTCTTAGTTATTACAGTTTATTTACACTAAAAGCAATCAGTAAAGATGGTTCAGATTCCATTAACATGTATTCCATGTTCTTTTGCCTGGTTTATAGATCTGAAAGCTTCCCCTAAAACTGCTGAGAATATACACTCCTGGAAATGGAAAAAAGAACACATTGACACCGGTGTGTCAGACCCACCATACTTGCTCCGGACACTGCGAGAGGGCTGTACAAGCAATGATCACACGCACGGCACAGCGGACACACCAGGAACCGCGGTGTTGGCCGTCGAATGGCGCTAGCTGCGCAGAATTTGTGCACCGCCGCCGTCAGTGTCAGCCAGTTTGCCGTGGCATACGGAGCTCCATCGCAGTCTTTAACACTGGTAGCATGCCGCGACAGCGTGGACGTGAACCGTATGTGCAGTTGACGGACTTTGAGTGAGGGCGTATAGTGGGCATGCGGGAGGCCGGGTGGACGTACCGCCGAATTGCTCAACACGTGGGGCGTGAGGTCTCCACAGTACATCGATGTTGTCGCCAGTGGTCGGCGGAAGGTGCACGTGCCCGTCGACCTGGGACTGGACCGCAGCGACGCACGGATGCACACCAAGACTGTAGGATCCTACGCAGTGCCGTAGGGGACCGCACCGCCACTTCCCAGCAAATTAGGGACACTGTTGCTCCTGGGGTATCGGCGAGGACCATTCGCAACCGTCTCCATGAAGCTGGGCTACGGTCCCGCACACCGTTAGGCCGTCTTCCGCTCACGCCCCAACATCGTGCAGCCCGCCTCCAGTGGTGTCGCGACAGGTGTGAATGGAGGGACGAATGGAGACGTGTCGTCTTCAGCGATGAGAGTCGCTTCTGCCTTGGTGCCAATGATGGTCGTATGCGTGTTTGGCGCCGTGCAGGTGAGCGCCACAATCAGGACTGCATACGACCGAGGCACACAGGGCCAACACCCGGCATCATGGTGTGGGGAGCGATCTCCTACACTGGCCGTACACCACTGGTGATCGTCGAGGGGACACTGAATAGTGCACGGTACATCCAAACCGTCATCAAACCCATCGTTCTACCATTCCTAGACTGGCAAGGGAACTTGCTGTTCCAACAGGATAATGCACGTCCGCATGTATCCCGTGCCACCCAACGTGCTCTAGAAGGTGTAAGTCAACTACCCTGGCCAGCAAGATCTCCGGATCTGTCCCCCATTGAGCATGTTTGGGACTGGATGAAGCGTTGTCTCACGCGGTCTGCACGTCCAGCACGAACGCTGGTCCAACTGAGGCGCCAGGTGGAAATGGCATGGCAAGCCGTTCCACAGGACTACATCCAGCATCTCTACGATCGTCTCCATGGGAGAATAGCAGCCTGCATTGCTGCGAAAGGTGGATATACACTGTACTAGTGCCGACATTGTGCATGCTCTGTTGCCTGTGTCTATGTGCCTGTGGTTCTGTCAGTGTGATCATGTGATGTATCTGACCCCAGGAATGTGTCAATAAAGTTTCCCCTTCCTGGGACAATGAATTCACGGTGTTCTTATTTCAATTTCCAGGAGTGTATTTATTGATATGTAACCTCTTTTTCTCACTCAGCTTTCAGTTCTGAATTTTAGGCTTAATGGAAGCTGTAGATTTAATGCTTATTTTGAAATTCTAGTACAATATTTCTTTGTCATTAGTTACTGTGTTAGCTGCCATCTTAACTGATTTCTCAAATCAGGTTTTCCCCATTTCTCCTCACAACCTCTCTAAGACATTTCTGATTAGTCTTTCTTTGGGTAACATATTCTGTCATGCTTCAGTTATTGTTTGCTCTTAATTGCACCATCTGTTTAACTGTTTTACAGTGTTCTATTTAAGATTCTCCTTGCCAAACTGACACAACTTTTTTCTTTCTCCCTCAATATATTTGTTAAATAATTGCCACCTTTCATCTATGTTGGAATAAATTGTTGGCCATCTTTTGTAATTTGATCTTGTGTGGCACTCTGTTGTCCTTAAATAATGTCCACTTTTCTGATTTCACTCTTGATTAGTTTCTTTCTTCCTAGTTTTGTGACTATTTTTCCCTGTGTTTTAGCAGTCCATGACAAGTTGATAGCATAAAGTTGTTTAAGACTATCACACTGTAGTCTTATAAGGTAGATGCTCAGTGTTTTCGAGATAAATGCAAATAACTTTGTGGATGTTCACTGCCTCTTACTACACATGGAATGATTTGTTGGCTAGGTGCAGTGGTTAGCTTGTGAGATACATTGAGGGGAACATTTGTTTAGCAATTTTCCTGGTGTTTTTCCAGCATGAGTTGCTGGCAGTGGAGGGTGAACCTTTGACAATGCCAATCACTCATCCTGGCAAAACATCAGGAAAATTGTTAAGCTAGCATCAGCCAAAGAACCCAAGACAGAAGCCAATGGGCAATAGATCTGCAACTATGAATGTTTACACATTATTGCAGGGAAGATGTACATACACTGCTTGGAAAAAAAAAATAATAAATAGTACCACCTTTAGACATTTGCAATTCATCCAAGATTTATTGTTGCAACAGTACATGTGGAGTATATGAAATGATTACATTCATGGATCAATAGCACAGGAGATTCTTAGATAGCAGGAATTTACTCATGCTGAAACACCCATATTAGTACGTGGTGCAGCCTCCACAGGTGGCAATGCACACGCTTACTCTGGCATCCAGTCGATTGTACAGATGGCGAATATTGTTCTGGTTTATATTATTCCACATGTGCTTGACCTGTTCATGTTGTTCTATAAGAGTTGTTGGTTGACGAATCATGTAAGTCACTTCTTGTCACGTACATGCTCGATTGGGGTTATCGTGCTGGCCATGAAATTGCTTCACACCTTGCAGAGAACATTGAGTTTCACAGTCAGTGTGTTGGCAAGCATTAATGCTGTTGGAACAACGTATTACCATTCTGTTGCAAGAACAGCACAAGTCCAAGGCTAACAACATTCTGCATGTACTGAGCACTGGTATCAGGATAGCTGTGCATGTAAACGCTGTGGCGTGAGTGGAAGACCAGATACAGGAATGCATGTCTCTAACCCCACTGCTTCCAGTGGCTTGGATGGCCTCCTCTCGGCCCCCTTGCCGTGAGGTGGTCACTTCAACGAGGTTGCAGCGTGGGCACTGTCTTTTTAGGCATCACCATTTGTTAAGTGGTGCTTCCCCACCACATTGTGTCCAACTTTCATCTGTCTGCCATTTCCTGATGGAAAGCCCTTTTTTTAATGGCTTACATTCCTGCTAGTGTTTGCCGTCTGAGCTACTGGCCGTTATAGCAAATGATGCACGGGCTGTTGACCGCGTTTTACTTTTTATCCATCATCACAATATGGCAAAGGCCATTTAATTTTTAGTTCTGGACCTCCGTCTCTGTATTGCATACTTTATAGACCTTTCTCCATGTCCTTGTTCTTAGCTGTCCTCCCTTCGATCAGCTGGGGTTGACATGTAGTCATGTTCAACTCCTCTCTTTGTTTTTGTGTTTTACAGTTTTGACGTGGGTGTGTATGATCCTAGTTGTTTTTGCACCTTAAAATAAAACAAAAAAGAATCCACTGTTAATAACATTTGCAACAATTCATGTGGACGCATCTGGGCCCACAAGCCAACTTATCTGTGCTGCGGTCGCTGCACAAAATTGCCACTGCTGCCCTTACGACACGACGATCCTGGCAGGCATCTGTGCTACAGGGACATCCAGAAACTTGTCTGTGTGTTTGCCCAATCTGCCGCTTCTGCTTGTATGATACACCAATCCTGGCGGGCATCTGTGCTGCGTCTATGTGTTTTAAAATGTTCATGTGACATTCACTATTACAGGGTACATGCAAATGATGCTCTGGTAACTATGCCATTTGTTATCAGATGATGATGAAACCATTATCAGTACATTCACTACCCTCAGGTTGAATACACCGTCATTGGATCAAAATCAACATCTCTCCAGATGCACTATATCTAAATAAATAAGAAACAGTATTAGGTCTATTCACTCTCTGTCAAGTGACACCAATGTTCTGGGTCTGAAAGATTTTTCACTGTATATTTTAAGCCTCTGCCTTCAGTTTGCTAGGTGAGACCTAAACCATTTATTTACAGCCCACTTATAACCAGTGCTTCAAGTTTACATGCGATCAGCTATGTCAAATGCTTTACCAGGATCTTGGATAAACCTGTTACATGTTTTCCTTCTAAAAGTACTTTTGTAAATTTTGCCATTGGTGGTTTTATCTTCTTTCCTGACTTGATTATAAACTGTTCCTTGCACAGAAGCTGTTATTTATTTAAATGACCCATAATTCCATTTTCTATTTTGGTTTCTATTATTCTTGAAACTGATGTCTAGCCCTTTATATTTCTATATCTCCTTTGTGGATGGAAGGAAATTCTGTGTGGTATAACTAATCAGAAAAGTAACCAGATATGAATGACTCATTTATTACATCTCTTAGGGGTGTTTTTATGCTGTTAATACAGTCATTTAGCAGACACATTGGAACACCATGGAGAGCAGTTGGCATTTTACTCTGAAATTGATGTATGAACCCACCAATTTTATCCTTAGCGGTGGACAGTGGTTGGTATGCCACCACTGTCAACGGCGTCTTCAGACATGCCTTTGCTGCTCATTCGGCCTCATCACTGAAGACAATTCGACTCCACTCAATGAGATTTCTGCCAAACATGTTCTGGAGGTGCCCCAGACAATGGTTGGATACCAGCTTTACAGTTGCGCACCATACGGCCCGACAACCAGGGTGTAGTCTCATTTCATAGGGAGAACATCCAACAACTCTGTCAATAACAGGTTATGTAAGGTCGAGAAGTGGATCGATGTGTTGTTGACTTGCTCTGTTTGTGAAGCTCATTGACTTGAATACATCATCCAATTTTTTTGAAAAGTAATCATTTGTTTGTACATGTACATCACATGTACTGATTTCTGTCCCATTTGGATAATTCCTTCATAATGTGTCATATTTTACTTCCTCTTTTTTGCAGTAATGATATGACATCTCAAAGTTTTTATGTGATTAATAATGTAAGATAAGTGTCTGGTTATTCTTGAAGCAATTTGTAATGGGATATCCTCCTCTAGCATTACTTTGCCTCATCAGTAGTTGTCAATACTAGTATTATTTTTTGGATTTTGGGCAGCTCAGTATTATCTCAGCTACTTTTCTGGAAACTTTCATATAATTTTATACACAGTGTACACAAACAAACACAAACATACACACAAAATTCAAGCTTTCGCAACAAACTGTTGCCTCATCAGGAAAGAGGGAAGGAGAGGGAAAGACGAAAGGATGTGGGTTCTAAGGGAGAGGGTAAGGAGTCATTCCAATCCCGGGAGCGGAAAGACTTACCTTAGGGGGAAAAAAGGATGGGTATACACTCGCACACACACACACATATCCATCCACACATATACAGACACAAGCAGACATATTTAAAGAAATATGTCTGCTTGTGTCTGAATATGTGTGGATGGATATGTGTGTGTGTGTGTGTGTGTGTGTGTGTGTGTGTGTGTGTGTGTGTGCGTGTGCGAGTGTATACCCGTCCTTTTTTCCCCCTAAGGTAAGTCTTTCCGCTCCCGGGATTGGAATGACTCCTTACCCTCTCCCTTAAAACCCACATCCTTTCGTCTTTCCCTCTCCTTCCCTCTTTCCTGATGAGGCAACAGTTTGTTGCGACAGCTTGAATTTTGTGTGTATGTTTGTGTTTGTTTATGTGTCTATCGACCTGCCAGCGCTTTCGTTTGGTAAGTCACATCATCTTTGTTTTTAGATATATTTTTCCCATGTGGAATGTTTCCCTCTATTATATTTATACACAGTGTGTTATATTTCAAGCTAAAATTTATGAAAAGGAATTACAGTATTTTGGATGCTATAATCTTTAAATACAAATTCTGAATGTACAGTTAAAATTATTTTTTAGAAGCATTTGAAATTACAAATTATTTGGCACACTTAAAATCTAGTTCCGTTTACTATGTTTATTTCTGGATTCATTTATGAAATAATAATCAAAACTAATAGAAATTCATTTATCAAGAAAAATTGTAAACCCTTTGGAATATTGTTATTTCTGCTGAATGAAGTAGTAGTAAGCATGCCTCTGATGTGATCGGACGTATTTTTGTATTTTGTGCGAACAGTGTAATTTTGGCTTTGTTAATGTGAAAAATCAAAAGACTGTATGATATACTAAAATGTGGCAAAATATATTAATGTAACAACAAAACTTCTGCAACAACAATCTTCAACTTTATTTAGATCAATTCAATGATGAGGACCTAAGATGTGAGAATTTCAGCTTCAAGAATCAGAACCCTATACAAGTAGAACTGGAGCCAACTATACATGAAAGGACAAGTAAACTAGAAAGTTTACTGTAATCTTCACTCCTCTCCAATCTTCATAAAATACTAATGTGGACAATAGCTGCAAGTAGGAAGGAGGGGGTAGATCACAACTTGTGAGATGGGTACAAGGTATTCAAGAACCTGTTGCTAACTTCATCCACTTTCATCATATTGTTATTTAAGTCTTCACAAATAAGAGATTGTCCTTCAGGTGTACATATCTTATCTAGAACTTGCATTAATTTTGCGAAAAAGTTAATTGACATAGCTGTGCTATATAAGCACAGAGTAGTCAGTTTTAAGTGTGTGTGTGTGTGTGTGTCTTTTTTTTTTTTAACTCTGTCAGTGACAGCTTGAAATATTTTTCTTCTCTAATAATCTTTTGTAGTAATATGCTGATTGATGAGAAGTTAAAACTATGTATTCAGTTTCAGTTCTTTTGCACTAGTGTCCATTAAGCTGATGTAAGTTTAATTTCTAATTGTTGCACTTTGTTCCTTATTGATTGAACATTTTGGTGAAAGACTGTCAGTTAGTTAAAGTTATTTGACTTGGGCATTTCTTCTTCCTTCTTTCTATCAAAAAGCCCTTTAAATGGTAAGGAGGTTTTGTCCTTTTACTTACACTGCTGCTGCTAATGCTACTGCTACTGTGGCCATTGATTCCTCCTCAGCTTCTGGAAATCTTGCTCCCACTAATACTGTTTCTCCTTTTCCCCCACTTCACCGCATCCTGGTTTTCACATTCCTTGCTGTTACTGCTGTTGCACTAGCTGCTGATTCTGAAGACTATAATGATACTGCTGCTGAATTTGTTACTTTCTCCTTTGGCAGTGCCATCAAAATTATTCCACTTGCAGCTGCTGCATCTGTGACATCTACGGACAGGAGGCAGGCTTATCTTCAGTAGCCCACTGCTGCTTGTGTTCTTGAGGGAAACCTCTTCTCTGTTGTCTTCTGCTGTCTCTAGTGATACTGGATGACGTATGCCACTGTTTTTGAAGTTAGTTTTCATTAACTTCCCAAGGTTTCTTTCTTTCTGCATTCCATGTTTCTTGAAGCATCATTTTTTTCAGGTCAACTGTTCTGAGAAAGAACATGTTATTCATAGATTTGCAGATATTTTTGGTAGATCTTGTTGGTTTTCCTCATTTACACATGACCAGCCTATTGGATCATACACGTGTACCTGTGAGTAAGGCCTATTACAACAAATTTTTGTTTTTTTAGTCTGTTTAAGGGTGCCTTCTGTGTCCGAGGTGCTTCCGTAAGTTCATTTTTATATATCTCATTTGCACCACCAAATATTATGCATTGATTTTTCAATTTCTGATCAGTATAACTTAATTACATTTTTCAATTTTTTTTTACGTGTATACACCAAGTTTTTATAAAACCAGTAACTCTTGAGCCCATACTGATATCCTAATGTTTCTGCTGACCCTCTTCTGTGACTGTCAGAACAGAGGATAACATTCATGTTTCACTATCCAGAATGTCTTGTCTTATTTCAGTTTCTATGCATTCACATTCAATTGGTCGCTTGGAAAGTTTGTTTTCATAGTGAATGTTGTTTCCATCACTCAAAGACAAAATTAAATGTCCATTTGAAAGTCCCTGATGAGGGAAGTCAGGTTTTTTATCTTTCATTGTATTATGATTTACTCTGTCAGAAATTTTACTGTCTTCAGCCAGGCACATAACTTTTTTGTTGCACATTAAATCAGTCTTGCTTCAAGATATTTTTAGGTTAAAATAGTTTTTTGTAACATTAACTGAATTTTCATGTGGTGATTGGCAGAATATGATAACAATATTAAACTTCTTTCAGACGTTTTGCAAAACAAAAGGAAATGTTTTCTATTTAACATAATCTTTTTATGTTACTGCACTGATAATATACTTTGAACTCTCTTTCTCCACAAGGTTCACATAAAAACTGCACCATATAATTCAAATGTCTCACAATCACGCAATAAGTTTTGCAATTCCAAGTGAGCAAAACAGTATGAATTATACTGAAGGAACACATGTTGCTGAATGTAGTTTACTATCTTTACTACACTACATTTAATTGAAGATAGTCACATTTTATAGAGAGATTTCCTAGAACTTGTATTCTTGTTACCAAGTTGTTTTCTTTTCAAAGTTGTTCAGCAGTATTGTATCTTCTTTAATAAGTCAGTTATTGTCTGAAGTTGGTCTTGGGAACCACAAACTGATTCACTAAATAAACAAATTCTGCAGAACATCCACAGTTTGTGATTTTTATTTATAAACATTAAATTGTTCTAGCAAGCAGTCAATGAATCCATTAACATTATTTTATTGTGTTGGATAATGGCAGTATCCATATCTTTAAAATCTGCACAAAAGTGTACAAGTGTGATGTGGAAAGTAGTATTTGGTCAGTCAAAACGTCTACATTTGCAGGATGCACACAGTAGAGGAATCAGGATAATTTTTATTGAAACAAATAATGCTACGGGCTGTTTCATCATCAGTTATTGATACAAAAGAACAGCCACTTCACCTGTTGTTTTTCTACATTATTTTCTTTTTTGTCTATCCATAATCTATGGGAGAGACATTCAATAAGTAATAGAACAAATTTTTTTCTCAATCAACTTTGACTGAAAAAATGCGGAATTTGCTGTGGGACATTGTAAAATATTCCTGCTTCAGCCCGTATGAAGTTCAAACACATGGCAGCACTATATGTAGCCTTCAAAATGGCGTCTATGACAGAGGTACATTCCAAGCAGGGAGCTCTCATTGAGTTTTTTTTTTTTTTTTGGTGGAAAACCAGAGACTCACAGATACTCATAGGTGCCTGCAGAAAATGTCTATGGAGATCTGACATGAACAAAAACATGGTTAGTCAGTGGGCGAGATGTCCGTCATTGCAACAAGTTCACACAAACCTGTCTTATCTCACCTGTGCCAGCTGGCTGCTAACAACTTGACTCCTGCAATGAGTTCATGATCACAAAAATGCAAATGAACTTCTCCATTACAATGCAAGGCCTCACTCAAGTCTCTGAGAGCAGCTCACAAAACTTCATTGGACTGTTGTTCCTCACCCACATTACAGTCTGGATCTTGCACCTTCCAACTTCCATCCCTTTGGCCTAATGAAGGGTATACTTTATGGGAAGCAGAACATGAATGATGGGGAGGTTATTGATGCAGCAAGACATTGGATCTGATGTTGACCAGTAGTGTGCTACCATGTGGGCATATAGGCCAGTGCATTGAATGGAATTATGTTGAAAAATAGTGTTTTATTAGCCAGAAGAGTGGGGAATGATATGGTGTATTGAAATCCTGAATAAAACCAACCTTCATTCAGCAAAAAGTGTTGCATTATTTATTGAACACCTCTCGTAATCCTGACACTTCACATCTTTGACTTTTACACTTTTCATCATCCTATGCCAACTGCTTTAGTTTTATCTGTTTATGTTCTGGACTGCAGTTTTATCCATGTGTTGTGAATGCAATGAGTGAGGCATTATGCAGTGACTGTTGGAATTATTTAGTTTGCAGTTTTCATTATTTTCTCAAACCTAAACAAAAGTGATAACACATGCATGGAATTTTGGTACTTTCTGTCCTTCCCCAGATACTAATTCAAAGCCCTTTTTCCGTAGGATGTAAGTCCTGATGACCTCAGAGAACTCCTCCCAAGCCATCAGCCAAGGTTTGTTGTTTATAGTTACCGAATGGAACATAAAGATGGAAGAATCTCATTTCCCATGTGTTTCATCTACATCACACCAAGAGGTTTGTATGGCATTAAAATGTAAGCTTGGGAATAACTAAGAGACACTTATATCTTTAATTAAGAATAGAACGTCCGAGATGAAAGAAGAAAAAGAAACTGTGCTGGAATAGTGTAGCTCATTGGTTAAGCACCAGACTACAAATCTAAAGGTTTGTGTGTAACTCCCTTATTTAAATGATCTCTCAAGAGACCTGTGGTGAAATTTAAGAAGTGGGATGTTTTGTGCAGTGATTGCAACTTAACACTAAACAGTAGAAAATCTAGTGTGTAATTTCTGTACAGAATCAGCAGTAAATCATTACTCAGTCACACCTTTCAATATGTGGCACAAAATGGAATAGTAAAGGAAGAGATAAGGTGACAAAGACAAATGCCACTAAGTGGTATATTGGGAAAATTACCAGAAATGTATGTGGGTCATTCAATAATTAAAGGGACAAATTGGTCTCTAGAAAAAAGCATTTATTTGTACAGAACAGTACTTTTTCTTCATTTCAATATAATCCTCTTGAACATTTTGTTCCAATGGGCTAAAAGCTTTTTCATTGTGACTGCAAAGAACTCTATCTTGATGTTTGAACCAATTTTCCACAAACTTTTTCACCTCCTCGTTGTCCTGGAACCTCTTCCCAGGTAATGCCCCCTTCAGTGCACCAAACAAATGGAAATCACTAGGTGCTAAATCAGGACTGTAAGGGGTATGAGGCAGTATTTCCCAGCCCATTTTGTCGATGGTTTCATGGGCTTGTTGAGCAATGTGAGGATGTGTGTTGTCTTGCTGGAGAATCATACCTCTCATCTGAGACCCACGATGTCTCTCCCTCATGGCTGGCTTCACCTTGTTTAAAAGCAAATCCAAGTAGCATTGGCTGTTCATTGTATGCTGCTCTTTGAGATAATCACAAAAAACTAGACCTTCAGCATCCCAAAACACTGTCAACATGACTTTTCCTGCTTGGGTTTTTAACTTTTTCTTGACAGGTGAGTTGGGGTGCTTCCACTCCATGCATTGTCTTTTTTATTCTGGCTCATAATAGTGATCCCAATTTTCAACACAAGTTAAAATTTTGTTAAGGAAGTGCTCATCTTCTCTTTCATAATGTTCCTTTAACTCTGTGCACACTCTCAACCTTGTTTCCTTGTGTAGCCGTGTTAACTCCTTTGGGACTTATCTTGCACGTTTTGTGGTACTTCTGCTTGTTACAGATAATGTTATGAACTGTACCAGTACTAACATGAAACTTATCAACTATAATTTCCACAGTCAGCACGAACAATGTCATCAATTCGACTTTCAAGTGACGGAGTTGAAACTGCTAACGGATGGCCAGAACAGTGTTCGTCAGCCATTGAGTCGCGACCATTTTTGAACTGCTCTACCCACTTGTAAAAATTTACACGATTCAAACAACAGTCACCATAAACTTTAGATGTTCTACACTTCATATTCACTGGTTTCTCGCCATCAGCAAGTAAACAATGAATAATGAAATGTTGTTCAACTAATGTGGACATTTCAAGTGGACTCACCATCCTGAAATGTATTTTTGAGGTTATAAACAAAACAATGTTGATACATCAGCTGATCAGGGCTCATCCCTGTGATGCCAACTTAAAACCATAGAAGTAAGAAACTTGCCCTACTAACAGTTTTTTCCCCAGACCATTTTGTCTCTCTTAACTACTGAATGACCCTTGTAGTTCCTCCATAACAGGTGTACCTTGCACAACACTTGTAGTGTTATCTTCACAATGAATGAACACAAGTTTAATGATAAATTTATTTGTGTCACACAGTAATTTCATAGATGCTCAACAAACTCCAGTGATAGGTACCATTATTTGAAGGACTGTAAAAGATTCTGTTTTCCTTTTGAAACATACCATGCAGCAAACAACCATAGAATCAGAGAAATTACGATATAACAGAAGCACAGTGGCAGCCAGTTTTCTTGTGTGACATGTAAGGGTGGAACTGGGGGGGAGGATTGGATTTCAGATTTTCATAGTTTTTCTTTTTCTTAAGCATACTTTAAATCTAATATTTCACCGGAAGTGTTTTACTTTACCGGTAAATCATCTGGTAGACCATATCATGAATGTTTTTCTTAACATTCTTAATTTGGAACAAAAAAAATCAATTTTTGACAAAATAAGGTACTTGGTACTTGAATAGGTAAAAAAACCTACTCACCAAGCGGCAGCAGAACACTCATAATGGTCTGGGTGTGTGCGTGCGTGTGTGTGTGTGTGTGTGTGTGTGTGTGTGTGTGTGTGTGTGTTTTTCTGCCGCCACTTGGTGAGTAGATTTTTTTATCTATCCAATTACCTTATTCTTAATTTGGAGTAACTTAAGACAGAAATGCTAAATAAAATGTGTTACTTACATAGCAGCTGCTGCAGAAGATGGCCATCTTGCATCACTATGAATTATAATATTTTGTTGAATCTTTCATCTGGTATATCCCAAATCAATAAATGAGCAGGCTTGAAATAAAGCACAATTCTGTTTTCTGACTTCATATCACTTAATTAAACATTAATTCTGTGATAATGCAACACAGAAATAGTTGGCACTTGATAGCTGTCTTCCTTTTTGTACAATATTTCCTCCACTGCAACCTGTGAGCGCACACTTCTCTGGAACATGACACGTTGTCGTCATTGTTCCTTTACAATACTTACACCTTTTACCTGTATAGTGTTACTCGAGCTATATAACTGGCCATGGTTCCAAGCATCATGAATATAGAAGTTGTACACCTACTATTGTCATTTGAATTATAAATATCGTATGTCGTAGTGGGGAAAATTAACTGTTCTGCAGCTGTATAGCTTGGAAAGCAGACCATTATTCAAAAAATACTAAGAAATGAACCTTCAAAATTTGTTTTCTGTTACTCTGACAGTACAATTTTTGCAGACTAATAAACCTAGATAAATATACAGATGTGCGATACCTCAAAGAGAAACTCAAAATGGCAGGGTTCATCCAAGGAGAATAGGAAAGCAAAAACAGAAATGCTGAATTTCGTTTTCAAATGTTTATTTGCTAAGGAAGATGCAGGATTACTGCCTCAGTTTAATTCATGTAACACTGAAAAGGTGAGTAAGGTGAGTGATGTAGATATTAATGCCACAGCATTGAGAAACAGCTGAAGCCACTACCATATAACCAACAAGATTCCAGGGCCTGATGGAATCCCATTAGATTTTATAAAGAATTTGCTGCTGTGCTGGGTCCAATTTAATTCATAATATACAGTAGCAGTATTATGGAAAGGATAGTTGCTACTCACCATATAGCAGATATGCTGATTAGAAAATAGTAACAAAGGAAAACAGCACTGGGTTAAGGATGGAAGAAAAGCCATCAGGCAAAATCAGACATTGGAAAAACCAGGATGGAATGTAACGATATTATGAAAAGGAGAGTTTCTACTTGCCAATTTATTTGTTTTCAGAGCTGAAAATGCGCGTGCCTGACCCCCCCTCCCCCATAGTGTGCTGGCTGACTGGGCCAGGCTATTGCGGCATAATTGCAGCTCAACTACAGGTGAGCGTTTTATCAGCTGGAGTGAGCAAAAGGAAAAAGGAAGCAGGTAGTAGGAGGGTGGGTTAGGGAAGGGCGGCTGACAGGTGGTAGGAAGGGGCAACTGGTGTATGGAAAAAAATGCGGGAAAGAGAGGCAGCAAGTGCACTGAATAGGGATGCGCCATGAGTAACAGCACAAAATGATGCAGAGTGCAGTGGCTTGGATTGTATTGTATTGGGAGACAGAACAGAGGAAGAAGAGATTGCAGCAAAGATGCAGATGAAGGGTGCGGGATGAGTGATGTTAGTTGGGTGTGGAGGAGAGGGTTTGCAGATACTGGGGCCAGGACAATTATAGGATCAATAGATTTGTTGCAAAGACAGTTCCCATCTACATAATTCAGCAAATCTGGTTTAGGGGGGGGGGGGGGGGGGGAGTCAGATAGCCCAGAATGTGAAGCAGTGACCATGCTGTGCTCAGCTGCCTGTTTAACCTCGTATTGTCAACTCTGCTCTTGGTCACGGTTTGCCAGAGGCAATTTAGCCCCGTGGACAGCTGGTTGGTGGTCTTGCCCACATAAAATACTGTGTAGAAACTGCAGCAGAATTGGTATATGATATGACTTTTCATAGATCGCACTGCCTCTGCTAGGATAGGATAAGCTTGTGTCGGGACTAGAGTAGGATGCGCTGAGTGGTTACAGCAGGCAGGTCTTCCACAGGTGTATGACCCATGTGGCAATGGGCTGGAAGTAGGTGTCACATAATAATGTACTAGGATATTGCATAGATTGGGTGGGTGGAAGAATACAATGTCAGGATTAAAGATGTGTTTCCGGGTGTTCTGAAGATTTATTGTTTCCATTTTATGCTCAATATATCAACAACAAATTCAGCTGTCTTCTTCAGGTGCTAAGATATGCTGTTATGGGCACTTGTTGCTGAGACTCCAACCAGATTGTGAATTATTGTTGGTCTCTCAGTGATATGTATAGCCAAGTTCAATTCCTTATGCCCGTTATGCACTTCAGTGCTCTTTTGTTTTTCAGAGTTGAAATATTGCACATAACATGGAAAAAAACAACTTGGCTGAACACGAGAGATCTTACTACTTTGGGAGTGATGGGAAGCAGAGGGAGTTTGCTGTTTCTTTTTTCTGGGCATGATAAGTAGTTAAGTTCTGGTGAAGGATATTGTTCAGTTTTTCCAGTCTGGGATCATACTCAGTGATGAGGGGTTGCTACTTTGAAGCTGGTTCTTAGGGATGGTCAGAGAATTTGAAGCATGTGTGGACATGGCATAGGAAATCTGTTTGTGGACCATGTTCGTGAAGGTCTTAGAGCTTTACCATACTTTCAAAGGGGATTGTTTGTCACTGCAGATGTGCTGTCCATTGGTTGCCTGACTATGGGTGTTATTTTTTTTTGTGTGGAAGGAATGACAGCTATCAAAATGCTTAGTATGGGCAGAGGGATAGACAGTGGAGCCATTTGAGATGAGGAAGTCAACATCCAGGAAAGTTGGACTGAGGAGAACCAGATGGAGTGGATGGGAGAGAAGGTGTTAAGGCTGTGGAAGAATGAGGATAGGATATCTTGGTCCCGAGTTCAGCTCAGGAACATATCATCAATGAACCTGGACCAGACAAAGGATTTGGGATTTTGAGTAGTCTGCAAAGTTTCTTTTAGTTGGCCCATAAAGAGGTTGGCATGGCAGGATGCTATGTAGGTGCTTATTGCTGTACCGCATATATATCTACCCCTTAACACGGAAGTAGCTATGTGTGAGGATGTAGTTAGTTACATGTATAAGAAATGAAGTGGTGGGTTTGGAGTTAGGACGTTGAGATATTTGGTGTTTGAAGGTGGCAAGGTTGTGAGCATGGGGAATGTTGGTGGTAATGGGGTGGCAGTAGTTGAGAGCTGATGAAAGAAGTGGTTCATGTCTTTAATATGCTATGGGCATGTGATTGGAAGTGCTGCTCAACAACAGAGATTCTTTCATTGGGAGCACAAAAACGTGCTGCAATGGGGCATCCATGATTGTTGGGTTTATATTTGGGAAGCATGTAGGAGGTTAGTGTTACATACTTATTAGGGTTAGGAAGGATATGAATTCGGGGGAGAGATCCTGTGATCCAATTAAGGATTTGAGAAGGCATTGGAGGTTAAGCTGAAGTTTGTGATGGGACCACTACAGCAAGGCTATGAAGGAGTAACATAGTTGGTTGTTGCCTTCTGCCACGTGATCACTGCAGTTCATCATTGACAGTGATACAGCCTTTGTCCATACAAAGAATGATAAAATCGAGGCCTGTCTTGGATGTTATGAATGGCTGTTCTTTCACCCATTTCAAGCCTTATTGTCCTGGGAAGGGAGGACCTAGAAAGGGTGAGGGCAAGTTGATATAAAGCATTTGTGGAAGGTAAACAGGGAGTGTTTAAGTGGGAATGAGACAGTGTCACAGTTGGTTGGTGTTGGGATTTGCATGGCACTGGTTGGCAGGATTGGTGACAAAAAAATATTTGCACTGTAGGAATCAGGAGGAGGAGGAGAGATTTCTGACAACTACACTTTGATTGAACTTGTGCGGGGGTGTGGAAGGTGAGCCCTTTGGACTGAAACATCCTTCACTAACTGTCAACCACGCTGACCCCTTTACCATTTGGATCCCATACTCCAGCACTGTTGACATCACCTCCCTATATGCCAACAACCACCATGCTCCTGGTCTTGCTGCTATCGATCGCTACCTCTCCCGTATCCTTATGACTCCAAGCCTACCTTATACATCTAACTACACCCTTGTGCATAACCACTTCTTCTTTGAGGGTAGGATGTACAAATCTATGGCTTGGTGATGGGCACATGTAGGGTACTTTCTTAGCCAACCAAATACCCCAACCCCTTGTCTGATTCAGGATCATTGATATCTTCATGGCATGGACCCAGGGCTAAGACATCCTGTTCTCATTTTTCCACAGCCTCAGTACATTCTCTCCTCCTCAGCCCAATGTGCCATCTTCCTGAAAGTTGACCTCCACCTTGCTAATGGCTCTGACTGTACCTGTGTCCATATCAAGCCCATTAACTATCAACAGCAGCTATGTTTTAACAGCTGTCATTCATTTCACACCAAAAAGTCATTCCCATGTAGTGTGGCTATTCATCGACGGCAGATCTGCAGTGATAAGAAATACCTTTCCCAGATGTTGAAGGTTTCTCCCAGATGTTTTAGATTCACTTCACAGCTGTGTGATTTATGTTATACAGAATATTTACACTTTTAAGGCTCTTTCCATAATAATTTTAATTTTCAGTAATATCTTAATGTGTGTTAGATAGGTATGTACATAGAGAAAGTGTAAATTGCTTAGCTGTTGGATAAAGGCCTACACACACACACACACACACACACACACACACACACGCACGTACCTGCCTCCTTTCCTTTCATCCAAAAGCTAAGCATTTTTCTGTGTGCACTGCCAGCAACTAAAGTTTTCAAATGATACATGAGATCATTTTGAAATTGTATATTGAAATCTGTTAATTACTGTAAAACAGATTATTTTACCTCAGTATGTGTATAGGGAAGGCATGTGTCTAGAGAGAAATTATTGTAACCAGTTCTCACTGTTCACACTGATAGGTTTATACATCTTTAATTGAAGAATTAAGTTGCTAGAATGCCCCACATTGTTCAGAAGTTTGTAACCTACAATGTAATTTGGCAGTATAAATTCCTTTCCCTGGTGTTACTTTAATACAGATTCCATCAAAAATTACACTTAAAATTGAGATGATAAATTATTGTACTTTGGTTAGCTCAAACCAAAATAACAAATATTGTAGATATGAATCATGGATAATTTTTCTACTGCTGTGCCAATGCAGGTTGAATAATGCTGTACTGGTGGAATAACCAGGAAGGAATGCACAGGAGAGCAGTAAGGTGGCATTGCACCCTTAGCAAAATCCCATGCCTTTGGTGGTGTGCAATCTACAGCAAGAGGTTTGTGGCCCATCAGGCAGCTGGTGAATGCTTTTTCACACTGCATAAAACTTATTTACCTGTAAATATTTTCTTCACTCTATGCTCGTATCTTTCAGAATAAGGTGGCGGTCAAAGTCTAGTACTTTCATGTTGCACTTCACGTGCATGCTGGAATTAATGGGCTTATCACTGAAAAAGCCAACATGCATTTAACTAACTGCAATTAAATTAATGTGGCATGAATGAGTCAACACTGCTGGTAATATGCTTTGTAAGAGCACTCACCAGCATTCTAAACTTTTAGTAGTTATGAAGAGAAATATCAAGTGTATGTAGCACATCTATAACACTTGTGTTGTTTCTTACTATAGAGAGAATTTTCAAATAAAAGATCTGAAGTACCCCATAACCATGCAGTACTTAAATCAGAAGTCACCCGAAAGGACACACCAAAACATATTTCATGTGGCCATTTGGTGGTATGTTTATAAACAATTAGATTGAGTATGAAAGCACTATTCAACTCTACTGCCCCCTAGTCAGGGTGATTGACAGTTTAGAGAAAGTATGTAAGAAATGAATGTGAAAAACAGCACAGTCAACTGAAGATACTCCCACAAAACTCTCCATAAATCAAATAGAACACTATTTCAGAAATCTTATTTTAATGCTTTTCACCTAAAATCCCTATTTTGGTATTAAACGGTGTCTGATTCACTCCAAGATTGCTGCAGTGCCAGTACAGTGCATTTGGGATGAGCATTAGTTAGCTCTAAACTAGAAATTTGTTCAATTATCAGAGTTACTGGATATTTTCATGAGAAATATAGAAGCAAACAAAAATGTTTAACAGTTACGGATTACTAACATACGTTCGTGTTAAAATAATGTGAATTTGGGACCAGCCAAAGAGGGCAAAGATGTGTGACCTGTTTCAGAGGTATGTTGGGAGAGATTCCAGAGGAAGTGACATTGTAAAGAAAACTGTCTTGAAAACAATTTCCAAGCTTTTTTAAAATGGGAAATGTGGAACTTTTAGTATATATTACAGACGCATTGTCAAACATAGTATTTATATTCAGTTTAAACCCCCCACCCGCAATAGAACAGAAGGAAAAAGACCAATGTCTAGGTGGTGGAGGAAATTGACTGCTACTGTGGTTCCTTCAGCATCTTGGCAACCAACTGAAGTGATTTAGGGAATCTATATTAGGAGTATTTGAAGCCACTGCACATAGAGGGACAATGACAAAACACACACACACACACACACACACACACACACACACACACACAGTGAATCCCTAACATTTGAAATGCAGAGCTCATTTGTGAAGCCAAAGCAGGAACTAGCAATGGAAAAATGCACAGGTGTTGATGGCAACTGAATTGAAACCTTGTTTACTATGTTAAGAGAATAGTTACCATCTTGTAATTTTTTTTTTTTTTATCTTTCCAATTCAGGTCGCAAAAACAGTGTCATTGCTGACCTTGATGCATGCAGGACAGGAGAAACACAATGTCATCACGTGTGCCTTTCCTAGACTTGCGCTGTACTTTTTGTAACATATTCAAATCGTTTGACGATTAACTTCTAATAGGTTGAAACCTTGTATCCATCTGTGCTGATAATGAAGTGAAATCTAATTCTTAGTAGAATTAACAAGTAATCAAATCTTTCTGTGTACATTCATTATGGGCAAAGTATTCAGAATTTCACTAAACAGAATAGAGGATCATTAAAGTAACAGGGTTTGTATGCATGACAAGATGCAAATTTTAATAGTACTTATGACATACACATTCTGTAATTATCTGAAGCATGTGTGCACGTTTCATACTCCTTTATGAATTTTGTTTTCATATTTTGGAATTTCCGCATTAAACACACAATGTTTATGAGATATTTCTCCCCATCTTAAGACCCGAGTTACTGTGGCAATTCTATTTACTTGTAAATCACTTAAATACTGTATATATACTCTCATTTTATGCTGTGGAAATATCTATGCAGAATGAGAGCAAAGAAACATATGATCCTCAGCACTTCATTATGTCAGCGAGAGAAAATGGCTGACAGAATAACTTAAATTCCTTTGCAATTCAAATGTTCATTTACACTTTCATCACTTTTTTTTTTAATTTCCTGATGTCAATAGATAATTTCATCATACCCTGGTAAAATAATGTTTAAGAATGAAAAAACAAGAATTATGGTTTTTAACATGAAAAACAAATTCTTTGTGTATATATTTTTAAATATTCATACTAACATTTGCATCACACTAAAGATTTCTTTCCAAAATAAATGGTTTTTTGAAAACTTTCTTGTGCTGTGTGTATCGCATTTTATAACAGTAAATATTAATTATTTAGCACTAACATAATCTGAACTGACTTTGAAACATATTTTATCATGCTGATAAATGAATTACCCATCTCACTACAGCTTGAGCAAAATTTAAGGGCTGACTAATTCAAAGATAATATTTTGTCACAGAATACAGTATGATCCAAGTTTTAAATGTACATTTCAGCAAAGTTTTTTTTACAAGTATTTTGAAAGAGAAGAAAGAAGGTGTGTTCATGTTGAAAACAAAAACTGTTTCTTCAATAAATTACAATTCTACTGGGAACATTAAAGATTTAATATTGTATTAATTGTAGCTGATGTGATTGAAAGGTAATAAACAATTTTCACTTTCAGATAGCCAAATGGAGTTGCAGATAATGTATGCTGGCACGAAATTGGCTCTGCAAAAGGAAGCTGACCTGACTCGCGTTTATGAGGTCCGCGAGCTTGATGAATTAACAGAGGAGTGGCTGCAGGAAAAGCTCAGCAAGTGAAAGCCACAGCATAATTATAAAAACTGTTTATATTAAAGTTCATTAATCTACAGTATTTTGTACAAATCACATCTAAAAAATGGAGCTGACCAGTTACATGCAAATAAGATAACAGCCAAGTTTTTATGAATAGTGGTGAAACACTCCCATTCTGCTACTTAGGAGATATTTGCAACACTGTGATGTATGAGCACACAAACACACACAGTTGTCCATGACTATAATTGTGACCAGAGGTAATGAATACTGTATGCACAGGCTCCCAGCTGCAGTTTAGTTTGATATGAGGGAGTAGATCATGCTGCAACAAAAGAAAACAAATTACTACTGAATAAATCTTTTAGAATGGAGAGACCTTGTTACATTCACAACTCTAAGAAATAATGAAAGGAAAATGCAGCTTTCTTTCCTTTACAAATATTTAAATATTGTTTTCCACTTTCAAACTACTGCTTGATATGTAACTTTACCTGACCCAGTTAACTGGTACAGCAATTTCCACTGAAGATTTAAATAGCTGCTAAACAAAATCTGTATTCAAAAGTACACAATAAGAGCATTAACAATTTTTATTGCAAGTTTCATAACATGCCTCACTATAGGTACTTCCACAGTATACACATCTATTGTCTTTTGTAGCACAAATATTAACTCTGAACTGAGTTGTAAGCAGAAAAGTACAAAATAATGATTTATACATTGTTTTGAATGTATTTATGATTGTTATTTTCATCAATAAAGGGACCAAAGGACAAGTTGCATTTAATCTTGTAGTTCTCATCCATCCATTTCCGGGATAATTTGTCACTGAAATACAAATTCTGTAAAACAGGAACTTCTATATGAAAAGGAAAGTTGCTACTCACCATGTAGCGGGGACGCTCAGTCGCAGATAGGTGCAACAAACAGAGTGTCACAAAGCCTTTGGCCAGTAAGGCCTTTGTCAAAAAAATAGACTACAGACATGACAGCAATCTCCAATCTCAGGCAACTGGGGCCACACTGAGCAGCAGCACCAGTGCATGATAGGACTGGCGACCGGGGTTAGTATGGTAGGGGTTGCGGACAATGAAGTGCTGCAGGTTAGACGGAGGGCAGGCGAGAGGTTGGGAAGGGGAGGGTTAGCGGGAAAGGAGAGAAGTAAAAATACTGGGTGCGATGGTGGAATGAGGGCAGTGTAGTACTGGACTGCTAACAGGGAAGGGGAAGAATGGGAGAGGACAATGACTAATGATGGTTGAGGCCAGGAGGCTTATGGGAATATAGGATATTTGCAGGGAAAGTTGCCACCTACACAATTCAGAAAAACTGGTGTTGGTGGGAAGGATCCATATGGCACAGGCTGTGAAGCAGTCATTGAAATGAAGGATGTTATGTTTGGCAGCATGCTCAGCAATTGTGCGGTCCAGCTGTTTCTTGGCCACAGTTTGTCGGTGGCTGTACTTTCACACAGACAGCTTGTTGGCTGTCATGCCCATGTAGAATGCAGCACAGTGGTTGCAGCTCAGCTTGTAGATCACATGACTGGTTTCACAGGTAGCCCTACCAGTGATGGGATAGGTGATGTTTGTGACCGAACTGGAGTAATTGGTGGTGGGAGGACGTATGGGACAGGTTTTGCATCTAGTTCTATTACAGGGGTACGAGCCACGAGATACAGGGTTGTGTAGGGATGGATGAGTATATTGTGTAGGTTCGGCGGATAGTGGAATACCAGTGTGGGAGGGGCGGGAAGGGTAGTGGGCAGGACATTTCCAATTTCGGAGCACAACAAGAGGTAGTCGAAATCCTGGCAGAGAATGGAATTCAGTTGCTCTGGGACAACAAAAAGACTGTAACAAATAAAGGTCTAAATTACCTTCTCTGCTAGGGTTTTGACGACCTCTCATCGTGCCCTGAAATGAGAAATGTCTTGCCCACTATCCTTCCCACCTCTTCCACAATGATATTCCACCATCCACCAAACCTACAGAATATACCCATCTATCCCCACACAACCCCTTCTCCCAACCCCTTACCTCATGGCTCACACCCCTGTAATAGTCCTAGATTCAAGACCTGCCCTACACATCCACCAACCCATCACCTACTTCAGTCCGGTCACAAAGATCACCTACCCCACCAAAGGCAGGGCTTCCTGTGAAACTAGTCATGTGATCTACAAGCTAAGCTGCAACCACTGTGCTGCATTCTACATGGGCATGACAGCCAACAAGCTGTCTGTGTGAAAGTACAGCCACCGACAAACTGTGGCCAAGAAACAGCTGGACCGCACAATTACTGAGCATGCTGCCAAACATAACATCCTCCATTTCAATGACTGCTTCACAGCCTGTGCCATATGGATCCATCCCACCAACACCAGTTTTTCTGAATTGTGTAGGTGGCAACTTTCCCTGCAAATATCCTATATTCCCATAAGCCTCCTGGCCTCAACCGTCATTAGTCATTGTCCTCACCCATCCAGCCCATTTCCCATTCCTATTCCAGCACTACACAGCCCTCATCTACTTCTCTCTTTTTCTACTACCCCCCCCCCCCCCCCACATCCCACCTCTCATCTATTCTCTGCCTAACCTGCAACACTTTACTGTCTGCTATTCCTGCCCTGCCCTACTATCCCTCCCTCTCCCCACCCCAGCCTCCTCATCACCACCCAGTCGTCACTCTCATGCTGGTGTTGGTGCTGCTGCTTGCTGTGTTGCCTCAGATTGCAGTTGGGTGTGTTTGCGTGTCTGTCATTTATTATTGACCAAGGCTTTACTGGCCAGAAGCTTTGTGACAGTATTTTGTTGTGCCTATCTGCGACTAAGTATCTCCAATATATGGTGAGTAGCAACTTTCTTTTTCATAATGTACTTATAATTGGAAGTTTTTATACATACAAGTTTTAATGCATATGCAATATTCTTACCAGATGTTGCTTTCTTTTGCCAATGAATCATTGCAAGATAATACAATCTATATATATTTATAATGTCATTGGCCCTGTTGTCTGTATGTGAACACTGATCTTGGTAACTAATCTAGGAATTTTGACAAGGTATTCACTAATAGAGACTGAGTCATGAAGAACATTTGCACAGATAATTTATAATGACCATACAAGACAAGTTGTTTGGTCATAGATACTCAGTGTGACACTAGCGTGTCTCACTCGTTTGTAAACTATCTATTTGTGAGCCTAGCTCTTACAAAGATAAAATGAAGCAAATAAATTCAGTCAAAAACTAGTCACTGCTTACTCTCAAGCTAAAACTAAACCCCGCCCGAACAGGCCATGTAGGCCCAATGGTATCGACTGGCCACCGTGTCATCTTCAGCCCACTGGTGTCACTTAAAGTGGATATGGAGGGGCATATGGTCAGGACACGGCACTTCTGTCCATATGTCAGTTTATGAGACCAGAGCCACTACTTCTCAACTGAGTAGCTGCTCATTTTTCCTCACAGGGGCTGAGTGCACCCCACTTGCCAACAGTGCTTGGCACACCATGTAGTCACCCATCCAAGGTCTAGCCGAGCACCCAACAGCTTCAGTGATCTGATGGGGAAACTGGTGTTACAACTGCAGCAAGGCCTTTGGCTTACTATCAAGCTGATTAACATAAAAACTGGAAGTACATTGCACAAACTTTGCATGGTGGCTCCTGCAAGTGTCACTTTTGGTGACTTGCACCAGTGCCTAGGGACATTCTGCACCAGTGCCTAGGGACATTCTGCACCAGTGCCTAGGGACATTCTTTTAGCTTTCTAGAAAACTGCGGCCATAACTTTTGCCTGATATAGTTTAGCATGCTTCCATCTTAAGAGTGTGTTGCAAAGTGGTATGCTCACACTACATTGTCTGCTGTTTTGATGTCAAATTAGCATACAAAATGCATGCTTTATTGCTTGGACTTTGACAACATGATTGAAATAATTCTGCAGAAGCAATCATCTGCTGACTTATAGTTTCAGAGAAATCTGCAGAAAGGATCATGAAAACTCTTATCACTAAAAGCCAATCTTGACAATGTAGGGAAAGACAGAGTGATTGACTGATAAATTGAGAGGATTTATGGGACCAAACGGTGAGGTCATTAGTCCTGAGATTCCAAAGCTACTCGTGCAACAAAGAGGGTTTGCTAAAAATGGATGTATCCAGTTGGGAGGGGGGGGGGGGGTCAAAATTACAAAATAATGAAGTTAAAACACATACAATAAACTGCATAAAAGGTGAGACCAAATCTAAAAACCAGAAAAAAAAGTACGGCCTTTCCATGGAGGAGTGGTCATGGGGTTCCAGACAGAGAAGACATGAAGAGATCCCAACCACAACCACCCTGTCCCTGCTCCAGAAGGAAAGCAAAACCTTATATCTGGAAATAAAAACCACTTTCACGGAGGAAACTGAGGACCAGTTCAACCATCTGTGGATCATCTGCTAATATTAAAATTAAGGAATCTGGAAGACTATACTTAGCACGAAGGGCCAAAAGAAGGGAACATTCCGCCAACATGCACACGGCATACAACAGTAGACTCTTTCCGAGAGAAAGCCAAGCTGCAGTAGACTCCTCGATTGTGCGAGGTGTGTTACTGTGAGCAGTAGCGCACCAGATGTAGACGTCATTCCAGTTTTGGGCAAAGTCTAGGCACCATCCAAGGGGCGGGGAGTGGGGGAGGGGGTAGGAGAGGTGTGAGGGAATACAAAGGGTGCATTCCAGTGAGTGGAGATGGAGATCCCGACCAGGGGAAGTGAGACATATTCCAATCGGCAATCCCACATATGGGCAGTTGTCAGGAGGGAGACATCCCTCATTTGCAATGAGGACAGGGACAGGGTGTACTGGATGATCAGGGAATTGGCGAATGATGACTGCATAAGAAGCCATTTGTTGGCTCTGTCGTATTTGTACAGGGAGCATGCCCGTTCTGCAAGAAGACTGTCAATGGGACTAATGCAAAAGGCAGAGTGGAAGGAGCAGCTGAGCCATAAACCTCACTACCATAATCTAGTCTGGACAAGACCAGAGCATGGTAAAGATAGAGAAGAGGGCTGTAGTCTGCACCCCAAGATGTGTGGGCCAGGAGGTGGAGAGCATTAAGCTTCCACATACATCTTGTCTTTAGGTGGTGAATATGGGGCAGCCACATCAGCTTTTTATCAAAAGTAAGTCAGAAGAAATGAGACTGTACTACAACAATGAGGACCTGTTTGCTTAAGCAGAGGTCATGGTCGGGGTGTACTGTAGGTCGATGACATAAATGCATAACTTATGTTTTGGAGGGACAAGACTGGAACCCATGGGAGATTGCCCGCACAGAGGCCTGTCAGACAGTGCCTTGGAGCCAGCACTCAGCAGATACTACCAAGTGGGAGCTGCACCAGATGCAAAAATCGTTGACATACAATGTCATGGTAACCTCAGGCCCAACAGAGGTTACGAGTCCGCTGGTGGTTATGAGGAATTGTGTGGCACTGAACAAAGAACCATGTGGGATACCATTCTCTCGAATCCAAGGGGTACTGAGTGAAGTGCCACTTTGAACCCGGAAGAGGCGATGAGATAAAAACTTCCAGACAAAAATTGGAAGAGGACCAGAGAATCCCCAGTCATTGACGGTAACTACACTTTGATGGCGCTAAGCCGTGTCGTATGCCTTACGTAGGTCAAAGAAGACTGCAACAAGGTGCCAGCTGTTTGGAAACAGCACTCCAACAGGCTTTTACTATATGAGTAAATGGTCAGTTGGAGATTGTCCTTCCCCAGAAGTCACACTGATATGGGGACAAAAGGCCCCGAGATTCCAGTACCCAATATAATCTAGAGCTAACCATTCTCTCAAGCAATTTATAAAGTACATTCCTCAGGCTAGTTGGGTGGTAGCTGCCGAGAAATGTTGGGTTCTTCCCAAGGATGGTAATAGCTAAACTGTCTCGCCATTGCGACCGGAAAGCACCTGCAAGCCAAATGCGGTTGAAGACACTAAGGAGACGCTGCCCCCGGGGAATGTCTTAAGTGTTGGAGCATCTGGTTGTGGATGGAATCTGGACCTGGGGCTGTGTTGTTTGGAGTAGTACAGGCCTGCAAGAATTTCCATTCAGTGAAGGGTTCACTGTAGGGTTCAGCGAGGTGCAGGTTGAAACAGAAGAGGGTCTGTTCAACTTAGCCCAGAAGGCTACAGAGCTTGGGCCAAACCTGTGATGAAGAGGCATACATCCCCAGGGAGGAAATATAGCACTCCCAGCATTTCTTTTTACTCTGCTTAATAAAATAACAAGCCTTAGGATGGAGAGGCTTAAAAGCGAGGATGTTGGTCTGTGATGGTTGTCATTTAAATCGCTGCAGCACCTGTTGGCGGTCCTGGACAGTGACTGCTACATACTGCTACATTCTTGGTCCATCACAGTACCAGTGAACAAGGGGGACATGTGGATGGGGGGGGGGGGGGCGCAGTGCCAGCAGCAAGAAGAATAGCAGCCAAAGATGTCTTGCACAACCCACCAATGCAATTTGAGAGGGAGGTGTCTAAGTGCCCAGCAGACATATATAAAGGCCACTTGGCCCTGTGGAATGCCCAACACAGGGGACCTGTCTGCTTGGCAGCAGCAGTGGAATGGTACGAATCACCAGAAAGTAATCACTGTCACAAAGATCATCATTGGATGGCCAATGTAGGGAAGTCAAGAGACCAGGGGAGGAGGTCATGAGTGGCACTGAAGTGGGTAGGGGAATCACAGTGGGGTGCTTAAGTCCCCAAGGAGAATAAATGGTGGCGAGAGTTGCTGTACTTAGGTAGACAGTTCAACATAACGAAGTGACCTATCTGGAAGGAGGTAGACACTGCAAATGGTGATTGCTAGAGTTGTTTGCACTCTAACCACTATTACTTCCAGGTTGTTATGAAGGGGGATCCAGTCACTAAGGACATTGGCGTGAAACAAAGTGCAGACCCCACCAGATAACCACAAAATGTTGGGGAGTGGTCATCACGGAAGTGCGTTTCTTGAAGAGCAAGACAAAATGTGGAATAGGAGGAAACAAGAAGTTATATTTCCGGTAGGCGATGATAGTATCTGTAGCAATTCCACTGGATGACTGTGTGGCGAGAGTTCAGGTTAGATATAAAAAAGCCAAGAGGAGGTCAAGTCACTCGGTCAGTGGTCATCACTGACAAGGATGGAGTGACATCCATAAATAAGATGCCAGATTCACATTGGGAGGGGGGAGGGGGTATCGAGGAGACCTTATGTTTGTTCTTCTTCTTCAATTTCGGAAGTGAAGGAGGGCAGGGCACAGAGCGAGTACAGGCGTCTGCAAGATCCAGAACCGAAAGACAGCAAGTGACCTTAGGGTGCACAGATGGTGCTTCTAGTGGCCGAGCTGTGGTAGAAGGCTTCCGGCCTGAGAGACGCCAGGGAGAGTGGTCCTGGTGGGGAGCCCCATCACCAGCAGGTGCCAAAGACAGGGAGGGGGGGGGGGCACTTCTTTTCTTTCTTGTAAGTGGGACAATCCGGCAAACAAGGGGAGTGGTGGTCATGACAATTGACACCATACAGGTGGCAGAACATGGGGGCTTCCTTTACGGAGTGGGTACCCACAGTCACCACACAGAGGGTCAGCCATACAACGGAAAGACATATGCCCAAAACGCAAGCACCGAAAGCACCTCATGGGTAATGGGACATACAGCTTCACGTCACATCTGTGGCATGTAACCTTGACCTTCTCTGACAGGGTATCCCACTTGAAAGCCAGAATGAAGGCATCAGTAATGGTACGGTTGTCTTTGCGACCCTTCTGCACACGTCAAACACAATGAATGCTGTGTCACTCCAGATAAACCCAGAGTTCCTCATCAGTTTGCAGGATGATGTCCAATGAAAAATCACTCCCTGGACCATATTCAGAGATTGGTGAGGGGTAACAGACACTGGAACATTGCCGAGACACTCACAAGCACGAAGAGCTGCAGGTTGGGTGGCAGAAGACACTTTGGTCAACAGGGAGCCTCACTGCATCTTACCGAGAGACTCTACTTCACCAAACTTGTACTCGATATTCTCCACAAAAAAACAATGGCTTTGTGGTGGTGAATGTGCCCCATCCGTCCCAGTACAGACAAGGTAGCAGGGAAAGCGTATCATCTCAAGACGGCGAGCCTAGCCCTCTTCCACAGTGTAGCCAGGAAAGGGAAGGCTGCTGGGGCATATGAAGCAGCATTCCGTGATCCTTAAACATATAGAGAGACGGCTGTTGAGAATGGCCAGATTTTTGCAGCTTGATACACTTTTCACACCAAGCATCTGCCCTGATACCACCTACTCTGCTCAGGGGCTCTCTCCATGGGTGCCACCCACCCACAGCAAGATTGGTTGGTTGGTTTTGGGGAAAGAGACCAAACAGCGAGGTCATCGGTCTCATCGGGTTAGGGAAGGACAGGGAAGGAAGTCGGCCGTGCCCTTTCAGAAGAACCAGCCCGGCATTTGCCTGGAGCGATTTAGGGAAATCACGGAAAACCTAAATCAGGGTGGCCGGATGCGGGATTGAACCGTCGTCCTCCCGAATGAGAGTCCAGTGTGTTAACCACTGCGCCACCTCGCTCGGTCCCACAGCAAGGGCCACCTGGTACGATGTTACAGGAAGATAAGCAACCACTTTTGGCATACATGGGGAGGGACAGCTCAGGTATCAGTAGGGTGACCCTGGGTGTCAGGAGGCTTAACCAGATGGGTGAGTAACAGCCCCACCACATGGACTGACTACACATTCTTGTGACCTAGCAGATAACAGGGGGATACGGCAGGGAAGGCAGGGGGAGAGGAGTCCACATTGTAGGTGCTAGGGAGGGGTTCTTCCCCAAATGGCTCGAACCAAAAACAGAAAATTTAGAAGTGGAGGTCAACTCTCAAGCAGGGACCTAAACACCAAGACAGATGAAAGAGAATAGGCAGAAGGAACAGAAGTGCAAGCAAAACAGGGAACTAGGTGGATAGCCAGGTCGATATAAATCAGAACACTGAGAAAGGGGAAAGAGGGGGCAATGGGGAAGAAGTGAGGACAGGGAGGGAGAGGAAAGGCAGCCAGGGAAGGAAGACTGGGCTGCAATAGCTTGGGGCCCAGAGTGTGACAGCCACGAACTCAGGAAAGAACTGTGAGCGCCTGGGAAGGGGAAAGACAGATTGCTGCTTACTGTAAAGATTACATGTCAATCTGCAGATGGGCACAATTACAAGACACCTAAACTAACTTTTGGCTACAGCCTTCGCCAGAAAATGTGAAACACACACCATTCATTCACACCTCATGCACACATGACCGCCAACTCCGGCAGGCTGTGGTTGTGGCCGTGGCCAAAAGTTTATATGTAAGCGTCTTAATTGTGCCTGCATACAACTTAATGTGTTATCTTTATGGTAACTATCAGTCTGTCTTTTCCTACATTGTTGATATTCCTACCTGGAGTTTGCTTTGTTTAAAAGCCAAGTTTTCTACTTTTTATCAATTTTCTCTTCCAGTTCATTGCTACTACAGATGAGCGGTCACTTCTCTTTTCATTATATTTCTCCTCCCTCTCTCCACTACTGATATTAACTACTCAATCTATTCATTAGCCGAACTCTTACAAAAGACAAAACAAATTAAGTCAAAAACTACTGTATTTACCCAATTACATGCAGAGACTTTTTCCCAAATTTGTCATTCGAAAAACACAGGGTCATCTTATATTCATAGATTAAACCATTGCTGCTGAGGTCAACATTTTTACATTGTTTAAATAATTAATATGGAGGTCAAATGACACCTTGATTATTGAGGTTCCACAGAAATTTATTTTGAAGAATTCTGTCAGGTAGGTCGTAGCAAAGCTTTGGTTCTTACAGGCTCAAGATTTCCTGATGCACCAAAGTGCTCAATACAGTATCGACCTTGCTTGAACGATCACATGACAGTTGACTCATGGCTCTAGTGCAAGGGATGTACGAAAAGCTATAAACTTGCCATTACAACATTCTAATGCTCTACTTCAAAACTGACAGTTCTGTGACACACAGGAATGAACGGGCATTAAATTCTATCAATTTACAAACTTCTGTTGTATTTGATCAGGTTTGCAATAAAATTTCTTCTAAATGTATGAATATCATATACATACATTTATGCTGCTTTTTAAGCGAAGGCAACATTCAAAGGCAAAATGAAATGAAATGAAATGATCGTATGGCATTTATTGGCCGGGATATCCCCTTCGGGCTTTGGCAGTCGTATTGTAAGTCTCTTTAGCTGACCCGCTTTGTGACTTGTATGTCAATGATTATGAAAATGATGAAGGACACACAACAGCTGGTCCCATGCCAGGAATCGAACTCAGGCCCCCTTGCGTGGTAGGCGGTAATCCTACCACTGTGCTATGGAGATGGACACGGAAACTAATAATTTTCCAAAGTGTGTTTTGTTGCAAAAGACATATTTGGTCACTCTTCATGTATTAGAATACCAGGGAAAAACGTCACCAGCTTGTTAACCAGCTTTAGAACAAAATCTTGACATTCAGATGAAACAAGAAAGAAAATTAAACCAGAATTAAATGTGCAACAAATTAAATCAACTGCATTAAACCGACTGCAGTTGTTATTGCAAGAATAAATAGCAGTGGGAGAGGCCCATTGTGGAGATGACACCAACACACATCACTATATCGCAGGATCAGCAAAAGTTCGAGAATTGGACTGAATCATGATTGTGATTTTTATTTATTTATTAGCTACTGTTGTTGCGTATGATCTGCATCCTAAAAGATAGTGCTGTCCCTGTTTCACTACTGCTCAAGCATAGCAGTAGGGAAGGGTTGGAGGGGAAACAGTGATACTATCTCGGCTGAGAACTACAATGAGTGTGGGGAGGAGAGTGATGAGTGCGCTGCTTCAGTCTAGATTGGGGCCAGTGGCGTACTTCAGAATTTTATGAAGCAACTCTGTCTATGATCACTGTGAGGTATAATGGGAACTGTGGTGTCACCGCCAGACACCACACTTGCTAGGTGGTAGCCTTTAAATCGGCCGTGGTCCATTAGTATACGTAGGACCCGTGTGTCGCCACTGTCAGTGATTGCAGACCGAGCGCCACCACACGGCAGGTCTAGAGAGACGTCCTAGCACTCGCCCCAGTTGTACAGCCGACGTTCATAGCAATGGTTCACTGACAAATACGCTCTCATTTGCCGAGACGATAGTTAGCATAGCCTTCAGCTACGTCATTTGCTACGACCTAGCAAGGCGCCATTACCAGTTTATATTGAGATTATTATTTATGTACCGTCAAGAGCGATGTACACCGATTATGGATTAAAGTTAAGTATTCCAACAGCTACATACTTTATTTGCTAGACTCAAATCCTTTAACAGTTCCAGACCTCACGCCAGCCTGCGTGAGCTTAAGCGCGTGCCTTTCGGCTACCTCCGAGTGGCTTGGCTGTCTTGCCAAGTCACTACAGGAACAATGGAGGTTGTGTCAGCTGCTGGTTCTACACAACCAGTAAGAAAGCAGTGGGCAGATGATATGGTTGGAAGCATGAGATATCTTAACATTCTCACACCAGTAAAAAAGCAACATCCACCATGTGTTAAAAAAAAAAAAAAAAAAAAAAAAAAAAAAAAAAAAAAAAAAAAAAAAACCACACAGCTGGGTTCTCAGGCCCCACCATAACCATAACCTCAGTAATCACATCATATTCAGAAGAAATGCAAGATATTTATGACAACAAAGATATAAGTTTTACAGCTGTCCTATTCAGATGACACCAATGACACTAAAAACATATACTACAGACGACAGTAAAAAAACAGCCAGTGAAGATAATAATTAATTAAAATATTCCTTTTTGACATTTCTTTTTGTTTATCCTTTTATTGTCAAAATGTAGACAATGAAGCAGTGGCATAATTTTAGAACAGATGCATTTTTAACTTTTTAGGCAGATGTCTTACATTTATAAAAGTAGGAAATTTTGGTTACCGTATTTACTCGAATCTAAGCCGCACTTTTTTTCCGGTTTTTGTAATCCAAAAAAACCGCCTGCGGCTTAGAATCGAGTGCAAAGTAAGCGGAAGTTCTGAAAAATGTTGGTAGGTGCCGCCACAACTAACTTGTGCCGTCGAAAATATGTAGCGCTACACAGGCTTGCTCTGCAGGCACAAAGATAAATACTGGCGCCAAAACCTCTGCGTAGTTAAAAAAAAAAGTAAATACAAATTCCGTATTGTTCATCTTCGAATGTAGCAGCATTTCAATGTACTAAAAAAATCCGACTGGCAAGACTGTTGGGGTTTTTGTCAATATGGCTAACTCTATGATCTGAATTTTTTCCTACCTGTGAGAAGAGATGGTTGCTAATAGGAACTTTTATGAATTGTGAATCACATGCAGTATTCTCTTCACCATAAGAATAATACGAATATAAACATTTTGCGATGTATTCTTTCGTGTTTGCTGCTATCTAATTTAAATCCTATCTGCCTAATAAACTACGAAACTAGAGTGAGACAACAGCAAACGCGGAAGAATATACATATCATGTCATGTTTATATTCGTATTATTCTTATGGCTAATAGTGATACAGTCAGAAATGAAGCACGGCAATTGACTAGATTTTTAAATCTAATATGACTAATTTCTGTGCAACTGTAATGTAATGTACTAAAGCGGCGTCTGCAAAGATTTTCAAACGGGGAAAATTTTTCGCTAAACTCTCGTTCAGAACATCTTCTACCATACGCAATCTATTATTTGGTTCTTGTTGATCATTATCAAAGAAATCAGCAGTGTAAATAACAACAAATAGCAGTCTCTTGCCATTGTTTCGCTAATGAGACAATTCCTCTTTTTTTTAAAAAAAAAAAGCCGGGGTAGCGTGCAGAAAAGCAAACCATGCTGCGAGGGACGACAGGCCGTGAACACGCACTATCAGAAAGCGACAAACAATGCATCACACAGTACAGTAATGCATTTTCAGCTTAGAGTGACGTTAACATCTACAGCAAAGAAAATGGCACTTATCAGATCAAAGAAAAATAAGCAATCAATTTAAACCAGACGAAGCACGTGAAAAAGGAAGGGTACCCATATCATACGGACGGAGCGCCTGACGCATAGCAATGGCTACCTTGTAAAGCTTAACTGGCTTAACTGCTAAGCTTACGACTCGAACCAAACTACTGTAGTTGTGTCCTCATTCATTCGACCTAAATTGTGTCTCATATTAAAATGGACCAACTTTGTTTCGATTTGGAGGTGCGGCCTAAAACTTTTCTCTCCTCGTGAATTTCGAGTCTCAAATTTCAGGTGCGGCTTAGATTCGGGAGAATTTTTTTTCCCTTGATTTCGAGTCTCATTTTTCAGGTGCGGCTTAGATTCGAGTAAATACGGTAGTCAGAATATATTAAAAAGTTTCTGTCAAGGAGCCTCTTAAAAAAAAAATGAGAGTTTGTCTTATATTCAGGGTCATCTTATACTTGGGTAAATATGGTCTTTGGTTTGTACGCAGTACACATAGTAACTACACTGTAGAATTTATTTCACATTTTGTGAAATTTCCAACTGTTATAGCTTTAAGTTCACCAAAAGAATTGACGAACGCCCAGTTTTCAACCACCTGCATTACATAACTGGAGGTTTCTTTCCATGTAGCATACATAGAAGCAGAACAGTCACGAAACTAAAGAAGACCAAGAAAATGAAGAAGAAAGCAGGCCAAGAAAGGAAACCCTATTCAAGTCTTATGTTTGAAATGCTAAATCAATGCAATATTAATGCACCTAAAACTTACACACAGGACACAGATATACAACAAAAAGACAGACACATGCAATGAAAACCAAAGTGGCTTTCTTTCTGTAAGCAGCAAAATGAAACGGTACAGAAAATCTATACAAAATGTGGAAAATTTACGTTTTAGGATATATCAGTTATCACAGAACTTTATATTGGTTTCTCTAGGTATTTTGTATAACACAGTGACTAAAACATAACAGTACCATGAATACGGTGTTCTGAAATTTCTTTCCATAACCATAAAAGTGGCTTTGTATATCTGAGGATTAATTATACAATGGAAAATCCAGGATCGAATGTAACAATATTATGACAAGGAGAGTTGCTACTCACCATATAGCGGAGATGCTGAGGCACAGGAAAAAGACTATCACAAATAATGCTTTCAGCCATTAAGGTCTTCGTCAACAACACGTAAGAGGAAGTTGACATTAGGAAGAACAAAACTAGAGTTATATGTTGTGGAGAATGGAATTTTAGATCCTTTAATCAGGTAGGTAGGTTACATAATTTTAAAATGGAAATAAATAGTTAGTTATATACACTGGGCATTAGTGAAATATGGTGGCAAGAAGAATAGGAATATCATCAGATATACGAGACAGGCCTCAGCACTCAGACGTCAAGAAGAATGTAATACTTGCAACAACAAAATAGGTGTTAATAATAGATGTGAATATTACCAAGCTATCAGTTTAATAAGTTACAGCTACAAAATACTGACATGAATTATCCACACAAGAACGAAAAACTGGTCGAACCTGACATCCAGAGAAAAGGGGGGGGGGGGGGGTTGTTATTTTGTTGCTTGTCCTACAACTTTTAAGAGAAAGCAGAAGGTAGGTTACAGAAAGGCATATCTACATTTAGAGCATATGTAAATTCAGAGAAAGCTTCTTTTGACAATACTAATTTTTATATTTTGAAAGTAGCAGTCATAAAATATGGACAGCCACAGGTTATCTACAAATTGTACAGAAACAGGATGCAGTTGTACGAGATGAAAAGAAAGGTAAGGGAAACAGTAGTTGAGAAGGGAATTGGATGGGGCTGTACATTACCCCCATTTGTATTCATTTTATACACTGAGCAAGCTTTAAGGGAAACCAAGGAGAAATTAAGAAAGGAGATTAAAAGTTTGGGATGAGAAACAAAAACTTTGAAGTTGCTGATTAACTGTAATTCTGTCAAAGACTGCAAAGGACTTGGAAGAGCAGTTAAATGGAAAGAGTAGGATCTTGAGAAGAGGTTATATGACGAAAATCAACAAACGTACAATAAGGGTAGCGGTATTAAATCAGGCGATACTGAGGAATGTCTCATAAAATGAGACACTAAAAGTAGCAGTTTTGATATTTGGGCAGCAAAATACCTGACAGTAGCCAATTATTGGATACAGGTTTCCCACTTTAGGCAAAACACTGTTTTTCTTGTTACCTAAACATATTTCAACACCCCCTTCCCATCAACAGTGGGTTTTCTGTAAACGGTGAACATATTTTATGTTGTAACTGATCTAACAAAGTGGGGCCTAAAGACATTTTTCTTCATTTTTCCTTACCTTGATTCCACTTTACAAGGTTTTTGCACGACCATCTGCATGGTATTCTGCAATGACAGCTTCTCATCTGCAAACCGAATGATGTAAACGTAAATTTTATCAGCGAGTTAATAGCTCCCTCGAATTTTAAAAAATGTCGTGGCAAAATATTTTGCATATATATTTGTTGTAACTCATGTATTGTTGTTACATTTTATTCTTGTTTTACATTCTAAGAACTCTGCACATGCACATATTAAATTTACTTTGTATAATTTTGGTTTAACTAATACCTTTTCACTTTGCACAGTGCAGTGTAAATGATAATGTGTGTCCTAACCCCATCGACAGTCATTTGTTTCTGAGCGAGTTTAGCACTGAATTTTTGTTTTACTTTTATCTCTCTCTATTTGCATGTGTGGGTTTTGCCTTTTCTTTAAAATTACTTTAATGTGTTGGAATTATGTGCCTTTTGAGAGTGCAGTGTATTCATTTAAAACTTGTTTTCTTTCTGTATGTAGAAATTCTCTTCTACTGTTAGTTTGCGGTATAGGCTGTGGTTGGATTTCAGTATTTTTAAATCTTTTGCTGGTGTAATTGGGTGTTGGGTATGGGCTCTTAGTTGGTCAGCAAATGTGCTGTGGGTGCCGTTACTTTTTAGGAGTCTAAGGTGTTCTGAGTATCTTGTACTAAAATTCCTGCATGTTTGTTCTATGTATACTGTTTGGCAAGTGTTGCATGCGAGTTCATATATTCCTGATCTGTTGGATTTATCTGTGTTCTGAGTTTTTACTGTGTTGTGTTGTCTATTCTTAATCCTATTTGAAGTTGAAGTCCCTGCTTCTTCTATATGTTGCCTATTCTGTGGACAATTTTGCTGGTGTAGGTGAGTATGTGCCATTTGTGTGTGTGTGTGTGTGTGTGTGTGTGTGTGTGTGTGTGTGTGTGTGGGGCAGAGGGGGGGGGGGGGGGGGGCAGGCATGTGCTGTTGCACTGTTGCGTCTTGCATAGGGTCATTGTTTCTGTGGTGTATACGGTTTCAGGTGTGTGTAGTGCATTAATTCCTTTTCTGTTCACAAATTTGTTTTTTTAATTTCTCTATCATATGGGTCTTGTAACCCTTTTCCACTGCTATTTGTTTTATTGTGTTTAGCTCCTGTATGCAATTCTATTTGCTTATGAGTGTTCTGCTCAGTCTGTGGAGCATTATTCTGAAGCTCGCTTGCTTATGTGCCATTGTGTGGTTCAATAGATTGTGAATGGTGGTGCTCCTGGTTATCAGCTTCCTCAATGTTGTGAAGTCATGGGCATTGCTAAATTTTCTGGATCTCAACATGCAACAAACAAACAATACTCATGACTTCACAACATTCAGGAAAGTGACAACCACAAGTACCACCATTCCCAATCTATGAAACCACCTGGTGGCACACAAGCAAGTAAGCTTCAGATTCATGCTCCAAAATATTGAACAGAACACCCACAAGGAAACAAATTACAGACAGGGGGTAAACACAATAAAACAAATAGCAGTGGAAAATGGTTACAAGACCAATATGATGGAGAAATTAAAGCAACAAGTTTGTAAACAGAAAAGGAGCGAACACACACACACACACACACACACACACACACACACACACACACACACACACACACACACACAGAGAGAGAGAGAGAGAGAGAGAGAGAGAGAGAGAGAGAGAGAGAGAAGTAAACAAAATTCAAATTCAGTGCCAAATTCACTCGGGAACAAATGAGCGCCGACGGGGTTAGGACACGCAACATCCTTTACACCATATCGTGCAAAGTGAAAAGGTATTTGTTAAACCAAAATTATACAAAGTAAATTTAATATGTGCATGTGCAGCACTCACAGAATGAAAAACAAGAATGATGTGTAACAACAAAACATGAGTTACAACAAATATATACGCAAAATATTTTGCCACGACAAAATTACATTTTTAGAAACCATGTGAGGTGTTAACTTGCTGATAAAATTCACATTTACATCATCTGGTTTGCAGATGACAAGCTACCAGTGTGGGACTCCATACAGATGGTCCTGTAAAACTGATGTAAAATCAAGGCAAGAAAAAAACCAAATAAAAACTGTCTTTAGGTCTCATTTTGTTAGATCAGTTGCAACCTAAAATATGTTGACTTTTTACAGTTTTTCAAGAATCAAAATCCACTAACGATGGCACGAAAATACTGGGACATATTCAGGTATCAAGAAAAATAGTGTTTCGCATCAATGGCGGAACCTATATCCAATAATTTTAACTGCAAACATGTAAAAACTACAAGAGCTGCAAATCCAGGAGACGTCAATGGCCAAAGTACAGAGGTTATAAAATGCAGGCTTGTAATAGTAAGTAAAGTGTTCCTAAAAAGGAAATTTGTTAGTATCTAATGCAAATTTAAGTCTCTGAATTTCTGAGTGTATCATTATATAAGAGTGAAACATGGGTGATAAAAATTCCACAGAAGAAGAAAACAGATGTTATTGAAATGTAATGCTACAAGAGAATGCTGAAGATGAGCTGGGTTGAGTGAGTAATAATGAGGAAATTAATGAACTAGGGGAACTAAATTTATGGCACAACTTCCCTTCATTTAGTCATCAGTTAACAGGACACAACCTGAAGCTTAAAGGAATTGTCAACTTGGTGATGCGGTGGGGGTATAGGCTTGACTGCATAAGAAATTCAGACAGGTGTAGAATGCAGTAGTTATGCAGAAATGACAGTAGCTGCAGGTGACAGGCTAGCACTGAGAGATGCACCAAATGAGTCTTCAGACCAAAGAAGACAAACAACAACAAAATGAAGTGAGTACCTTTTATGTTCTTGGTCACCTATAGAATGTTACACAGTAATTTTCCTTGTAGTGAAATTTCTGACGAGCAAATACAGTTTTGACTTTAGTTACATACATTTACAAGCTTTTGATTTTTGGAAATGTAGAAAGCAGAATCATTTTATTCTGTAATATCTCTTCTTTCACTCTCTTTTTGTGTTTAACATAACACTGACAATTTACTGTTAACAATGTGAAGAAACTGATGTCTTTTACTTACCCATACAAGTAATAGAAAAATGATAATAAATAAAATGCGAGCTTAATCCAGCCTTCTTTCTGGCACCTGTTTAATACATCTGCATTCATTATGCTTGTGGGATCGTACAGCCCAGGGCCTGACATGACAGGACGAGTCCGGTACCTGAAAGTGATGAGTAACTGACTGTCAGTTTATATTTATGACTGTAACTAATTAAACAGAATAAAACAATTGCTACATAATACTGATAAAAGAGTAGCTAATCTTGAAACTTTTAACTTATTTAGCACTTATGTAAGAGCTTCAATTGCAGGAGTAATATTAGGGTTAGATCAGAAAACTTCGAAATCATTCTAAAGATCCAGGAGATGCTGCAAGTACAAAAACTTCAGCTTAGCTATTCCAGTAGCTTCAGTGTTCTGAACACTGGTCACTAAAATGTAGAAATAACCTAAGAAGTTCAGAAGCAATCAGGTAGTACAGGTGTAAGATGCAAGCAAGTGGAGCAGAAACAAAAGCATTAAGAAGCCCAAGAAGCTCTTATTTCTGAGTAGCAGTCGCAGGGCAGGAATGTCAGAACTGAGAGATGACTAAATGAAATAAAGTAGGGGATGCAAGCAGTTTGGACCACAGCCTCAACTGAGGAAGACACTAGGCACATAGTTGGCAATGATTCTCACACTAATGTAAAGTCTGTGTCACTCTTTCAGCATTATGATAACCTCTGGATGCTCTCAGTGGACTGTGTTAATTTGAAACTTCAAAAATCACACATGGGTGCAGCTGATGCATTCCCCCTGAATCAGTTGTGTCATACACAGCACAGATTACATCTGAATGTTCCTGGTAACAAGCTACTTGCTCAGCTAAGCACTACAGGAGCACCCAGTCTGGCCATAGAAATATCTGTCAATGATTTCCACTGTGATTCCAAGACCTTCTTAGGATAAATTCCTCCAACAGGACAGATCTACAAAACAATTATATTTACAGTTGAGACAGCCAATAGGGAGGGGGGACTGCAGCTTGGGCAAAGCGATAAATATTAAAGAATACTCATATTAGAAGCCTTATTAATGAATGTGATGAACTTCTAACATCCACACAAGAGAGCAGTGTCCAATGAATTGGGCTTAACAGAACATCACATTGAATTTACTGAAATAAAGTCAATACACCATGGTGGATAACAGCTAATATCACATTACTGTGTAACCTACAAGAAGAAAGTAGTAGTGCCTATACAGGGTGTCCCAAAATAATGTATACACTTCTTGAAATTGAATATCTCTTTAATTAAAGGAGATAAAATGCAGTTTTTGTGGGTAATTATTCAGAAGGCAATGAAAAACATAACATTTTCTTTTGTTCCAGGATTGTAAACATGGTGTTATGCTTGGCTCAACAGAAATGCTTGCTAAAGTGTTACAGGAAAACAGAGAATGTGAATGAGGTATGACAATGTTGGAGGGTAACAATTGCAAGAATCTGAGAAAACTTTGACATCAGAGGAACAGTACAAGATTTGAAGAAGGGACATTGCAGAGGAAAGAGATGTTCAGCAGTGATCCACGCACATACACAATCCCAAATAAATCTGCAAGGCAATGCTCTCAAGGGATTGCGACATGCAAATGCAATGTTCACAGAATTCAGTGGGCTCAGAAATTGAAGCCTTACATTCCAAGACTTTTCCATGCTCTTAATGAGGATGATTCCAATAGGTGAAGTGGATTTTGTGAGTGGTTCATTAACAGATGTGAAGAAGAGCAACATTTCCACCATCTAATTCTTTGGTCAGATGAAATGACTTTTAAACTAAATGGAACAATTAACTACCGTAAATGCGTGTACTGGGCCAGTAATAACCCATATGTAATAGAGGAAAGACCAGGAGTACGAGTGTAGTGCGGTCTGTCTTCTGGAAGGTTAATTGGACTGTACTACTTTGAAAACACTGTCACAGGTGACTCTTACTCAGAAATATTGCATACGATAACTCCTGGTCTTAATGACTTTTTTGAAAATGAAGATTATTGCTTTCAACAGGGGGGTGCACCACATCACACATTGATGTGAGGGTATTTGTCAGTTGTAAATTCCCTGCAAGATGGATAGGACAAAGAGGGAGTGTGGAATCTCCAGCTTGAGCCCCTGATTTAAATCCTCTAGACTTTTGTCACTGGGGTACTCTCGAAAACACAGTTTACACTGCAAGACCACAAACACTGGATGATCTTAGAGAGCAAATTGAGGAGGCCTGTGATGCTATTCCATTACGAACAATTGGGACACCCTGTATATGCAACAAATGGAGCTAGGTCTAGTCCCTTCAGGACAATGCATGTTGACCTGTTCTTTCAATGCTGTGCTACATCAGGAAACAAATGAGCAAATATTACTATAGAGCACCAGTAGGCCATATCTTGTGCTTCATAAATCAGGTATAGAGGGTTTTATTAAGGTTTTATTAAAGTTATGCATATTCAACTAGAGAAGATAGTACTGATCCAGGATATGTGAAATTTTAATTCTTCAGGCTTGTTCTCGCATGGTATTTTGACAGCGGAACTTGCTGTCTTCTTCAGGTGCTACCCAAGAATGGACCTTGGGTGGATCGAGTCCAGTATTTATGCCTGGATGGTACTGGGCACTCCGTAACCAGATTGTGTCGCATCGGGTGTTCCGTCTGTGGTCCGCACCTGCCAGGAACGGCTCCAATGGTACTCTCTGGCTTCTGGTGTTCCAACTGCCATCCACATCCAGCTCAACCATCCTCTGCGGGTTGTGGCTGTTGTCTGAGGTGTACCAAATTCAACCTGTAATGTCTGCTGCTCTGTCTCATGACTGTTTTCTCAGTATGCCCTTCTGTTTCTTGCAAAATCTCGAAGTGTCCTACGTTGAGTTTTCAGAGGCTCAAGAGCCGGAGCACAGGCAGTGCCGATACTGACATCAACTGTCACGGTTGATGAGATTCTCTCAATGGATTCTTTTATGACTCTGTTCCAGTATCTTGGGGTCTGTGTGATAATCTTTGTGTCACTGCAGATCATTGAGTGACCAAGTTCTAAACAGTTATTGCCTGTCTGAGCATGGTGTGCCCCTGGTGTTCTTTACACCTGATGTCTGTGGCTCTGGTCGTCTGGTCGATGTATGACATCCCACACTGACATGGAATGTTGTGAATACCTAGCTTGCGTAGCCCCAGGTCATCCTTTACATTTCCCAGCACTGTCCCAATTTTAGTGGGCAGGCAAAATACACTCTTGATGTCATGTTTCATGAGATACTGATCTTGGCAGAGATTGGTCCAACACGTGGCAGGTATGCCGCCTTCTTCGCCTCTTCTGGATCCTGTGGCTGACTGGCAGGTCAAAATGCATTTTGGATGTCTCTAGAGGAAAACCCATTTTTGCTGAATACTGACAAGAGTATGCGCGCAGTGGACTAAAGTTTTGAGCACTCCATTCTTCTGTGCTGAACGGTGGCAGCTATAAGCCAGTGTGAGCAGGTCTGTGGTACACTGTGCCCAAATGTGCCATCTGCTTTCCTCTTGACTATTACATAGGAGTTGTCCATCCTTCTCCAGTTCCATCATTATATTTGGGTGGTATGAATTCAGATGTTCCAGAAAATCATATAGCTTCTCCCTACCATAAGGCCAAATAAACATCCACACATCTGAAATAGCACTTAGACTGATATGTGGCCAATGTAAGTGCATCCTCTTCAAACCCTTTCATCAACAGGTTGACCACCACAGGTGACGGAGGAATGCCCATCACCACCAATTCCATTAGCTCACAAAATTGAGCTCCATATAGGAAGTACGTTGAGGTTAGTACATGACTGAATAAGGAGAGCCCCATCAAACTTCTCTCCAATAAAACTGAGTGAGTCATTGAGTGGCACTCATGTGGAGACACACACACCACATTGAAACTGACTATGATGTCCGAGTCCAAAATGTGTAGTTGCCTCAGCCATTGTAGCAAGTCCTCTGATTCCAAAAGTGGTGTGCATACTTGCCCATACGTGATGCCAACAACTTCTTCAGGTATTTTGCAGTAGGGTAGGTGTCCGTGCCAATATTGCCAAAGTAGGTTGAAGAGTAACCCCATTCTTGTGAACTTTGGAGAGTCCATACAGTCTGGGTGGTACTGGTGCTTTGGGATGCAGCTTCTTGATGACTTGCTCAGGCAGGCCCATCTACCTCAGCAGAGCACTGGTCTTTTTGTTCACTTTGTCCATGAGATCGCTTCCTATTGGTTTGTATCCAGGATCTTCCAGAAGTTGTTGCACCTTTCTGTCATACTCCATTTTCTTTAGGATGATTGTGGAGTTCCCCTTGCCTGCTGGCATCCCCACAATGCTGTCAACCTCCCGGAATTGCCTGATTGCAACCCTTTCACCACCTGAGATGTTGGATTTGGGTGGCTTGATCTTGGTGAGCGTCCTGCAGGTCACTCAAAAAATCTTTTCAGCCACACTGGAAGGTAGCGTGTTGGCTGCTTGCTCAACTGCACTGATACAGGCTGCGACAGGAGTCACTGCGAAGTTGAGGCCCTTGCTGAGTGGGATCAGACTGCAGACAAAACACCCAACATGGTGTGGACCGGTTACAGAAGGCCCAGTAAGAAACAGAAGTGGACACCAAGGAAACAGCCATGTGACAGAGCACCAGACATTACACATTGGCTTTGACACACCTCAGGTAACGACAACCACACCTAGAGGATAGTCGACTTGTGTGAAGACAGCAGTCTTAACACTGGTGACCAGAGAGGACCACTGGAGTCATGCCTGGCAGGCGTGGACCATGGACAGAACACTCGATGCGGTGCCGACCAATTATGGAGTGCCCAGCATCATCGAGGCATAAATATTGGACTTGATCCACCCAAGGACCATTCTAAGGTAGCACTTAAAGAAGACAGTGAGTTATGGCACCGAAAGCAAGTTACGGCTTCAAAATACCATGTGAGAATGACGTGAACATCTGGCAGAGATCCTGATTATTCTACATGTGAAACTATTGATGTCTAGGTTTGGGTTATTTCCCCACAGTAAAATTCCTTTGGGAGACTGAATAATGACAACTCGCAATTTGTTTTTTGGACCCAACTATCGCCATTGTTTGAATATTAAAAACAATACTAAATTTTTTATCTCACTACAGTTGTTAAATGCCAGACAGCTGCTGCCCATTCAGGGCAGAGGAGGCAAGAAGACATGCTGCTAACCCCTCAATGGGCCCAAAATGCTGAGGTGCCCTCTCTTAGAGACAACAGCAAAAACATTCTTCACGAATAAACCATAAGACCAGATCAGTTGCAGAGACATTGTTCAGTAACGCAAGGGGTAGTGAGTCAGGAAGATTAAGAGTTCACTGCAGGGCGGCTAGGTTTGGACAGTCCAGAAAAATGTGGACCACTGCCAAACAGGGACCACAATGACAGTGGGGCAGATCCTCGCTGCAGAGGTGATAACCATGAGTCAGTCAAGTATAGCCAATGTGGAACCAGCAAATGATGATGGAGTACTTTTGAGAGGTCCGCATGGAGGACCTCCACTAACTCAAAGTCTTCTTTATAGTCAGAAGTTCGTTTGACGAAGTCAGAGTATGCCATTCCACAGTCCAAACCCTAAGAACTTGGCAGCATAATACCAATCAAAGGTTTGGTGCCAGAATATCAGTCCCAACAGGCAGCATGTCAGTAGCCAATTTGGCCAGCTTCTCAGCAAGTTCATTCCCCATGATCCCAACATGGCCCAGTGTCCAGAGCAAAACGGGACTCCTGGGTAGTTAGGAGCAAGTGGTGGCAAGGTTCACACTAGTAAAGAGCTTGAAAGGTGCTCCACGAGTCTCTACATGAGGATGATCTCATTGGTGCAGGAACGGATATGCTCAAGAGCACAGGAGATGGCTACCGACTGCAGCCATCTGGCAAGGAGCGGAGTTCATTACATCCTGCATCAATGTAAGCAAAACCAGTGTGACCAGTAATCATCAACCAATCAGTACAGGCTTCTTCTGAACCCCAAAACAAGCCGAGAATGGAGAAGAATTGGCAGTGGAGGGCCATCAGGTGGTGCCGAGTCTTTCGGGCATTCTGATAGGTCAAGACAGAACTGTGGATGTGGGACACACCATGGAGGTGTGTGTGAACAGGCCTGGAGAAGAGGTGGTAGAGAGGAAGCTGGAGTTCTGGAAAATGGGATCAGATGCAGATGTTGATTGTAACCTCAAACTTGGATCACTGGTGTTAGAAGTGGATCTCTGTACCTCAAAAGAGGAGACAGTAATTCAGGTGCTCCACAGAGCAGTGGATGTTTTATGCATAATCAATCAACTGTTGTTGGCACAGAACTTGCAATGGTGTGACACCTACCTCTGCTAAGAGGCTGATAATGGGACTTGGTTGGTTGGTTTGTGGGAATGAAGGGACCAGATTACTACGGCCATCGGTCCCTTTTTCTACGGACACGAAACACCCATAAAGAATAAAAATGAACAATGGAGACGACACAGGACAATAAAGACTCAGACAGAGACCAGACAAAAGGAATTAAAATAACACAGAGTCTGACAGTGATCGGCCAACCATAGAGACAAAAAAGGAAAAGCCAACCACCAAGAAACGCACTGAAAAACCCAGTCTAAAATCGTAGGCCAAAGGCCAGACTCGACACAAAGTAAGGACAAACACTTAGATCATGACAAAAGCCCCTGCACAAATAAAATGTAAAACTAAGCCTGCCATGGCAGTGTCATCTGTTAAAAGTACAGGAAGCGTATCAGGCAGCACAAACATCTGCCTGAGCGCAGTTAAAAGGGGACAGGCCAACAAAATGTGGACCACTGTCATAGCTGACCTGCAGCGACAGAGAGGTGGGTCCTCACAGTGCAATAAGTAGCTGTGCGTCATCCGGGTGCGGCCAATGCGCAGCTGGCAGAGAACAATACACTCCTTGTGAGAGACCCACAAGGAAGTGCGCCACGCACCGGTAGCCTCCTTAATGGCCTGAAGTTTGTTGGGTGAAGGAAGGGTGCGCCATTCTTCACTCTAAGTGTGAAGTACCTTCTGCCGCAAAAATGACCTGAGGTCACTCTCCGCAAGGCCAATCGCCAAGGCTAGTGCACCGACAGCCTGTTTGGCCAGCATGTCAACTCGTTCATTTCCCACGATGCCGACATGACCCGGGGTCCACACAAAGACCACAGAGCGGCCACAATGGGCAAGAGTATAGAGGGACACCTGGATAGCCATCACCAGACAAGAGAGGGGGAAATACTGGTCGATAGCTCATAAACCACTCAGGGAGTCACTACAGATAACGAAGGACTCACCTGAGCAGGAGTGGATATACTCTAGGGCACGACAGATGGTGACCAGCTCGGCAGTGAAAACGCTGCAGCCAGCCGGCAATGAGTGTTGTTCATAATGATCCCCTAGAGTAAGAGCATAACCGACACAACCAGCAACCATCGAATCATCAGTATAGATGATGTCAGAGCATTGAAATGCGGCAAGGATTGAAAGAAAGCAGCGGCGGAGGGCCTCAGGAGGCACTGAGTCCTTCGGGCCCTGTGCCAAATCGAGCCGAAGGCATGGGCGGGGCACACATCATGGGGGTGTATGCAGAGGGGCCCGGAAAAGAGGTGGAAGAGGGAAAACCTCAAGCCCACAGAGAAGAGCTCCGACGCGAACTGCGATCGTACAACCTGACTGGGGCCGCCATTCTGGAAGATGGACGGCGGACTGAGGGAACAGGAGACAATAATTGGGATGCCCGGGCAAGCTACAAACGTGTGTAATGTAAGCAGCCAGTAATCGTTGGCGCTGGAACTGCAATGGAGGGATACCTGCCTCCACTAGTATGCTGTTGACAGGGCTTGTCCGGAAAGCTCCAGTGGCGAGTTGGATCCCACTGTTAAGGATGGTGTCCAGCAACCGCAATGCGGAAGGGGATGCCAACCCATAAGCCAGGCTCCCATAATCAAGTCGGGACTGAATTAATGCCTGGTACAGCCGTAGAAGGGTAGACCGATCGGCACCCCAGCTGGTGTGGCTTAAGCAACGAAGGGTGTTAAGATGGCGCAGCACGTCTTTTTAAGCTGCTGAATATGCGGCAGCCAAGTCAACCAGGTATTGAAAACCAATCCCAAAAACCGATGCATCTCCACCACAGCAAGAGGATAGCCATCGAGATAAAGCAGTGGCTCAGGGTGAACAGTGCGCCGCTGGCAGAAATGCATAACGCAGGTCTTGGCAGCCCAAAACTGGAAGCCATGCTCTACAGACCAAGACTGCACCTTATGGATAGCACCCTGCAGCTGCCGTTCAGCAGCTGCAATGCCAGTGGAGCTATAGTAAAGGCAGAGGTCATCAGCATACAAGGAAACTGAGACAGACATTCCCACCGCCGCAGCGAACCCATTAATTGCAATTAAAAAGAGGCAGACACTTAAGACAGATCCTTGCAGCACCCCATTCTCCTGAACTTGGGACGAACTGTGGGAGGCTGCAACTTGCACGCGGAAGGTAAGAAGCGACAGAAAATTTTGTATGAAAATTGGCAGCGTACCCCGAAGACTCCAACCATGAAGCATAGAGAGGATGTGATGTCGCCATGTTGTATCGTATGCCTTCCGCATGTCAAAAAAGATAGCGATCACATTATGACGGCAGGCAAAGGCCATACAGATGGCAGACTCCAGGCTCAGCAGATTATCGGCAGCAGAGCGGCCCTTATGGAACCCACCCTCAGATGGAACCAGAAGGCCCCGAGACTTGAGTAGCCAACTCAACCGCCAGCTCACCATGCGTTCGAGCAACTTGCAAAGAACGTTGATGAGGTTCATGGGGCAGTAACTGTCTACCTCCAGTGGATTCTTGCAGGTTTCAAAAAAAGGGATTACGATGCTTTCCCGCCATGGTGACGGGAACTCACCCTCGCCATGGTGACGGGAACTCACCCTCAACCCAGATACGGTTGAAAAGGTCTAGGAGGTGTCGTTGGCAGTCCACCGAGAGGTGCTTAAGCATCTGATAGTGGATGCGATCTGGCTCGGGAGCCATATCAGGGCAAGCGGCTAGGACACTTCAGAATTCCCACTCACTGAACGGAGAATTGTAAGATTCAGGGTGGCGCATGTGAAATGAAAGGCTCCGACATTCCAACCGCTCTTTCAGCGCTTGAAAGGCCAGTGGGTAATTCACAGAAGCGGAACTCTGAGCAAAATGCTCCGCTAAGTGGTTTGCAAGTGTGGCGGAGTCAGTACAGACCGCTCCATTCAGTGAAAGCGCACAGGTACACTGACGGGGGTCCAATAGCCATAAATTATTCTGATCTTGGCCCAAACCTGCGATGGAGAGGTACAGAGGCCAATAGTGGAGATATACCTTTCCCAGCACTCCTGCTTGCATCGGTGAATGAGGAGGTGGGCTCGTGCACGGAGCCGTTTAAAGGTGATGAGGTGTTCCAATGAGGGATGCCGCTTGTGACGTTGGAGGGCCCGTCTGCGATCTCTGGCGACCACCAACGCACAGTCCACCACTGAGGGGACCCAGAAGAACAGGGAATGGCAGATTCTGCAGCAGTAACGATGCCTGTGGTGACCAAGTGAACCACTGCATCAATCGCATCAGTGAAAAGAGACTCAATAGTGGCAATGGAGGTGCACAAGTCCCAGTCAGCCTTATTCACAGCCCATATACAGGGACCCCCCCATGAATCATGGACCTTGCCGTTGGTGGGTAGGCTTGCGTGCCTCAGCGATACAGATGGCCGTACCATAGGTGCAACCACAACGGAGGGGTATCTGTTGAGAGAACAGACAAACATGTGGTTCCTGAAGAGGGGCAGCAGCCTTTTCAGTAGTTGCAGGGGCAACAGTCTGGATGATTGACTGATCTGGCCTTGTAACATTAACCAAAACAACCTTGCTGTGCTGGTACTGCGAACGGCTGAAAGCAAGGGGGAAACTACAGCCTTAATTTTTCCCGAGGACATGCAACTTTACTGTATGATTAAATGATGATGGCGTCCTCTTGGGTAAAATATTCCGGAGATAAAATAGTCCCCCATTCGGATCTCCGGGCGGGGACTACTCAAGAGGACGTCGTTATCAGGAGAAAGAAAACTGGCATTCTACGGATCGGAGCGTGGAATGTCAGATCCCTTAATCGGGCAGGTAGGTTAGAAAATTTAAAAAGGGAAATGGATAGGTTAAAGTTAGATATAGTGGGAATTAGTGAAGTTCGGTGGCAGGAGGAACAAGACTTTTGGTCAGGTGATTACAGGGTTATAAATACAAAATCAAATAGGGGTAATGCAGGAGTAGGTTTAATAATGAATAAAAAAATAGGAGTGCGGGTTAGCTACTACAAACAGCATAGTGAACGCATTATTGTGGCCAAGATAGACACAAAGCCCATGCCTACTACAGTAGTACAAGTTTATATGCCAACTAGCTCTGCAGATGATGAAATTGATGAAATGTATGACGAGATAAAAGAAATTATTCAGGTAGTGAAGGGAGACGAAAATTTAATAGTCATGGGTGACTGGAATTCGTCAGTAGGAAAAGGGAGAGAAGGAAACATAGTAGGTGAATATGGATTGGGGGGAAGAAATGAAAGAGGAAGCTGCCTTGTAGAATTTTGCACAGAGCATAACTTAATCATAGCTAACACTTGGTTCAAGAATCATAAAAGAAGGTTGTATGCCTGGAAGAATCCTGGAGATACTAAAAGGTATCAGATAGATTATATAATGGTAAGACAGAGATTTAGGAACCAGGTTTTAAATTGTAAGACATTTCCAGGGGCAGATGTGGATTCTGACCACAATCTATTGGTTATGAACTGCAGATTGAAACTGAAGAAACTGCAAAAAGGTGGGAATTTAAGGAGATGGGACCTGGATAAACTGAAAAAACCAGAGGTTGTAGAGAGTTTCAGGGAGAGCATAAGGGAACAATTGACAGGAATGGGGGAAAGAAATACAGTAGAAGAAGAATGGGTAGCTCTGAGGGATGAAGTAGTGAAGGCAGCAGAGGATCAAGTAGGTAAAAAGACGAGGGCTAATAGAAATCCTTGGGTAACAGAAGAAATATTGAATTTAATTGATGAAAGGAGAAAATATAAAAATGCAGTAATGAAGCAGGCAAAAAGGAATACAAACGTCTCAAAAATGAGATCGACAGGAAGTGCAAAATGGCTAAGCAGGGATGGCTAGAGGACAAATGTAAGGATGTAGAGGCTTGTCTCACTAGGGGTAAGATAGATATTGCCTACAGGAAAATTAAAGAGACCTTTGGAGAGAAAAGAACCACTTGTATGAATATCAAGAGCTCAGATGGCAACCCAGTTCTAAGCAAAGAAGGGAAGGCAGAAAGGTGGAAGGAGTATATAGAGGGTTTATACAAGAGCGATGTACTTGAGGACAATATTATGGAAATGGAAGAGGATGTAGATGAAGATGAAATGGGAGATAAGATACTGCGTGAAGAGTTTGACAGAGCACTGAAAGACCTGAGTCGAAACAAGGCCCCAGGAGTAGACAACATTCCATTACAACTACTGATGGCCTTGGGGGAACCAGTCATGACAAAACTCTACCATCTGGTGAGCAAGATGTATGAGACAGGCGAAATACCCACAGACTTCAAGAAGAATATAATAATTCCAATCCCAAAGAAAGCAGGTGTTGACAGATGTGAAAATTACCGAACTATCAGTTTAGTAAGTCACAGCTGCAAAATACTAACGCGAATTCTTTACAGATGAATGGAAAAACTGGTAGAAGCGGACCTCGGGGAAGATCAGTTTGGATTCCGTAGAAATGTTGGAACACGTGAGGCAATACTAACCTTACGACTTATCTTAGAAGAAAGATTAAGAAAAGGCAAACCTACGTTTCTAGCATTTGTAGACATAGAGAAAGCTTTTGACAACGTTGACTGGAATACTCTCTTTCAAATTCTGAAGGTGGCAGGGGTAAAATACAGGGAGCGAAAGGCTATTTACAATTTGTACAGAAACCAGATGGCAGTTGTAAGAGTCGAGGGGCATGAAAGGGAAGCAGTGGTTGGGAAAGGAGTGAGACAGGGTTGTAGCCTCTCCCCGATGTTATTCAATCTGTATATTGAGCAAGCAGTAAAGGAAACAAAAGAAAAATTCGGAGTAGGTATTAAAATTCATGGAGAAGAAGTAAAAACTTTGAGGTTCGCCGATGACATTGTAATTCTGTCAGAGACAGCAAAGGACTTGGAAGAGCAGTTGAACGGAATGGACAGTGTGTTGAAAGGAGGATATAAGATGAACATCAACAAAAGCAAAACGAGGATAATGGAATGTAGTCAAATTAAATCGGGTGATGCTGAGGGGATTAGATTAGGAAATGAGACACTTAAAGTAGTAAAGGAGTTTTGCTATTTAGGGAGTATAATAACTGATGATGGTCGAAGTAGAGAGGATATAAAATGTAGACTGGCAATGGCAAGGAAATCATTTCTGAAGAAGAGAAATTTGTTAACATCGAGTATAGATTTAAGTGTCAGGAAGTCGTTTCTGAAAGTATTTGTATGGAGTGTAGCCATGTATGGAAGTGAAACATGGACGATAACCAGTTTGGACAAGAAGAGAATAGAAGCTTTCGAAATGTGGTGCTACAGAAGAATGCTGAAGACAAGGTGGGTAGATCATGTAACTAATGAGGAGGTATTGAATAGGATTGTGGAGAAGAGAAGTTTGTGGCACAACTTGACTAGAAGAAGGGATCGGTCGGTAGGACATGTTTTGAGGCATCAAGGGATCACAAATTTAGCATTGGAGGGTAAAAATCGTAGAGGGAGACCAAGAGATGAATACACTAAGCAGATTCAGAATGATGTAGGTTGCAGTAGGTACTGGGAGATGAAGAAGCTTGCACAGGATAGAGTAGCATGGAGAGCTGCATCAAACCAGTCTCAGGACTGAAGACCACAACAACAACAACAACTACAGGGGCACCCAGAAGAGTGACGCTGTGGCAGTGACAGAAAGATCGCAAAGTGGTCACCACCGCACAAGTTGTCGTGCACACTCCATTGGACAGATGGTAATAGGCTAGGGCTGCAAATCAAAAGGTCGATGGCTGAGTACGTGCCATGCGCCACACTGAAATGTGTGAAGGCACCATTATTTAAAAGGGAAAGGTTGAGCTGTGCCAACACTTGCTCAATGACGCTGCCTCGGCCTGTTGCAACTGATCCACCCCACAGAGGGTTATGGGCATTGAAGTCGTCAAGTAACAGAAAATGTGGCAGCAACTGGGCTATCAGCACAGCCAGGACATGCTGCAGGACATCACCATCCCGGGGAAGACAGACAGCAACAGCCTGAGGTGTCCACACCCCAACAACAAGATGCAGACGCCACCAGATACCATCTCATAATCTGCCCGGTTCTTATAATAACTCTGATAGCCATAGAGGGCGGGGGTTCGCACTGCTGGGAACCAAGTGTCCTGAAGAGCAATGCAGAGGAAAGGGTGAAGGTTGGGAAGTTGTTGGAGCTCAGCAAGATGGTGGAATAAACCGTTGCAGTTCCACTGGAGGATGACTTTGTCGATGGCTGAGAAAGGCGTGAAGAGACAGGAGGCAGATTACGCAGCTGGGCCACCTGCCACCACTGATTGAGTACTCGTGTGAGTGACATCCATTGTGTTTGAGGATCCGGCGAGATCTAGGTCCTCAGCGGACGCCAGAATCTCTACCTCATCCGCAGTCGCTGAGCTGGTAGGGAATGGTGGGAGTGGTCTGGATTCTTGGGTGCCTTCTTCTTTTTCTGTTTTCCTCGCTGTGCCTTTGGTGGTTCTGGCTGGGAGGGCTTCACTGAGTCAGTCTCAGGGATGGACCATGAAGCCCTACAACCAGCGACCTGTGGTTGCTTCAGCCAATGGCGGGTGTCCGCTTTTCCACTTGTCAGAACCTGGGGAGGGAGGGCCCCAAGGGATCCCCCTGCTTCCTGGCGAGAGAAGCCGAAGAGGACTTACGCTTCTCCAGCTGGGAATTGGGAACTGATGTCCCTGAAGATTTGTGGGGTGGGGTGGGGTGGGGGTGGGGGAGGGGATGTTGCTCCAGAAGTAGATGAAGCATGAGCAACAGGGAGTGAAGTGACCCCCCCACCATCAAGAGGGCAGGTGGAGTCCGACAGATCAGAGAGCCAACTGTACGCGACGAAACGGAAGACGGTAGAAATGTTGGTGCAGCGGCAGTGTAGGTGGATGTCATTGGCACAGGATGTACCTCTCATATTTCCACTTAGCCTCAGTGTAGGTCAGGCGATCCAGGGTCTTATATTGCATTCTCTTTCATTCTTTCTGTAAAATCCTACAGTCCGGCGAGCAAGGGGAATGGTGTTCTCCGAAGTTAACACAGATAGGAGGCGGGGCACTTGGTAGGATGTCCACAATCTCGACAAGACATACGCCCAAACTTCCAGTATTTAAAACACCGCATCGGGGGAGGGATACATGGCTTCACATCATCACAGCGGTAAACCATCACCTTGACCTTTTCGGGTAAGGCGTCACCCTTGAAGGCCAAGATGAAGGCACTGGTGGATACCTGATTATCCCCTGGACCCTGATGGATGCGCCAGACAAAGTGAACACCTTGTGATTCTAGGTTGGTGCGCAATTCATCGTCTGACTGCAAAAGAAGATCCCTGTGGAATATAACACCCGGGACCATGTTTAAACACTTATGGGGCGTGATGGTAACTGAAACATTCCCCAACTTGTCACAAGCGAGTAGCCTCTGCGACTGGGCAGAGGATGCTGTTTTGATCAAAACTGACCCAGAGTGCATTTTGGACAAGCCCTCCACCTCCCCAAACTTGTCCTCTAAATGCTTCACAAAAAACTGAGACTTCGTCGAAATAAATGATACGCCACCAACTCATCACGTACAGACGAGATACCGGGGTGAATAAACTTCACTGCCTTCTTTCGCCACATGTTCCTCCCATGGAGTGGCCAGGGAGGGAAATGATCTCAGATCATATTTCTTGCCATTGAGGTTAGACCTCGATCGCTTAGAGCCTGCTGGTGGAGGCTCACCAGCGAGGAGAGATGATGTACCATGCTTCACTGCGGGTCATCCGCCCTGATGCCACCCACTCCGACCAGGGCCTCTACCCACGGGCACCATCCAGCCGCAGCAAAGACCACCTGGCAGGATGGCCCTTGCTGGGAGTCCCGATGCCCCAGGGAGATAAGCATCTACTCCTTGGCATACGTGGGGAGGTAGCAGCTCAGGCATCAGCAGTGCGATCCCTGTGTAGTCAGGGGGCTACCACCAAGAGGGTACATGACAACCCCACCATAAAGGACTGGCTACCGTGCTGGATTTGGGGTGTCTAACATCCATTTGTATCATGAGGGCGAAGATGGAAGCACACAATGGAGGGATGTATGCTACACACTGCAGCTGAAGTGGTCGGAAGCTCGGTGCAAGTCCAACTCCATGACGATATCGAGTGTGCCAGATCTTAGGGCAAGACTGATTTTTGATGCACCACATAAGGCATCCTTCCCCACATGGTACACACTAACAGAAAATTTTGAAATGTAGAGGTCAAACCCCTTAGGGGACCATCACATTAAGGCCGAAACGTTGGAGACTCCTTTTAGTTGCCTCGTACGACAGGCAGGAATACCACGGGCCTATTCTTACCCCCAGACCCGCAGGGTGGGGCGGTGGGGGGGGGGGGGGGGGGGGGATAATGGGACTAGTCTGAAAGGTGCCAGTTGCCAGTTGCAACCGCTAATGACATATCAGGTCATGCATCTGTGCCATCGAAGGTGCCACCAAACTGTATTGCAAGACTCCCATAATCTAGATGGGACTGGACCAATGCATTGTAGAGATGTAGCAGAGTCAAGTGTTTCGTGCCCCAGTAGGTATTCCTGAGGCATCTAAGAGCGCTGACCAACATGTGTGCTTTAGTTGACAAATATGGGGAAGCCATGTCAACCAGGTATTGAAGGCCAGTCCGAAAAAATTATGAAAGTCCACCACATTGAGAGGCTGACCATCAGAGTACGCATCTGGAAGGGGATGCACTGTACAGTGATAACAGAAATGCATAACACAGGTCTTGGCAGCAGAAAACTGGAAGCCATAAGTAAGAACCCACGATTGCACTCCGTGTACTGCTCCCTGCAGCCTGTGTTCAGCAACACCCATCACAGATGAACAAAAATAAATGCAGAAGTCATTAGCAGACAAAGAGGACACTGTAGGACCCACAGCCACCACAAGACCAATGACACCCGCTAAAAAGAGTGGGACAATGAAAATAGAAACCTGCAGAACCCATTCTCGTGCAGATGGAATGAGCTAAGGGAGGTGCCAAACCTATAACTGAAAAGTGAGACACGAAAGAAACTTCAGAATAAAAATCTGGAGTGGGCCATGGAGTCCTCGCTCACATAAGATGGCAAGGATGTGGCGATGCTATGTGGTATCATAAGCTTTATGCAGATCAAAGAAGATTGCAACAAGATGTTGATGTCAGGCAAAAGCTGTTCGGATATCAGATTCCAGATGGATTAAATTATCTGCAGTATGGGTCGAAGCCAAAAGGTCCCGGGTTCTAGGATCCAATACAGCGTTCGACTCTCCATACAGTCAAGTAACTTGCAGAGGACACTGGTTAAACTGACTGGACAATGGCTGGCTATCTGAAGAGGTGGTTTATCCAATTTCGAAACTACAATAACAACACTTTCTTGCCACTGGGGAGGGAATTTCCCCTCACTCCACAGACAGTTGTAAAGGGCATGTATATGATCTGGCTAGTCACTGATAGGTGTTTAAGAATTTGGTTGTGCACCTGGTCCGGTCCAGGGGCCATGTCGCAGCAGTGCGTATTTCCACTCCTGGTCTTGGCCTGGGTGAAATGCTGAGCAAAATGCTCAGCAATATTGTGTGGGCTGGTGGGGATAACACCATTTAGGAAAATTCCCAGGACAACTGTAGGAGGAGTGGTCAAAATTGCACCTGATCTTTGCTCGTACCTTTGAAGAGGGAGTATGCAGCCCTGTGGTAGTGACATCATCCCCAACAAATCTGTTTCTGGAATTTCATTAGATAACGGGCCCATGCATGAAGCCATTTAAAGGACAGGAGGTGGTTAAGAGATGGATGCCACAGTCAAATTCAGTGCTGTCTAATCAATACCATTGTGTGATGAAGTGGTTGGGATGGCAGCTAAGGAAAAGCATCTCAATCGGCACTAGTAAAGACCCACCTGGAGGGGCGACCAGACAAAGGACTCTGAAGAAAAGCTAAGACAATTGGAAAATTATGGCTGTTGCACAACTTATCATGAACTACTTATTGAATGGAGGGGAGAAATCCAGGGCTACAAATGGAAAGTTCAATGGCCAAGAAAGTGCCATATGCCACACTAGAGTGTGTGTGGAAGTTCCAGTGTTGAGGAGGCAGAGATCAGGCCCCACCAGCAGGTCTTCAACAATCCCACCCCAATCAGTGGTCACAGTACCATTAAAATCCCTAAGGAGAAGAAACAGAGGCGACAGCTGTCTAAGGAGTGCAAGACGAGTAAGAAGCATAGGGAGGAGATAAAGATAAGGATTGCATATTGTTACCAGAGCCGCCACTTCCAGTGCAGTTTGAAGAGGAACCCAGAAAAAAGTCCAGACGATTTAAATCAGGAGACCTAGCAGGCCAAGTAACTGTTCCTGCTCGATCAATCCATCTGACATGATACCTTCAGTTCAGAACACGACGTGCACGCAAGGCATTATGATTCTTAGTGACACTTCATCCAGAAGAGGAGGAAGAATTTGTCCGAGGAAGTTGGCATAAGCTGTGCCATTTAGACTGCCATTGATGAAATAAGGACCAATAATTTTAGTACCAAGCATCCCACACCAGACGTTAACTCTCCATTAACGCTGATGTTCCACCTGTCTAACTCATCGTGGGTTGCCACTGGACCAATAATGCATGTTCCTTGTATTTACCTGTCCTTTGTTTGTGAAGGAACATTCATCAGTAAATAGAACACTGGAGAAGTAGTTTTGGGTTGGCGAGGATTTGCTGCTGTGCCCACTAACAGAACTGTACACAATTCTGGAAATCATTCCCATGCAATTCCTGACGTAGGTGTACATGGTAAGGATGGAACCACTGACGTGTAAGAATGAGATGTACACTGTTTTTAGGAATGCCAATCTCTTGTTCAAGCTGTCACGTGTTCACATGTGGATTCATAGCAACGGAAGTGAGAACAGTGACTTCAACAGCTTTGTCTATGCCAGAGCTACGACGATAGTGTTGTCGTGGGTTGAAAGCTCCCGTGAAGCGTCACAACAAGACGAGAAAACATCTGTCAGGAAGGTGGGTTCTGTCAGGATATCGCTCTCTGTACATTTGCGCTGCCTGCATAGCATTTCACCTGCCTTCAACAACAACAACAACAACAACAAAAGAAACATTATGTTGACTCATTTTTGAACGGGTCTTTAGGAGAGGAAATGAATTACCGAATAAAAAATACAGGGTGCCATTTAAAAAAGTCATACTGCTGTTCATATCTTTGTAAAAAAACAAAGCTACAATGAAGGCAATCATGCCAATTGATGTCCCCCTGATGGCTAAAGAACATTTGCATGCAACATTTTGTAATTTGCATCTGGACAAACAGTTATTTAGGGTGGTCAAGATAAATGGGACACCATGTACAAGGCAATGAGCAATGGTAGATCTAAGTCAGCATGGAGTACCTGGAATTGATAACATTCCCTCAGAATTACTGATATCCTTGGGGAGAACCAACTACGACAAAACTGTTTCAACTGATATGGGGGTATATGAGCAGGTGAAATATCCTCAGACTTCAAGAAGTATCTTGTTATTTCAATACCAAAGAAGACAAGCGGTGACAGGTATCAGAACAAGAAGTGAAAGATTAAAAGTAGATGGGTTCTGATATAAGGATGTCAAAATTACTGAGTATAAGAAGAAAAGATGACAGAAAATGCAGTCTGGCAATATCCAGAAAAGTTTTTGGGTATTTCCATATCAATTCAATGCAGCATGCAACCCAACCCATTCTGATTTCTTTGAGAGATAGAGAACTAATAATTTGTAGAGGTATATGATCATTGTGAAGAAAGTGACAGGTCTGCAAAGTTTGGATATTGTAAGAAATTTACATGTATCGGCCTCAATATAAATGACTATAGCTCTGGTTCTAATAAAAAAGCAGAAGTGAAACTTCTATCATTGATAAACTAATGGGTAGAGCTTTACGTTGAAATGCAATGTGACGGGTTTCTAAGAATTTTCACTTTCCATGCTGTTATAAACATAGAACCTACCAAGATGGCACACCAAATGCATCAAATGAAAAATTTATTTTGTCTACATCACTGCACTGTGTGTGTGTGTGTGTGTGTGTGTGTGTGTGTTTTCTCTCTCCAGCACAATTTCATCAAATCCTTAAAATGTCACTTCCAACTCCAAACCACATTTACCACTTTTCAGTTGGCTGTGCTATCCAACACAAAAACAGAAATGATTTCAGGTATGTATGTTACCATCAGGAAGATTGTGAATGGCATTTTTTGCTACAGCACATGGTAAAGGACCTCGTGATGGTGTTGCTGAGATTAATCACGCTTGCCAGCCTTTAGTGATCGCATGGGAACTGTTTTTTTGACACCATGGCAGTTATTTCAGTGGTGCAACAAAAATATTTCTTCATGTGTCTTCACCAGTAATTCAATTCCCATCATGATTAAGACACTGTCCAGTTAAAGCAATGGTTCAAGAATACAAGTAGGATTCCAGATACCCAACAGCTTCATTGCTTTATACCTTTTTAACAAAGATATAGTAGAAGTGCAGGCATAGTCTGCTTCTTTAGTGAGCAAAGGAGAGTCGGTGGTTGCTATGTGTAAAGAAAAACTGTTAATAGACACACATGGATTTGTTGCCTGTATTATGACAGTCCGTGTGTTGCATATGTCTTACAAACTTATGAAGAAACAGTTGAACTACAGGCCAACTACTTTCATCCACATGGACCACCTCCACCATTTGCAATTCCTGTCAAACCAGAATCTTGTGTTGTCAGAGGATGTGACATTTTCACAAGACCTGATCCAGTGACACACACCGGAAAGACATACTCTCTCTCCCCATGTCAGAGCTTGTGAACATTAACAATTTAATTGGAGACTTGTGAAACAAGATGTAGCCACTTTTTGTTACCATTTCATTGAAGCTGCACTGTAAGTGTTCCATAATACCACTACAATAGTATAAACCTTGTTTTTGTGCATCATTACCTATGAACTGCATTTGTTTTAAAAATTGTGCTTCATACTTTTTAAGCTACCGTCTGCATTTTGATAGTGTTCTGATGCTGATAAAAGAAATGTGCTTTTGGTGTGCCATCTTGATATTTACCATGTTTACAGTAGCATATTGGAGCATTATAATAATTCTTTTTTTTTTTAAATAAATAAATAAATAAATATAGGTGGGGTGTTTTGACAGGGTAAAGGTTAAAGACAATTACCTTTAATTTGAAAATTCTTGGAAAGCTGTCATGCTGCACATCAATGCAAAGCTCTATTCATTATATTTTCAATGATACAAGTTCCACTGCTGTATCTGGATTAGATGCAGAATTATAGTCACTTATGTTGAGGCACACGCAAGTAAATTTCTTGCAACTTTGCGGACCTGTATCTTTCTTTACATTTGTCATATACCTCTGCAAATTTGCAGTTTTCTGTCTCTTATTGGGATCATTGGATGCACCAAATTTGAAAGATTCTGAGATGGTTATGTTGAAAATGTTACTTTTGTGTGTTGAGCTGACATGTAACTACCCTTTTGTGAAAAAGTTCATATCTAAAGTAGATTTACATCTTAGGCATTCTTTTCTGAAAGTATTTGGGGCATATATAACAGTGTGTCACACACATGCAATATGAATGGTGGTCCAGCTTATCTATTTGCACAAAACACAGAAAAATATTCTCTGGGACAACTAGACACTTTACTTACATTAATACGCAACAGGTCCAAATACAACAAAAAATTCCTACAACAGGTCATTAAGTTCTCATTCTCTTCACTAAGTAGGAAAATCAGCAATTTAAACTATCAGTCTCCCCAGATATCTAGCAACTGAGTCAGCAGAAGACAGCTTCACCAGGTCAACAAACTTCCAATACAGAATGTTGGTTTTATCCTGTAATGTAATGACAATGTGGTGTGTGGCACCATGTATGTAGAAACAGAAAGAGGAAAAACACTGTTAATATTCCTTTTGCACCTGTAATAGGTTTTGGAATGTAGGTTGTGATGAAAGATTGACCTATAGTGTAGCCCGAGGTCTAGTTAGTTTGAAAGCGGACAGTCTTGTTTCATGTTCTCATAGCACTATTTAATACTTTAGTTAATCCAAATTATTACTACAAAATGCTGCTGGGAAGGAGGATTACAGTTTAGTGTCTGAGGGATGCAGGGATCATTCAAGATACAGCTCATGCTCAGATTGTACAAGGACAGGGAAGGAAGTCAGCCATGCCCTTGAAAGGGACCACCCTTGATATCACCTTAATCAAATAAGATGTTTGTTATCATCACATTTCCTTACTAATAAGACAGCTTTCTTGGTGTTATCAGATGTTACTGAACTGCTTTATCTGTGACAATATTGTGATAGCTGAATATAATGTCTAACTGTGACAAGAACACACACAATTAAAAAGTGAATAAGTAAAAGCTGAATACCAGAATTAATCTTTCAGTCTGCAGTGGACTGTATGCTACAGAGGAAAGATTCATTCTGGAAACAATTCCTTGGGTTGTTGCTAAGCCTTTTCTCCACCACACTAACCTTCCTTCCCAGAGCACTAGTCCTATGAGACAAGTAGGAGTTTCTCTGTGACATATGAAAAGTAAGAGGAAGGTACTGCAGGTGTCAAGTAGTGAGTGCAGGTCTTGACTAATGCCAGGATAGGTTAGCAGATAAGATTATTGCCAGGGATGGGAAGCAACATCACGTACACTGAATGTGTGCGCCTGGGGGTCTCATTCATCAGGCTGACGGGGCTATTCCAGCAGCAACTGAGGGAACAGGATGAAAGCAAATGAAGATGGTGCTCACACTGGCACAAATGATGCCTATCGTCTGGACTCCAATGTCATACTAGGACCATTTAAGTGACCAGCTAGAAATCAACCTTACTGACAGTTTCACCAAAGACCACGATCTGCAGCATTGTCCTCAGAACAAATCATGGCCACCTGATTCTGAGTCAAGTGAGAGGTTTGAATAACTGCGAAGGTCCATGACAAACTATTATCCATTGCATAATGATTGACCCCTGACTTTGAGCTCATAGTCGTCACAATACACGACGAACATTGATATGTCATACCTTGCAGGAATCATGGAAATATCTACTTTTATTCTGTGTATAAATATTACATTTTAGTTGAAAAGGAGCTGGCATATGTGGTAATATTTAAGAGAAAGTGTGCTTTTACGACCATTTTTTGTGAGTGTCAAATTTAAGGAGTCATAGAAGTCAGACTGCAATTAGGACATAAATTTCTTTTGCACAGTTTGAAGATGCAGCCATACTCAACTTCCAGACAAATTGATTTTGCTTTCCGATTAGTCGTTTTGTTCTAGTAACGGTGGGTGCAGATTGCTGCAATTCCCCTAACTGTGATACGCATTAATAAGACAAAAAGTGAAAATGCAGCTATGTTGTTTCCTTTCACAGCTGTTACGTTTTTACGCACTCTACATAAAGTGCTAATATCACACCTATAATTTACTTGATTTTGCATTTCTATGCACCACATGCTTGCATGCGCTATGTTGCCAGACCTCAGTATTTCCTCTTCATTGTTCATTGTTGCAGGGTTTACATTGCGGCTTCCCATCAGATAGCAAACAGTTGTGCTCCCATTCGTTGTTGTATATTCATCTGAGACAGTGCATGTAACTTAATTAGTTGCCTTGTACTTGTATGAAACCATGCATCATTTACGGAGCTGAGGAAAGTCTATGGTGATCAGTGCACGTGCTTACTTTGAATCTGAAAAAGAACAGCACATGAGCAGTTCCATACCACAGCCAGTAAAGAGAACTTCTGTATGTCTCAGTGTTAGTGAAAATATGGTGAAGTGAATTTCGGCAGAATACTGAGAAACTTCATGTCTTCTGTTACCAAAAAAGTGATCTGGCAGGGGCAAGAAGTTTCTATTGAACATGTTTATACTGGGTGTCATAAAAAGGAAAAGTCAATGTCTTTTATGTGGAGAAGCAGTTTCCAAGAGTGGCAACCGTGTTGGTGGAAAAAATGATTATAATATGCCACATTTAGAATGAAGATGGGTTTGAGCAAAATGTTGGCTATGTTTTGCTGGGAAAAAAGAAGTTGCAGACTATCATTCTGAAATGAATGTCAGATACTAGAAAGAGTGGTTTATGAGTGTTCTCGAAAAATTATCAAACAGATCTGTGATTGTGTTAGATCAGGATCTACATCACACAGAGAGAAATCCAGTGTCACAAACTCCATCTACAAAAATGGAGAAAGGATTCTATTATTGAGTGGATGGAAAGCAGTAACGTAGATCTGCCATCTGATGTGAAATCATAAGGGGAATTTGCTAAATCTAGCCTACTGGTACACGTGTGATTGCACTTCAGGGCGCAGGAATGCCTTTTGGAAAGTATATTGCGATCAATGGAGAAGAAAATTTAACTTCTGTGGTTGCCTGTAGTGCACTGCGAATTGAACGCCACTGAACTTGTATGAGCATTTGTCAAGAACAAGGTAGCAAAGGAGAACAAGAATTTTAGAATAAATGATACTTTACAAATGTGTTGTTCCACTCTGGAAAGTGTCCCCAAAGCATATTGAATGTTTATTTGCAATTTCACATAGTGTTTCCCTCTATTCCCAGCTAAAACTAAATGTTACTACAAAGGCGCCATTCTTTGCCGATGAACAGACACTTGTGGCGCATTACAACAGAGGCAACTGTGCTCCACAACAGTCTCACATATATTGCAGCTATTAAAACAACTGCTTTACAAACTCTTAACTAACAAACATGGGGAGTATTCATTAGTAAACATGTATGATTTAACCAACAAAAGTTCAAGTTTAATACCAGTGCCTTCTCTGACGAAATAACTCCAACAGTAAGCTCAATCGGAGCTAGCTTTTGACATTATGACAATGATATAGGAAATCAGAAAATAATGAAAATCCGCCTGTAAATAGAGCAAGGTTGTATCTTTAAACCGTGAAAAGGAAATCTTTCTCCTGATCACAGTCTGATTTTTACGCATCCTTATAGTTGACAATCACCGAAACAAAGCTAGAAAATGCACCGTTTGTCTTAAATATTACTGTTATCACCCCATTTCAACTAAGATGTAATATTCATACCCTAAATAAAAGTAGACATTTCCATGATTTCGCACAGTACAACATATCAATGTTTGTATTGCAGTGTGACCAGAATATGAGATCAATCACAATGAAATTTATAATGAGCTGTGATTTCCTACATTGGCACCACATGTTTGAGAGCTATAAGGTCCTCTTAACTGGGTCAGGCGAACACTACACATCTGCGGTAGCTAACTATGTGTGGGGTGTACATAATGGTTTGTAAAGTGCAGGTAATGACAGGTGTAAGAAATCTGGAAGCATCAGTGTAAGATCCAAAGAAACACAGCCCCCCCCCCCCAAACACACACACACACACACACACACACACACACACACACACACACACACACACACACACACACACACACACACAAAGCAGTTGAGAATATTGAAATCCGAGTGGATAACTGACAAGAAATTTGTAAAAAAGTGTCAGAGTTTGAAGTAATACTAAAAAGCAGTGAAGTCACATAATATCAAGAACAGAAAGCTGGTTAAACATGAAGTTGGCAGCAATGAGACTTGGAGGAAACTTAAAAGTGTGTGACAAAAGGGTAGGCCAATGGCAAATGGAGGTGGTGTATTTGTCACAGAAGACAAGAAACTCAAATCCCCAACATAGAAATTGAGGCTGCATGGAAGTGTGTCCGGGCACAGCTCACTATCAACGGAGGGCACAAATTATAATTGTATCCTTCTACTGACCACCAAGCTCACCTCCTGGTGCAATCTAAAACTTTAGATGAAACCTAGTTCACTAGTACATGAGTACACCAATCTTACTATAATCAGTGGAACAGACATTAATAATCCAACTATCAGTTGAAATAGTTACAGTTTTGTTAGTGGTGGGCATAAAAAAGACAGCCACTAAAACATTACTAGATTCCTTCTCTGGAAACCATGTAAAACAGATAGTTTGGAACCCTGCTCATGAGAAAATATTTTGGATTTAATGACGACAAACAGACCAAGTCACTTTCAGGATATCCACATTGAAACTAGAATCTGTGACCATGAGGAAGCTATAGCAACACTGAACACCAAGTGCAAAGGGTAGCTAAAACAAATAGCAAAATCTGCTGCTGTTGTTGTTTTCTTCAGTCCAGAGACTGGTTTGATGCAGCTCTCCATGCTACTCTATCTTGTGCAAGTTTCTTCATCTCCGAGTAACTACTGCAACCTACATCCTTCTGAATCTGTTTAGTGTATTCAGACCTTGGTCTCCCTCTACAATTTTTACCATCCATGCTTCGCTCCAATACTGAATTGATGATCCCTTGATGCCTCAGAATATGTCCTACCAACCGATTCCTTCTCCTAGTCAAGTTGTGCCATAAATTCCTCTTCTCCCCAATTCTATCCAGTACCTCCTCATTAGTTACGTGAACTGCCCATCTCATCTTCAGCATTCTTCTGTAGCATCACATTTCCAAAGCTCCTATTCTCTTCTTGTGTAATGGCTACACTCCATACAAATACTTTCATAAAAGACTTTCTGACACACAAATTTATACTCGATGTTAACAAATTTCTCTTCTTCAGAAATGCTTTCCTTGCTGTAGCCAGTCCACATTTTATATCCTCTCTACTTTGACCATAATCAGTTATTTTGCTCCCCAAAGAGCAAAACTCGTCCGCTACTTTAAGTACATCATTTTCTATTCTAATTCCCTCAGTTCCTAATTTAATTCGACTAAATTCCATTATCTTCATTTTGCTTTTGTTGATGTTCATCTTATATCTTCCTTTCAAGACACTGTCCATTCCGTTCAACAGCTCTTCCAGGTCCTTTTCTGTCTCTGACAGAATTATAATCTCATCAGCAAACCTCGAAGTTTTTATTTCTTCTCCATGGATTTTAATTCCTACTCCAAATTTTTCATTTGTTTTCTTTATTGCTTGCTCAATATACAGATTGAATAACTTCCGAGATAGGCTACAACCCAGTCTCACTCCATTACCAATTGCTGCTTCCCTTTCATGCCCCTCGACTCATAACCGTCATCTGGTTTCTGTACAAATTGTAAATAGCCTTTCACTCCCTGTATTTGACACCTGCCACCTTCAGAATTTGGAAGATAGTATTCCAGTCAACATTGTCAAAAGCTTTCTCTAAGTCTACAAAGGTTCAAAATGTAGGTTTGCCTTTTCTTAATCTATCTTCTAAGATAAGTCACAGGGTCAGTATTTCCTCACGTGTTCCAACATTTCTACGGAATGAAAACTGATTTTCCCTGAGGTCGGCTTCTCCCAGTTTTTCCATTCATCTGTAAAGAATTCGTGTTAGTATTTTGCAGCTGTGACTTATTAAACTGATAGTTCGATAATTTTCACCAACACCTGCTTTCTTTGGGACTAGAATTATTACATTCTTCCTGAAGTCTGAGTGTATTTCGCCTGCCTCATACATCTTACTCACCACATGGTAGAGTTTTCTCATGGCTGGCTCTCCCAAGGCAATCAGTAGTTCTAATTGAATGTTGTCTACTCCTGGGGCCTTGTTTGGACTTCGGTCTTTAATTGCTCTTTCAAATCCTCCATGCAGTATCGTATCTCCCTTCTCACCTTCATCTGCATCCTCTTCTATTTCCATAATGTACATCCCCTTGTACAGAACCTCTATATACTCCTTCCACCTTTCTGCCTTCCCTTCTTTGCTTACAACTGGTCTTCCATCTGAGCTCTTGATATTCATACAAGTGGTTCTCTTTTCTCCAAAGGTCTCTTTAATTTTCCTGTAGGCAGCATCTATCTCACCCCTAGTGATATATGCCTCTATAGCCTTACATTTGTCCTCTAACCAACCCTGCTTAGCCATTTTGCACTTCCTGTCGATCTCATTTTTGAGACGTTTGTATTTTTTTTACCTGCTTCATTTACTGCCTTCTTATACAGGGTCCGGCATAAAAAACTCCCCGATTACAAAGTAACGTGCAGCGGACAGTAGAAGGAGCAGAGTGGTGGGGGGCGTGTCGTTAAGTAGCTGCCTACGTGCCGTTTTCAGTGTACGCCATGGCGTGGTCTGGTGAACATCGTGCCTTCGTAGTGGAAGATTTTATTCAAAACGGCGAATCGCCTATTAATACTCAACGTGCTTTTCGCGTTCGCTTTGCGCTCGGACGACGGGACCCTGTTCCCGATAAGAAAACAATTTATTCTTGGGTTGCTAACTTTCGTGAGACAGGTTCCGCATTAAAAAGGAAACCACCTGGACGACCACGGACTGCAACAGGCCCCGGAAATGTTGATGCAGTTAGAGCTTCAGTTCAACAATCTCCTCGACGATCCGCTAAAAAGCATGCGGCAGCATTACGGATATCTGATCGAAGCGTGAGAAGAATCTTGCATCGAGATCTTAAAATGCATCCTTACAAAATTGTAACTACGCAGGAACTGAGTGAACGAGACTGTGGTGTCCGTGTAAGTTTGTGCCAAGACCTTCTTCGGAACATTCGTCCCAACGATATTGTGATTTTTTCTGATGAAGCACACTTTCACCTTGCCGGAACAGTGAACAGCCAAAACTGCAGGTACTGGTGTGAACACAATCCCCAAGAACTTCATCAACAACCACTTCATAGCCCTAAAGTAACAGTATGGTGTGCTGTTTACAATTCTGGAGTGATCGGTCCTTACTTTTTCGAAGAAAATGACAGGAATTTAACCGTCAACAGTGAACGCTATTGTGCCATGCTCCGCGACTTTCTCCAACTGCAACTAAGGGAGCTTTTTGGTGAAATAGAGAACGTGTGGTTCCAGCAAGATGGTGCTACAGCCCACACAGCGCAGCAGTCACTGGCATTGGTGAAGGAAATGTTTCCTGAACATGTGATCTCGTTGCGTGGAGACACTGGCTGGCCCCCACGATCGCCGGACTTGACGCCCTGTGATTTCTTTCTTTGGGGCTATTTAAAAGCAAAAGTTTATGAACAACGTCCACAATCTTTACGAGCCCTGAAAGAAGCAATTACACAAGAGGTTGAAGCTATTCCACCTGAAATGACTCAAAGAGTAATAAATAACTTCAGGGAAAGGCTCAAACAGTGTGTCGACAGTGCAGGAAGCCATTTAAGGGATGTTTTATTTAAAAAGTAAGACCATAAGAGTATTTTCTAAAATGGCATAATATGTACTTTTATTTAGTATAAATAAAATTGTTCTACCTTATTTGGTTTTATTTTTATTAGCTTTCCTTAAAGGGGAGGTTTTTCTGCCGGACCTTGTATTTTCTCCTTTCATTAATTAAATTGAATATCTCTTCTGTTGCACAGGGATTTCTACTAGATCTCTACTTTTTACCTACTTGATCCTCTGAACCTTCACTATTTCGTCTCTCAAAACTACCCATTCATTGTTCGCTAATGCTCTCTCTGAAACACTCTACAACCTCTGGTTTTTTCAGCTTATCCAGGCCCCATCTCCTTAAATTCCCACCTTTTTGCAGTTTCTTCAGTTTTAATCTACAGTTCATAACCAATAGATTGTGGTCAGAGTCCACATCTGCCCCTGGAAATGTCATACAATTTAAAACCTGGTTCTGAAATCTCTGGCTTATCACTGTATAATCAAACTGAAAGCTTCTGGTATCTCCAGATCTATTCCATGCATACAAACTTCTTTTATGATTGTTAAACCAAGTGTTAGCTATGATTAAATTATGCTCTGTGTAAAATCCTACTAGGCAGCTTCCTCTTTTATTCCTTACCCCCATTCCATATGCACCTGCTACTTTTTCTTCTCTTCCTTTTCCTACTATCGAATTCCAGTCCCCTATGACTATTACTTTTTTCCCCCTCACTATCTGTGTAATTTCTTTTATTTCATCATACATTTCTTCAGTCTCTTCACCATCTGCGGAGCTACTTGGCATATAAACTTTTACTACTGTGGTAGGCGTGGGCTTCATGTCTATCTTTGCTACAATAATGCACCCACCACACTGTTCGTAGTAGCTTAACCGCACTCCTACTTTTATTCATTATTAAGCCCAACTCTGCATTACCCCCATTTGATTTTGTATTTATAACCCTGTATTCACCTGACCAGAAGTCTTGTTCCTCCTGCCACCAAATTTCATTAATTCCCACTACGAGGTGCATTCAAGTTCTAAGGCCTCCGATTTTTTTTCTCCGGACTGGAAAGAGATAGAAACATGCGCATTGTTTTAAAATGAGGCCGCGTTCATTGTCAATACGTCCCAGAGATGGCAGCACCGTACGGCAGATGGAATTTTACCGCCAGCAGCGAGAATGAGAACTGTTTTAAATACTTAAAATGGCAACGTTTTCCTTACTTGAACAGCGTGCAATCATTCGTTTTCTGAGTTTGCGTGGTGTGAAACCAATTGAAATTCATCGACAGTTGAAGGAGACATGTGATGATGGAGTTATGGATGTGTCGAAAGTGTGTCGTGGGTGCAACAGTTTAATGAAGGCAGAACATTGTCTGACAACAAACCGAAACAACCTCGGGCTCATACAAGCCGGTCTGACGACATGATCGAAAAAGTGGAGAGAATTGTTTTGGGGGATCGCCGAATGACTGTTGAACAGATCGCCTCCAGAGTTGGCATTTCTGTGGGTTCTGTGCACACAATCCTGCATGACGACCTGAAAATGCGAAAAGCTCAATGGAAGCACACAGATTCACTGCCACCAAAAAAATTTCGGGTAACTGCCAGTGCTGAAAAAATGATGGTGTCCATGTTCTGGGACAGCGAGGGTGTAATCCTTACCCATTGCATTCCACAGGGCACTATGGTAACAGGTGCATCCTACGAAAATGTTTTGAAGAACAAATTCCTTCCTGCACTGCAACAAAAATGTCCGGGAAGGGCTGTGCGCGTGCTGTTTCACCAAGACAACGCACCCGCACATTGAGCTAACGTTACGCAGCAGTTTCTTCATGATAACAACTTTGAAGTGATTCCTCATGCTCCCTACTCACCTGACCTGGCTCCTAGTAACTTTTGGCTTTTTCCAACAATGAAAGACACTCTCCGTGGCCGCACATTCACCAGCCGTGCTGCTATTGCCTCAACGATTCCATGCTCCGATCCATAGAATGGCAGTTTTCATTCCTCTGACAATGATGTTCTCCTGGGTAGTCCCCACCCGGAGATCTGAATGGAGGACTATTTTACCTCTGGAATACGTTACCAAAGAAGACGCCATCATCATTTAACCATACAGTAAAGCTGCATACCCTCAGGAAAAATTAACGCTGTAGTTTCCCCTTGCTTTCAGCCGTTCGCAGTACCAGCACAGCAAGGCCATTTTGGTTAATGTTACTAGGCCAGATCCGTTAATCATCCAGACTGTTCCCCTGCAACTACTGAAAAGACTGTTGCTCCTCTCCGGAACCAAACGTTTGTCTGGCCTCTCAACAGATACCCCTCCATTTTGGTTGCACCTACGGTATGGCTATCTGTATCGCTAAGGCACGCAAGCCTCCCCACCAAAGGCAAGGTCCATGGTTCATGGGAGGTGCAAAGCCTCTATGTTCAGTAAAGTAAACAAAGAAGCTGTAGTATAACATATCAACGAAGAACCTGAAACTTTTACATCCTAACAGTCAGGCTTTTAGTGACACCAGAGCTAGTGCCCAGTCACTCAAGGAAGAGATAGGGACAGGAATTGAAAGTAGCAAAGCATAAGCAGAAATGCTTCACTATATTTTCAAATGTTCTTTTACAAAAGAAAACCCTGAAGTAATGCCCCAATTTCTATATCTACATCAAAAGCCACTCTATGCTGTACCATCACTTTTTATCTCTCTTCCTGTTCCACGCGCAAATAGGGTGAGGGAAAAACGACTGTCAATATGTCTTTGTACAAGCCCTAATTTCTTTTATCTTACACTCATGATCGTTACGCGAAATGTTCATTGAAGACATTATGATCGTTCTGCAGCAAGGTTCAAATGCTGGTTCTCTAAATTTTCTCAATAGCATTCTTCTAAAAGAACACCACCGCCTTCCCTTTAGGGATTGACATTTGTGTTCCTGAAGCAGCTCCATTATACTTGGCGTTGATCGAACCTATCGGTAAAAAATCTAGCAGCCCACCTATGATGTCTTTTTGATGTCTTCCTTTAATCTGATCTGGTGGAGATCCCAAACACTAAAGCAATGAGTTGCACTATGGTGTCTCCTTTGCTGATGAACCACATTTTCTTAGAACTCTCCCAATAAACCAAAGTTAACCATTCACTTTCCCACTATAATCCTTAGATGCTCATCCCGTTTCATATCAGTTTGCATGTTATGCCTAGATATTTAATCAGCCTGGCTGCATCAAGTAGCACACTACTAGTGCTGTATTTGAACGTTATAGGACTGTTTCTTCTACTCATCTACATCTAACCTACATATTTCTACATTTAGAGCTAGCTGCCATTCATCACACCAACAACTGGTTGAATTGAGATTTTTGAGGAACATTTAAGTGCATACTGAAAGGATACCCAAACAGGAAATGGAGGTGGTGTATTTGCAACAGTAGACAAGAACTCAATATCAGGGGTAGGCATAAAATGATAATTGGTTCCTTCTATTGCCCACCAGACTTCTCTCATGATGTAACCAAAAACTTTGGAGAAAACTTCAGTTCCCCAATCATATTGTAATCACTGGCAGAAACTTTATTCATCCAACAATCAACTGGAAAAATTGCAGTTTTGTTAATGGTGGATGTGATAAGATATCACGCGAAACATTACTAAATTCCTTCGCTGGAAATTACCCAGAACAGGTAATTTGCAACTTCAATCATGATGGAAATACATTGAATCTAATGGCAACAATAGACCCGACTTCTTTGAGGGTGTCCAATCAAAACTGATATCATTGACCATGACACTACTGTGGCAACAATGATTACCAAAGTACGAAAGACAACTAAAACAAGCAGAAATATATACAAGGTGCAGCAATAAAGTAATGAGTCTGGTGTTAAAAAAATGTTGCTTACTGTTCTAGTCAAGTTTAGTGTTGTCTCCTTCAAAGTACTTCCCTTGTGATGGCATACACTTTTTCCAGCGCTTCTGCCACTGATGGTAACATTTCTGGAACTCATCTTCTGTAATATCCTCCAAGACACTTGTCACAGCTATTTGATCATCTTGTGTTGTTTGAAAATGGTGCCCCTGGACCGCCGTTTTGACTCTTTGAAATACAAAAAACTCGCGTGGAGCGATATCTGGTGAATAGGGTGGCTGTGGTAGTACTGAAACTTGTTTTGAGATTAAAAATTGCTGTACTGACAGGGCAGTATGTGATGGCGCATTATCGTGATGCAAAATTCAATTATCAGCAATGTTGGCAAGGACACGAAGAACTCTTTAAGACGTCTTTCTAAAATTTCTTTGTAGTAATATTGGTTAACTGTTTGTCCAGGAGGCACCCACTCTTTATGACAATTCCCTTGGAATCAAAGAAGCACACAAGCATGCATTTCACTTTTGACTTTGACATGCATGCTTTTTTTGGTCTGAGTGATCCCTTTGAGCACCATTGCGAACTTCAGCATTTTGTCTCTGGATCATACTGAAAAAAAAAAAAAAAAAAAAACAACTTTCATCACCACCGATAGCACGGCTCAACAATTCTGGATTGAATTCCGTTTGCTCTAATAGATCGGCTGCCACATTTTTCCGTGTGTCTCGCTGTAGTGGTGCGAGATTTTTGGCAACCATTTTTGCACAAATCTTTCTCATACCAAGATCTTCAGTTATTATCAGATGAACTGTTTCTCGAATGATGTTCAGTTACTCTGCAATCATTTTCAAGGATAATCTTTGATCAGATCATATGAGTTCAGGCACCCTGGCCAAGTTGATATCCGTCCGCGAGGTTGATGGTAATCCACTGCGGTCTGCATCTTCAATATTTGTTCTGCCTTCACTAAACATTTTATGCCAACAAAAAACTTGATCTCTTGACATAACCTCCTCTCCAAAAGCCTTCTGAAGCTTACCGTAAGTTGTCGTCGTGTTTTCACCTAATTTAAGACAAAAAGAACTGGCATACCGTTGCGCAATATTATGCAGTTCCATTTCCATGACCAGGGGGAACGTCAATATACAGAAATCCTCTGCTCCAGCAACAAAATCAGCTACAAGTCCAAATCAACGCACATGAGCAACTTAATAAAACCTGAAATCAGGTTAATGAACTAGAGGGACCAACTTGGAGTACTGTGGTAGGGAGAAGCTGGTACAGAAGAAACCAGAATAAAAATAAAACCATAATGGGTACAAAAAAAAAAAAAAAAAAAAAAAAAAAAAAAAAAAAAAAAAAAAACGAAGAAATGCAAGAAGCAGAAACAACAGCTTGGCTATATATCAGTAACTTAAAGAGAACAACCACAACTGATACAGTAGTGAAATACCTTAACAAGAACTGGGACAACTAGAATGTGAAGAACTGCGCACACTGGGCGACATAAAAGCTTTCAAAGTAGGCACTCCATTTGAAAAGCTACAAATCACACAAGAACCAGAATTCTGGCCAGAAAACATAAAAGAATGTCGATTTCGTTACCAAAGACGATCAATGGAAGAGGTAACAGAGCTCAACTAAACTAAGAAGAAAACCAGAAGAACAAGAAATAAAAGCAGTCTTGTGGAATACAGAGGGAATAAAAAGTGCTCTTAACCTAACACCAACAGACATTCTGCAAAACTCGGATCTTGCAGTCCTAACAGAAACCTTCCTGATAGACAAATGGCAACATAAAGATTTCTACAACTATCACCTAATGGCAAAGAAGGGAGAAAGAGGACGACCCATGGGAGGAATATCTATCCTATTGCAACCCTGGATGATGCCCACCAAAAAAATCATAAAATAAGAAAATAGTATGCTAGTAGAAGCAGCAAACATAAATATAATTGCAGCCTATTTTAAACCGCACACAAATGCTGTAGAAACAATCGACGAAATAGTCACACTCATCAAACAATGCGACAACAAACCCACCATTATTGCAGGTGATGTCAACTGCAAAATAGACACGGAGAACTATAAAACAAACTAGTCATTGAAACCGTAGAAGGAGATGGTTTCCCCTACTGAACAATAGACAGATACCTACATACATATGCCACAATGAGAAAAGCACCATTGACATCACATTAATAAGAGGAGAAAAAAAAGGAGGTATTCAACCAATATGGCATGACTCCATTACTCCTATACAAAAGCACATTCCAATGAAGATAAATATAAATAACATCACGTCACTGCCAGCAAGAAAGACCCACCAAATCACACAAAGAAAAACAGATTTAGAAAAATTAACAAACCAGCAAGAACAAATAACACGAATAGAAACTTTAATAGAAGGAGACCTTGAAAAAGCAACAGACCAAATAGAATACCTCCTAAAAAATCCAGTGATACAAACAAACCCAAAAACAAGGACGACAAAAAGATGGTTCGATGCTGAATGCTACAGCAAAAGGAACACTGTTCTAAAAACGCTCCACAGATTAAGAAACCAGCACAATGAGGAAACATACAAATAGTATGCAAAAGAGAGGAGAATCTACAAAAAACTAATAGAAGAGAAGAAAAGAAAAGAGAATACATAGAAAGAGAGGCAAAAAAGAGAAGAGGTTGAAGCAGAGAAAGACCGATACACAGCAGCGCGACCAAGAAAACTGGCTCATACACCAAATATAGACATGAAGGAATGGGAAGACCACTTCAGTAAGATACTGAACAAATGAGGAATCAAAACACCCCCAAAGAAAGAGAAACATCATCAAATTAAGGAAAAAGACAATGTATGGGAACCTCTAAATGAAGAAGATGTAAAAGAAGTAATAGAAGCACTGAAGAACAAGAAAGCAGCAGGACCTGATGATATATACAATGAACATATAAAACATGCGAAAGAGGCTCTCCAACACATATGGATCAAACTATTTAACAAATGCCTGGAACTTGGAAGAATTCCGACACAATAGAGACACTCGACAATAAAAGTTCTCTACAAAGGTAAAGGAGACCCAACGGACCCAAACAAGTACAGAGGCATAGCCCTGGAAAATACTCAGTTCAAGATGTTTTCAAAGATAATTACACAAAAAATAAAAGCCTCTGTGGACAGTCATCTCCCAGAACAACAAATGGGTTTCAGATCTGGAAGATCAACACTTACGGCAGTCACGCTTCTTCTAAACAATGTCGACGAAGCGCTAAAAAAGAAACAAATGATCTACACAGTGTTCATAGATTTTACCAAAGCCTTTGACCTACTGGAAGGAGATATCACAGTCCGAAAACTGGAAAACACAATGGGAGAAGATAGCGTATGGGCAAGAATAATCAAGCCAATCCCCGAATACAACTTAATCACAATACCAGACAACCTCTCTTTTTCGAACCTCATTCTGCAATTGAACGGAGTCTTACAGGGTGACCCAACGAGCCCTTTGCTGTACATTCTTGCCACTGAAGAAGTACTCCGAATTGGAGAAAACGAAGATGATGTATATGCATATGTTGACGACATATCATTAATCAAAACTTCCGGGCTGAATTGCCGTGATCCATATATAAAACTTCTCCTTCCTGACGTTTCGTTGCCGGCGACATCACGTCAGGAAGGAGAAGTAGTTTTATATATGGACCACGGCAATTCAGCCCGGAAGTTTTAATTAATGAAGACGCCGGCCGTGGAAGCTTACATGCTATGGTTGACGACATAGCCGTACGTTCAACAGATATACAGAAGCTGCAGAAAATCAATGAGAAAATAGACACATGGTGCAGTGGACACAAACTACACATAAACATAACAAAGACCGAAATGCTGGTTTTCAGAAAGGGAGCCAAAACACCCTAAATGCAGAAATCAACATCAGAGGACAAAAAATAAAAATCTCATCAGACTTTAAATACCTACGGGTGACATTGCAACCAACAGCCAAATGCTTCACAAAACATGCAACAGAATGTGCAGCCCAAGCAATAATAGCAATACAAGACATCAAAAACACCCGCCTACTCTCAGTCTAGAAACGGCCATGAAATTATTCAATGAAAAAATCTTGCCAATCCTGGCCTATGGGATGGAGGTTGTATGGGACCACCTGACAGAAAAAAAAAAAAATCTAGAAACACTGCAAAAAGTGAAATCAACTTATCTAAAAAGAGCATTAGGTCTCTCAAAGACAACAAGATCTAGACTAGTGTACCTGCCAGCGAGAGAGACATTCCTAATTGAAGACATCAAACTTCGATATATGATGCCACACACCAGGGCTTCCAGAAAGCAATTGAAGATCATGGAGGACAAACGAGAAAAAGTATGGCCGGAGTTCTATGGCACCGAAGCAATGAAGAACCGCTCATGGACAGCGCCAAACTTCGAGCTGCGACATGTCATAATTAGACTTTCTATTCACGGCTTTCATCATCTAATTTGAAAAAACAAAACTTATCATGACCCAACCACAACATGTGTATGTGAAATGTGTAATAAAGCCTGTGAACGATATCACATAGAACTGTGCAGTAAAAGAGTGAAATCGATAAATGAATATGCAAAAATGTAAAATGTTAAGCTAAGTAACTGTATATGGCTATTTGGCTGCAGTTTTATTTTATTAATTTCCATGACGAGAGACACAAACATGTGTTAACTTATTACAGCACAACTCACGACTGAGCAGTGGCGTCAATGTGCCGCTTGGACTAGAAGCAGCTTATAGACCAAGGTCAAAGATATTGTGCCTACATAAGCCTGCAGGGTTACCACATCTTGCAAAGAAAATCAGTCTCATTACTTTATTGTCACACTTCGTGTATGTTCAGTAAACTAGATAAAAAATTGGTAGTGTCAGTTACGAACATGAAATGTTCAACATAGAGCAGGAGTTGCCATTTTTAAATCGAGCAAACCACTCACACACGTTTTTCTCATAGCATCACCATGGTAAGATGTTTCCAACATTAAAATAGTTTCCCAAGTAAAAAACAAAATTTCACAGCTGCATGTTGTTCACTTAAACTTGCCATAACAAATGGAACAACACCAAAACCGTACTAGCAAAAACAGTCACTGCACATGCACAGAACAAGCCAGGTTGACAAGGCAGCACTGAACTGGTAATGAGTTGTGCTATACAAGCCTAATGGCTAAAACACATACTACACAAGTTCTGTCCGTGGCAATGTTATTCCAGTTTCTTGGGTACCTCCTCATATTTACCCAGTAGAACAGATCGTAACAGAAGGGAATTGGGGAAATAACTAAGGCTCATTGGTTATGTAGGATTTACGGCATAGACAGGAAGATCTGGAACAGGAGGAGAAGACTGCTGCCCTTCAGGCAGAACAAGATGGGGCAAAACAAGATCTGAAAAGGTTAAGGGGTGTGGGGGGAGGGAGAGAAGTGGGAAGTGATAAGAAATAGGAATAGGACTTTCTCAAACAGTTTTGTTGTCAATTTGGAAAACAGGTTTGATCTGTTGGCACAGTTTGAAACTGATGAGGCACAAGTAGATGTAAGAGTAGACAGGACACAACAAACTTTCAAAAAGTGTTTCAGAGATAAGACAACAGAAAAAGTTGTGAAGAAGAAAGTTATGTAGTTAGGTAGTTCACATGGTTGAGGTGTTGGCCAACTGTTGCAGGATGAAGTACGGTCAGGTTAGCAGGTCGTAAGTTCTTTTAAACCTAGTGCAAGTGTGGGTGAGGTGATAAGGGTGTAGGTTCAATCTGAAAAGGCTTCACAGAGGAAGGCACTATAGTGTATGGGCCAGGCTACAGTATAGACAGGGGCCATGATTATTTAAGTGAGAGTGGTCTCGTAAGGACAGCTTCAGCATCATGAGATACTGGAGTGGCTGCTTGGGTCAGGTATGGGGTCTTATATCAGTGTGGTTCCTGTTGACTATCAGTGGGTGGGACAATACTAAGCATGGCCTTCACCTCAACAGGAAAGGGAAGGGAGAACTGTCTGGGGTAACAGCAAATAACTTGGGAGGGGGGGGGGGGGGGGGGCGGACGACGACTAATCACAACTGGTAAATTATCAGTGGTTACAAGTGACTGAACAGTAGTTTTTTTTAGGGCAAGGAAGAGCAGAAACAAAAGATGCTCAGAGACAGACTTGAATGACATTCACATTGATAAAACAAGCAGCTAGAAAGAAAATTTTAATGTACGAAATTCTGCAAAAAGCCCCTGTATTTGAAGCTGGACACATTCAAAACTTGACAGAAAAATTAGGTTCATCCAGCTGTAATTCAGGCAGTGCACAAAATCAATTACCCTTAGAGCATCAGAATATCCAAGGACTAAAAGGTATATTTAATGAGTAGCTTATTTATGTTGGAGAACCAGAGTTGATCAGACCAGTTGACATAATCTGCTCCTCTGAACGTCATGTGACTACTGGTATAGATATGTTGAATGTTACAGGATTCAAGTTAGCTACTTACTTCTGCATAGAAAATATGGAGAAATGAGAGAGTTGCCACATTTGTCAGAAAGTGTTTCGATTTCAAGAATGTTGATATTAATAAATTTTGCTTGAAGCAGCACTTAGAAGATTGTACAACAGAAGTAGTACTTCATAATAAGTCCTTTATAATACAAAGTATATACAGAGCACTTTCAGGAAACTTTAACCTCTTCATAAAAAATCTGGAAGCTTTGTTGTCCCACCTTGCAGTAAAAATAAGGATCTAGTTCAAAAAATGGCTCTGAGCACTATTGGACTTAACATCTGAGGTCATCAGTCCCCTAGAACTTAGAACTACTTAAAGCTAACTAACCTAAGGACATCACACACATCCATGCCCAAGGCAGGATTCGAACCTGCAATCGTAGCAGTCGCGCGGTTCCGGACTGCAGCGCCTAGAACCGCGTGGCCACCGCGGTCGCCAAGGTACTAGTGTTTGGTGGCCATTTTAATGTGGATTTATTGAAAAGCTCTGTTAGTGAATAATTATTGCAATCAGTAACAGTCATTTAGTTTCTACTGTGAACTTTACAACCATGATACGTAAATGCTAGGAGACTGCTATTGATAATATCTTTCTAGACAAATCTAGGGAAAAAAATGTCATATAACAAAACCAATACTAAATAGGCTATCTGTGTTAAGTACTGAAACTTGTCAAGATTTAAAAAAAAAAACTACGTATGAGTACAGGAAGGTAATAAATAAGTCAAAAAACTGATAATTTTAGGAGACAAGAACAGGATAGATGTTTACAATACTTCTGACTAAAATTAAAAATACAAAGCATTCATTAATAAAATTAACTCCTCTTCTGAAAATTGTTTTCCCCTAAAGGTAACTCAAATCAAACAAAAGTCTAAAAATAAACCATGGATTACACAAAGACTAAAGATATTATAATGGGATAAACAGAAAACTGTACCTACTATCTCATAATGGCATAAACAGGAGATTGTATCTACCATCTAGGAAGAGCTCTTATGTTAGCATTGTAATGCATTAAAAAGAATACTGCAATATATTGAAGAAAGTAATCTAGAAATTTAAGCACTTCATTATGAGAAAAATACAATTACCTCAGCAACAAAAGAAAAACTATATGGAATATTGTGAATACAGACAGGTGAGGTCAAAAATGAAGAGTAACAGATAGCTCTAAAAATAAATGAGACATTGGTAACAAGTGCATGTAATGTCACAAATCTCTTAAACAAGTACTTTACTTCTGTTACTGACAGCTTGGTCTTATCAGTTTTGGTAAACAGTATAATGGAGTATCTGAGACCAGTCTCTACAACTAATTTCAGTAAAATGGAAATGAAACTCATGTCTCCCAAAGAAGTAGCACCAATCACAAAAAAATCTAATTATTCTAGTGGTTATGATAACATAGCAACGAAGTTAATCAAAGAGTGCTCATGCAAGCTCAGTTCTATCTTAAGTTATTTGTGTAATCGATCTCATATCAGTGGAACATTTCCAGACTTGTTAAAATATGCTGAAATTAAATCCTCTTTACAAGAAGAGGGATAAACACATACCATCAAACTACTGAAATATTTTAATTTTGCCAGCTTTTTTCTAAAATACTTGAAAAGGTTGTGTTTAAGCATCTCCTTAAGTGTCTGACTGCAAGTAATATGTTGTCCAAGTCACAGTTTGGGTTCCTTCCGGGTTCCGATACAGAGAAAGCTATTGACACATACAGTGAGAGCATACTTAATTCATTAGATAACAAATTACAGGTTACTGGCATTTTCTGTGATGTGTCAAAATCCTTTGACGGTGTGAACCACAACATTCTCTTAAATACATTAGAATATTATGGTGTGTAATAGGAAACAAGGGGTGGTGGTGTGAAATACCTGTGCAGGAAGCAGTCAGTCTTCATCTGATTGGGAATTAATTACATGTGGTGTTCCTCAAGGTTTCGTCTTGGGACCACTGCTTTTTCTTGTGTACATTAATGAACTCTAGTCTGTTACATTGCCAGATGCTAAGTTTAGTTTGTTTGCAGATGATACAAACATTGTAATAAAAAAGTCAAGTACGGACTTAGAAATGGCTGCTAATCAAACTTTCACCGACATTAATAAATGGTTTAAAGCTAATGCACTGTCATTAAACTTTGAAAAGGCCCACTATATGCATGTCAGAACTTGTAAGAGTGTTTCTTCCAGCATGTGTATAACATACAAAGACATGCGGGTCAAAGAGGTTGACAGTGTTAAATTCCTGGTATTGGAACTTAACAAATTCAGTTGCGAAGAGCATACCACACAACTGCTGAAGCACACTGACAAGTCTGTATTACAGGTTACTGGCATTTTCTGTGATGTGTCAAAATCCTTTGACTGTGTGATTCACAGCAGAGAGAACGATGTTAGATGGAGGAGATATAAATATGAAAGAACTTGAATAGTTTGCTCACTTTCATTCTATTATCTCTTACGGGATCATATTCTGGGATAACTCGTCAAACCAAGCAACGATTTATAGCACGCAAAAGTGTGTAATAAGAATCATTTGTGGCGTAAATTCAAGAACATAATGCAGAAATGTGTTCAAGAAAACTGGCATTCTAACCAGTGCTTTGCAGTACATTTATTCCTTAATGAAATTTGTTGCAAGTAATATCGCTATTTCCAATCAGTAGCTCAAAACACAAAATCAATGCTAGAAACAACAACAACCTACAAAGATACCTAAAATCACCTATCTTGGTCCAAAAGGGGGTCCAGTATTCAGGAACACGCATTTTCAACAAATTGCAGCAACCATTAAAAACTTTGTTTTAGATAAAGCACAGTTGAAACAAAGTTTGAAAGACTTTTTGAAAGGCAACTCCTTCTACTCTATAAATGAATGTCTTAACAGGGACTGTTAGACCAGCTTAAGTAAAAATGTCTGTTAGATTTCAGTTTTGACAGTACTTGACCACAGCAGTCAAGATTATGTACTTTATGTATGATAAATTTATTAAAAGTGCATAGCTATGTTTCAGTCTGGCAGATTTTTAATTCTGCAAATATTATCAGTTCCTGTTTACTGTAATGTATTCAACTGTTTTGACAGTCTCCTGACAAATGATCAGGGTAGTGAATATTTATTATATTCAAATGTTTTATGTTTTTATGTTATATTTTCTGATTTGTTCCAGACCCATGAGAACCATGTCATTTTTGGGTCTATGGAATGAAAACTGAATCTAATGTAACAGAGTAATGAAGAAACTGAACTGGCAGACTGTTTAACGTAGACATAAACTATTCCATGAAAGTCTACTAACAAAGTTTCAAGAACTGGCTTTAAATGACGACTCTAGGAATACATTACAAACCCCTATGTATTGCTCACATAGGGATCATGAGGATAAGATTAGAATAACTACAAGAATACACAGGGGCTTTCAAGCAATCATTCTTCCCATGCTCCATATGTAATTGAAAGGCAGAAGAAACCTTAGTGACTGGGAAAAACAATGGAAAATCCAGAATGAATTGTAACAATATCATGAAAAGAAAAGTTGCTACTTGCCATATAGTGGAGATGCTGAGTCACAGATAGGCACAACAAAAAGAATGTCACAAATAAAGCTTTTGGACAGTAAGGCCTTTGTTAGTCTCAGGCAACTGAAACTGTGGTTTCAGCAGTCATGTGTGTGCGAGTTGCATTTTGCGTGTGCTTGCTGCCTATTGTTGATGAATGCCTTACTGTCCAAAAGCTTAATTTGTGATATTCTTTTTGTTGCGCCTATCTGCGACTCAGCATCTTCACTATAAGGTGAGTAGCAACTTCCCTTTTCATAATATTGTCAGTAACTGGAATAGTGAGGCATACGCTCTGCCATACACTTCACAGTGGTTTGCCGAGTGTAGATGTAGATCTAGAAATTTTGTCTAAGCCATCTTGCTTGCATCCTTTGGCAGTCACTCTAAGACAACAACTTCCCATATACTATGGCATCATCAGGAAACAACTGCAGATTGCTGCCCACCCTGTCCACCAAATCATGTATGTCTACCGTATATAGAATCCAAGTAGTCCTATCATACTTCCCTGAGCCACTTCTGGTGAATCCCTGTCTCTGATGAACACTTGATAAATCTTTTAGCCACTCATGTCTCTGGCAACTTGTTCCACATGCGTCTTCCTTTGTTAACATTATACAGTGGGGCACCAAGTCAAACACTTTTCAGAAATGTTGAAATATAGTATCTGCCACTTGCCCTTCACCCACAGTTTGCAGACCATCATGATTAAACGGCAAACTGAGTTTCTTATAAACGATTCTTTCTGTAACCATGTCCTCTGTCGTAAGGGAATTTATTACATTCAAACTGAGAGTACGTTCAAAAATTCTGCAGAAAACTGATATTAAGGATATTGGTCTGCAATTTTGGGGGTCCGTTCTTTTACAATAATACACAGTAGTCATCCACACTTTTTTCAAGTTGCTTGGGACTTTGCACTGGGCAAGAGATTCAAGATAAATGCAAGCTAAGTAAGGGGCCAATGCCATACGGTACTCAGAAAAAAACGAACTGGAATTCCATCTGAACATGACTTATTTGTTTTCAACTATTTCAGTTGCATCTCTATGCCAGGGATGCCTCTTACCATGTGCTCCACATGAGAGCCTGTGCAATTGTCAAACAACGGTATATTTGTAAGCTGCTTCTGCACAAAAAATTTCTTAAAGGTGACATTTAAAACTTTGGATTTCTTTTTGTTACATTCTGTAGCCATATCAGATTCATCAATGAGCGACTTGACAAATGCCTTTGACAGGCTTGCCAATTTTACATAGGATCACAACTTTCTACTGTTCTCAGCTAGATCATTTGCAAAGGTACGATGATGACAGTAGTAATTGTATGCTTCGCACATTGAACTAGATGTTAGTGTCAGTGGATTGAGAAACATATAAAAATCATTAAAATTCAGCAAAGCCCCAGTGTCAGATGTAATCTTGGTCACATTCCATACTCAATTAGCGGCTGAGTTAGCTCATCTGTTACAATCTATCATAGAACCCTCTAACAAAAACAGTGTCCGATAGTTGAAGAAAGCACAGTTTACATCTGTCCACAAGAAGGGTAGCAGAAGTGTTTTACAATACTAATGACCGATATTCTTCATATCCACTTGTTATAGAATCTTAGAACATTCTCTGCACTCAAATGTAATGAGGTGTCCCAAACAGGCAAGCCTCCTGTAGGCAAGCCACATCACATTCCAAAAATATTGGTCATGTGAAACCCAACTCATGTGTTTGTCACACAACATCCTGAAACAATGGATCAAGGCAGTGAATTTCACAAAAGCACTTGACTTGGTACCACACTTACATTTCTTATCGAATGTACAATCTCTGGGATTCTTCTTCTGCTTTTGTGTCTGCCTTTGTCCTGAAGTTTTCGGAGGGTCGGCAGTGTTATGAATGGATTTGGCATAGTTAATGGAAGGGGTGGCCGAATGCCCTTCCTGCCGCCATCCCATACCCCCTGGGAAGGAATCAGTGTACCCCAGCTGTCTGCGTCAAGTGTAAACCATGAAATAGTGTGAACGTGTTTCAAATGTCTGTGAGTCATGTAACTGAGGCAGGATGTGGGGACCAGCCCAGTATTCACCTAGCGGGATGTGGAAAACCACCTAAAAACCACATCCAGGCTGGCCGGCATACTGGCCCCCATCATTAATCTACCAGGCAGATTCGATCCGGGACCAGTGCACCTACCTGAGTCCAGGAAGCAGCGCATTAGCGTTCTCCATTAACCTGGCAGGTCTACAGTCTCTGGGATACTGAACAAAATTTGTGACTGGGGTGATTTTCAGCAAGTTATCTTAGATGGAAAGTCATCGACAGATGTACTAGAAGTAATTTTTGACGTGTGTTGGGTTCCTTGATGTTCATGTTGTATATTAATGACACTGCAGACAATATTAATAGTAACTTAAGACTTATCATTGACATTGCAGTTATCTATAATGAAGTAATGTCTGAAAGCAGCTGTATAAATATTCAGTAAGATCTTGATAAGATTTCAAATAGGTGTAAAGATGGGCCAACTAGCTGCAGATGTTCTGGAATGTAATTAACTGTTCATATATGAGTCACTGTTGGAATCAGTCAACTCGTACAAATACCTGGGTGTAACACTTTGTTGGGACAGGAAATGGAATGATCACATAGCTCAGTCATAGGTAAGGCAGGTAGCAGCCTTCAGTTTGTTGGTAGGATACTAGGGAAATGCAATCAGTCCACAAAAGAGATTGCTTGCAAATCACTTGTGACCCATTCTGAAATATTGCTAAAGGGTGTGGGATCCACATCAAATAGGACTAACTTGGAATATTGAACGTATACAGAGAAGGGCAGCATGAATTGCCACAAGATTGTCTGATTAAATGGTTCAAATGGCTCTGAGCACTATGGGACACAACACCTGAGGTCATCAGTCCCCTAGAACTTAGAACTCCTTAAACCTAACTAACTTAAGGACATCACACACATCCATGCCCGAGGCAGTATTTGAACCTGCGACCGTAGCAGTCGCGTGGTTCCGGACTGGAGCGCCTAGAACCGCTCGCCCACCACGGCCGGCGATTGTCTGATCTGCGGGAGCATGTAGCAGAGATGCTGACTTTACATTATGATGCAGGGAATATACTACAACCACTACGCAAGTATATCACATCCCTTAGGGATCATGAGGACATGATTAGATTATTACAGCATGCCCAGAGGTATTTAAACAGTCATTCTTTGCACATTTCATACACGAACGGAAAAGGAAAAAGATGTAACAACTTAGTTAACATGACTTACCCTTTGTACCTCTGCAGTTCACAGTGGTTTACTGAATACAGATCTAGAAATTCAGCACACATTTTTAATCTGCTACAAAGTTTCAACAGACATTCTTAACAATTCATCACATTTCCCAACACACTGAACTGTAGTAATATTTCTGTCGCTAATCTTGAACGTTACTTACTCATTATGTCATGAGCACTGACTTCTCATGCATATTGAATAGAGGAATCTGGATACTATATTAACTGAATTATTTACAAAGAGAAAACAAAGTGATTCAAAGGGCACAAGGCCGAAGTCACACGGCTCAGTAAACAATGAAGAATATTATCTTGGAAGCACAGGTGCCAAGAATATGAGGGAAGTGGCAGAAGATTTAAGTTCTGGGAAATGAGTGATGACATCTTTACTCATTGATACTACCAAATTCTTGTGGTCTTTACATCCCTGAGTATGAGATGCAAAGAGAGCTGCAGTGGGGACAGGGTTGGTAGAAACAAAATGCAACTGCATAAAACTCTCCACTGTTAGTGGAAAAAAGGACATGTAAAGCTTTGGCTTTCACTGTCAATTAAATTATAAAGTACTATTTAAAGAAAAAACGTGAAGATTACAGTAAAAATCAGAATGTTCTGAACGAAATCAAGATTTAACAACCTGCCTTTTGGCCACTATCTGTCATATTAACACGAAGTGTACATCACAAACATGTCAGTTCAACCAGGGGCTCCAGCTCATAGTCTCAGATTTGACTGAAATTTAGTACACTAATTCTACCATATGTGTAACACTGTGTACAAAGTATTAGTTTCCCCCGCCAATTAGTTCCAGAATTATGGCTTGTGAAAGAAGGTGGCGTGACCCGGAAATTGCATCCCGCATCTGGCAACCTATCTTCAGACCCAACTTCAGGTCTTAATAACTTTGGAACTATTCCACACAGTCCAGTGAAATTTTTATAACCCAGTAACATCCAATTAGAGAACACACTCCATGAATCAAAACACCAACAACATATTTCTGAGGGAAAATAAAAAAATGTAATACGTTAAAAGGTACATATTGTAGGTGCCCTGTATGCCAAATATAGTTAACAAAAAAAAGGGTACAAATTTTTTGTGGTAAGCTTAATGTGGCCTAAACACACACAGAACTCATCATGCCCATATCAGTCACAAAAACTGAGTTACATGCACACGAAAATACAAAAATTTGAAAAATTACCTGAAAAACACGGATTTTCAAAGTGTGGTAGCACAAAAGGGACAAGTGGTATCCAAGCCAAGTTTCACACACTGCATACGTAGACCATAATGATATACAGGGTGATTCAAAAAGAATACCACAACTTTAGGAATTTAAAACTCTGCAACGACAAAAGGCAGAGCTAAGCACTATCTGTCGGTGAATTAAGGGAGCTATAAAGTTTCATTAGTTGTACATTTGTTCGCTTGAGGCGCTGTTGACTAGGCGTCAGCGTCAGTTGATGCTAAGATGGCGACCGCTCAACAGAAAGCTTTTTGTGTTATTGAGTACGGCAGAAGTGAATCGACGACAGTTGTTCAGCGTGCATTTCGAACAAAGTATGGTGTTAAACCTCCTGATAGGTAGTGTATTAAACGTTGGTATAAACAGTTTACAGAGAATGGATGTTTGTGCAAAGGGAAAAGTTCTGGACGGCCGAGAACGAGTGATGAAAATGAAGCACGCATCCAACAAGCATTTGTTCGCAGCCCAGGAAAATCGACTCGCAGAGCTAGCAGAGAGCTGCAAATTCCACAATCAACTGTATGGTGAGTCCACATTGGCACTTATCTGCCCGTAACTACCTGAACGTCAACTACCCGAGGCGATGGATCGGCCGCCAGGCAGCCCGTGACAGAGCACTTCATCACTGGCCTCCAAGAAGCCCTGATCTTACCCCCTGCGATTTTTTCTTATGGGGGTATGTTAAGGATATGGTGTTTCGGCCACCTCTCCCAGCCACCATTGATGATTTGAAACGAGAAATAACAGCAGCTATCCAAACTGTTACGCATGATATGCTACAGAGAGTGTGGAACGAGTTGGAGTATCGGGTTGATATTGCTTGAGTGTCTGGAGGGGGCCATATTGAACATCTCTGAACTTGTTTTTGAGTGAAAAAAAAAAAAAAACCTTTTTAAATACTCTTTGTAATGATGTATAACAGAAGGTTATACTATGTTTCTTTCATTAAACACACATTTTTAAAGTTGTGGTATTCTTTTTGAATCACCCTGTATATCTTAAAATTTCAGCATGTTATTGCAAGACATTTGTGTACAATGGAAGTTGACAGATGTATTTGGTGATGTGGCCATTGTTCCACAACACAATTTTGTAAAAACACATCGTAAACTGTTCTACCTCTTCTTACCCTCTCCCACAATTGTTTGATCACTAAGCAACAACATATAGACAGATTAACACAACCTATCATTAATGTTTACTGCACCTTAACTGCTAAAAACCAGTCGATTGTGCTTCGAACAGAAGTTCTCCCACACTTTAGCTACTGTACTCTGTACATTGAGTGGCAAATTGTACTGTCTTCCTGACACTGTGGTAGGAACTGGAACTATCATAAGAATATGTTCAAAAGGAATCCAACACCTGTCTGCCAAACGTGGCCACTGAAATGATCTTGCTGGTCCTGCTGGTGCCATGAAGTTCACAAATACACCACCTTCCGCTTCACAGCACTCTCTGCAACACATCCTAAGTACCATTTGCCATCATAAACAGCAATAACATAGCAACCTGGTTGTATTTTGCTGCTTTTGCTTCTGATTCCCGAGTCAGACACACTGTGAAGACACATGTTGTCCATGAACCTATAGTTATAACCGGATTGTCTGCTCATCTGCACATTGTCAGAGTCTGCTGGAGAGAAATGATGATGGCTCCTTGTGCCTGCAACAGTTTTAACGTGTTCTAGTCTGCTTTTTAGCAACTCTTTGACTGATTTCACCTCATCTTTCAAAATATAGAATGATTGTATGCCAGAGATATTTTTCTGTACCCAGGTAAATAATTGAAGAGGTGTTAGAATTGGACCTTCTGTAGGGTGCTGCAGACTAGCTCGTGATGCCGTGCACTTAATGGTAGCACCAATACCATCACATACATTTTTACCATGAATTGTTGCGAAAAAATTCCATTCTGCATGAATCTGAAAATCATGGTAATGCAAGCATTAATTTTTGAGATTTTTACAGTTTTTGTACTGACTAGCTGCCCCATCACTGAAGTATTTTGCAAAATGTATGTGAGGCAGCTTCTTTTTCACATAAGCCATGACAATGCGAATGTGGGCATGAACTGCAATGGCATCATGAATTAAACAGTCACTAAAAATGCACAGGTTCATGACAGACACGTCACCTGATTCACCTCTATAGTAAATCGCAAATGGCTTGAGAGTTGCTCGACTGTTGTCCGAATGATATCCTTGGATGGCATCTTGAACTATAAATACATAATTTTCAGAAAAGTCTATTATTACTGTAAGTTCATCTTGTTTCAAATTATCCTCACAAAACTAGAGATAAGCCGATTGTGCTATTGCTGTGAAGCTGTATGCAGTCAGTTTGTCCATTTTTTGACAACACATTTCAACAAAATCTTCCACTATACTTTGCTTTGTTGCAAGACTTGTGCAATCCATGTGTGTCCATTGTTTATAAGAAACAAGTTCATCATCAACCATAAGGAGTTCACCATACAGTTTGTTATTTGCCTTACCAGGACACATTTCACACCTGCGTATCATGCACTGGTAGGAACTAATGTCACACGCTAGCAGCTTCACTGTACCTTTGTAATCCAGACCAGAATCCTTTATAGCAGCAAACATCAGCTTTGCATTTTGATGGGTCTCACATACACAAACATTGTGTGTGCCCCTTGCACTTACAGGCACAACCCATTTTGGCCGAAGATTGAAAAAAAGATGATAAACCTGCTATGGTATTGGGATACTTTTCCTTGAATTCTACATATGGTTTTGATATGTTGCATAGCAACAGTCTTTTTTGCATCTGTACACGTACATTTCCCATTTTCACCATTACATAGTCTTTTTTCGCAGGCATTATTCAACTGTAGTCATTATTTTCATAAAAGTCCGACACTAGCACCTTTATTTATTGCTTACCCTGAGCCTGCTGAAGTTGTGGAAGCACTCCTTGGGTTGCTTTTATTTTCCTAGCTTGCTTTACCATGTATGTAGAAACATTGAATTCCTTTCTAGTGTAGTCAATGGACCAGCTGGAAGGTGCAAGGGAAAGAATAACTACTTTTTTCTGGTGTGTGGATATGGCACATTTTCCTTTCAAATCGTGCACAATTTTGTCCAAATCAGAGCATTTCTGGCATGATTTCTGTTCCTTTGGAGCAGATAGTTCTTCCTCTTCCACCATGTGTGTGTCAGCTATTTTGTGCTTTAATTCCATTTGATCTTCTCGTAGTTTTCTTCTACCATAGCTGGGCTTATCTCTTTTCCCAACTTTGTGTGTCTTCATGGGAGACAAACCAAGAGCAGTCACTGAAGTATTTAATTGGTTGTAGGTGACTGATACTCTTTGTCACTGTCATATAAATTATCAGAATATTCTTCATTTTTTAGATGTGTAACACACATGGAACATAACTTTGGTCCTGGTTTCATGTGAAGTCCCATGCACTGATTCACTTTCAATACTGATTTTATATCAATTTCTCTGAGGCTACACTTCACTGTCTTCTTATGAATCCGAAATGGATCAAAACAACTTCTTTGTAGGTAATAATACTTATTCAGAAACACTTTCATATGATGATAACAAACACTAAAGTTTCCTGGAACTGTACTTCTTGTGCCCACAGGGTGTATACCGGATCTCCGTAACAACAAATCTTGGTCCGATTCATCCAGATCATACAGTACAAAGCGAATGCCACACCTTGTTCCATATGTTGTCTTAGGACATTCAGATGTTTGTGCTCTACCAATACTGCAACCTCTTTGAACAAAAGCACCACTAGTACAATCTTCTGCCTCCATACTGACTTTCCACAACAGTACTGACCAGTCTGAACTAGAATCTTAAAAACATGAGTAACCTGTAATTGTTGCTTGTTTCATTTGTTGTTCCTGCCTAACAATGACTCGTTCTATCCCTGAAAACTACCATTGTTTAACTTTCTGTTGCCTAATGGTTCCCAACAATTGCTGCAGCTTTATCTGAAACATGCTGTCTGCATCATCACTATTACTTGCTAAAGCGTGTTAAAAGAAACGTAACCAAACACATCTCTGTCAACTATTATTATACACAAATGCCTTGCAATAACAAGTTGAAATTTTGCCACATATTATATTATGGTCTACTTATTCAGTGTTTGAAATGTGGCTTGGATATCACTTGTCCATTTTGTGCTACCACACTTAGAAAATCCATATTTTTCAGGTAATTTTTCAAATTTTTGTACTTTCATGTGCATGTAACTCTGTTTGTGCGACTTATATGGGCAAGATGAGTTCTGCGTGTGTTTAGGCCACATTAAGCTTACCACAAAAAAAAAAAAAAATTATACCCTTTTTGAGTGAATTATATTAGGCATACAGGGCACCTACAATATGTACCTTTTAACGTATTACATTTTTAAATCACATTTTGAAATTTTTTAATCACATTTTGAAATTTTTTATTTTCCCTCAGTAATATGTTGTTGGTGTTTTGATTCACAGAGTATGTTCTCTAAGTGGATGTTACTGGGTTGTAAAAATTTCAGTGGACTGTGTGGAACGGTTCCAAAGTTATTAAGACCTGAAGTTGGGTCTGAACATGGGTTACCAGATGCGGGTTGCAATTTCCGGGTCACGCCACCTACTTTCACAAACCATAATTCTGGAACTAATTGGCAGTGGAACTTAAAATTTTGTACGCGAGTGTTCCACACTTGGTAGTATTGGTGTGCTAAATTTCAGCCAAATCTGAGACTATCAACTGGAACATTTTCTCAAATTGGTTGAACTGACATGGAATGACCCCATTCACAATCTTACGAACCTTCACCAAGTTGTTGCACTTGCTTTTGTCGTAAAGAAACTGTTAAGTGTCATACAAGACAGCTTGGTGCTACAGTAATAACATAGTTCCCACTGTCTTATTCAGTACACTTCAAGAATCGTGTCATACATAAGTATACATTTGATGAAAGCAGCTTACCTGTGAAAGTGATATGCAATGAGTGGAATATTCAGACACAGTGAAAACCATTCTCCAGCCGTGAGGAACAAAATATTGAAGAAAAGATGTACCAAGTATTCAGGTAAGACAAGCTGTAAAGAAACAAGACATTACTGCAGAGGCTCATGTTATTTTCAGGCAGCTAGGAGGCGTGGTTTGCCGAATACAGCTTACCGGATTCAAATTATTGCACTGATCGATGGGGTTTTTATAATCAGTCTTCAGTTCATCGAAAGCTATAACCTAAAAAAATAAGTGAAATAAAGAAGGGACTTCCTTCTGAATAGTCCACCAAACTGACATAAGACTCACTAAGTCACTACTACGAAAAAAGCATGTCAAACAAACTTACATGAAATATTGCTGAGAATATTAAAAGAGCATCAATTATTAATGCAATAATGTATGTTAGTGCAGCATAGCTAAATGCCATTTCCGCAGCTTAAATGCCTACAACTGTATTTTCGAAATTTTGCACTGCACACCTTTTTTTATCTCCCTCTCTCTGTTTACTATCAAGGTATCGATATTGATACATCGATAGCGTACTGTGTACATTTCAGCAGTCCGCAATGCTTTATTGAATATTGCTGTGTAATCAAACATGGTATCTTCTCTAATGAACCTGTTTATAGTGCTTTGCTCTAAGCAAATGACCTACTAAGGCTTATAGTTCGCCTAAACTTTTATCAGTGATATATGTATAAGTCTGTTGAAATCTGATACTCGTTGTATTCACGGCAGACAAAATGTTATTCAAAGGCTTTCACCGCAAATTATTTTTCAGCTTTAAGTTTAAAACCTCCAGCTGGTGGCAGCAGTTCGTAATTATCCTGACAGTTTACAGAGCGTTTCGATGTTAAACATGATAAGAGACGAGTGTTTATTTTTCCCGACCTAAACTGCTTCCCATTCCAAAGATGTTAGCTCGATATCGAAGTCAGCGATGATAGAATCAGACAATAAAAACATTCTGTTTTGCGATAGTTGACAGGTGTAATGTGTAGGTAGATTTGTTTGGGATCACGAGGCTTAATTATAAATCGGATGTGTAGCATGTTGCGGTGTTTGCGGGTAGAGCTTTATTCACAAGCATAACTTGTGAAAAATATGTATTTTTTCCGCGGCAATAGTAAAGCAGAGAAAGGTCATGCCACATTTGTAGCGGCTGTCGACATACGCATGAGAACACACAGGCCTACAGCAGGACAGGTAAGGAAAGCATTAAATATAACATGACATACTATGATGTGTGTTAAGTTTCTGTAAGAATATGCTTACAATGTATCTGTTCCATTGTTGACTGGGACAGTGTGCGAAGGTTGATATGATTAGTATCCTTTATGAAAATGCTAACCACATAGCCCATTTCTTTATTAAGATGTCGTGCACAAAGTTTAAAGGTTACAGATGCTGGAAATGGCAGGAATAAAAGGTGAAAATAAATAAGTTGGAGTGTATGGCAGGCAAGGAAACAGCTGTATTGTATTTGTATTGGTTTGTACTTTTGATGTAAGAAACTTCGACGTCGAACTATACTCCAGATCAATCTGTTACTAATATCGCAATCACAGACTCGTAACCGAGTTGCCCTCTTATCAACATAATCTAGACATCAGTGTACGCTATAGTCGGGTCAATCCATGTGAAGTGATCCAGTGACGGTTGAAGTTCAAAACAGTTTTTTAAAATAATTTATCTTCCACCTTTACTGGGTGGCGGGCATTTTTATTTGTAGGTGCGCGACGATTTTTCAGTCTGATGACATTAGCGAAAATTTTAATATGTCTGCACTGGGTTAAGTTACATCATTGCAATTGACATAATTATTTTTAGATAAGTGTCCTCTACAGCGTTGTCTAGTACACAAAATACCCTAAACTCAAAAATAACCAGTCAAAATTATCTCGAAAGTTTGGGTTCCAAATTTTCAAAAATCCACTTTTTTAGGCCCAAAAATAACAAACAAGGAGTGATTTATGAGAGTCTATTTTTCCCTATAGTTAGATATCATACATACTAGCATAATACGGAGCAAGAGCACTTAATTTTTTAAATTTAAAGATCTTCATTCTTTGTAAAGACTGGGGTTAGGCTACCTATCTCAGGTGGGACTGAGTATTAAAAATACGATTTTTGCAGAGTTTGTACACTTATACGATAGCAACGTACTGTAAAAATTCCAATATTGATATCTGACTGTGAACAAAGATATGAATTTTTGAAAATGAGGAAATAATTCACATTACTCTACAACTGAACTTATGCCTGTTGCCTTTTTAAATGGTTTATTCTATCACTGTAATATAATTTAATTGTGACATATATTTCGTTAACAATATCGCCCAATATTCATTCAGTTTATTTATTTGTAATAATGCAATATTAAACAATAGGAGCTTTCGATTTTGTTCTATGATAATAAAAACGCCCATGTACGTTTAGATTTATTGTCAGTAAAGTAAATTATTGCTGGGTGTGGCATTATTGTAGTCAGCCTGTTTATTTATATATATATTTATTTGTTTGTTTTGATCCTCTGAATCATACATTGTACAGAAAGGCACATCATGATATAGGACAGGTCATTTGATACATATTAGGCAGTTATAAGAAGAGGTACATGTCTATGAATCTATAAAATGATTACATATTTGTGTCACATGTGTAATGTACTTGTTGTTGTTGTAGTCTTCAGTCCTGAGACTGGTTTGATGCAGCTCTCCATGCTACTCTATCCTGTGCAAGCTTCATCATCTCCCAGTACCTACTGCATCCTACATCCTTCTGTATCTGCTTGGTGCATTCATCTCTTGGTCTCCCTCTACGATTTTTACCCTCCACGCTGCCCTCCAATACCAAATTGGTGATCCCTTGATGCCTCAGAACATGTCATACTAACCGATCCCTTCTTCTAGTCAAGTTGTGCCACAAACTTCTCTTCTCCCCAATCCTATTCAGTACTTCCTCATTAGTTATGTGATCTACCCATCTAATCTTCAGCATTCTTCTGTAGCACCACATTTCGAAAGCTTCTATTCTCTTCTTGTCGAGACTATTTATTGTCCATGTTTCACTCCCATAAGTGGCTACACTACATACAAATACTTTCAGAAACGACTTCCTGACACTTAAATCTATACTTGATGTTAACAAATTTCTCTTCTTCAGAAATTCTTTCCTTGCCATTGCCAATCTACATTTTATATCCTCTCTACTTCAACCATCGTCAGTTATTTTGCTCCCCAAATAGCAAAAATCCGTTACTACTTTAAGTGTCTCATTTCCTAATCTAATTCCCTCAGCATCACCCGACTTAATTCGACTACATTCCATTATCCTCGTTTTGCTTCTGTTGATGTTCATCTTATATCCTCCTTTCAAGACACTATCCATTCCGTTCAAATGCTCTTCCAAGTCCTTCGCTGTCTCTGACAGAATTACAATGTCATCGGCGAACCTTAAAGTTTTTATTTCTTCTCCATGGATTTTAATACCTACTCCGAATTTTTCTTTTGATTCCTTCACTGCTTGCTCAATATAGAGATTGAATAACATCGGGGAGAGGCTACAACCCTGTCTCAATCCCTTCCCAACCACTGCTTCCCTTTGATGTCCCTCGACTCTTATAACTGCCATCTGGTTTCTGTACAACTTGTAAATAGCTTTTCGGTCCCTGTATTTTAACCCTGCCACCTTCAGAATTTGAAAGAGAGTTTTCCAGTCAACATTGTCAAAAGCTTTCTCTAAGTCTACAAATGCTAGAAACGTAGATTTGCCTTTCCTTAATCTAATGTACTTATGTCTTATATTTATTCTGTACCAGAATTTAGCATTTATACCAATAAAACTTACATATAGCTATGTTACGTAGTCAATAGTTTGGGATCCTTTATCTGATGTTTTTGTTGAGCAGTTGCTTAAAGCAGGTTCTTTTCAAGGAATTCCTGTATGCTGTAGAGGCAGTGTTCAGTTTGGAGTGACCATAGTTTTACTTTAAAATCCTTCACTTGTGTAATGTTCTTCACTGCTATTGGGTGTAGTTTTATTCCCAAGCTTTCAAAATGCTGAAGAATGCTGAAGATTAGTTGGGTAGATCACATAACTAATGAGGAGGTGTTGAATAGGATTGGGGAGAAGAGAAGTTTGTGGCACAACGTGACTAGAAGAAGGGATCAGTTGGTAGGACATGTTCTGAGGCATCAAGGTATCACCAATTTAGTATTGGAGGGCAGCGTGGAGGGTAAAAATCGTAGAGGGAGACCAAGAGATGAATACACCAAGCAGATTCAGAAGGATGTAGGCTGCAGTAGGTACTGGGAGATGAAGAAGCTTGCACAGGATAGAGTAGCATGGAGAGCTGCATCAAACCAGTCCCAGGACTGAAGACCACAACAACAACAACAACAACATCATTTGACACCTTTGCTGTATAGTTTTGTTGAATGGGGAATTAGCCCTAGAGTGTTCTTTGACCTTGTATCATGTTGGTGCCAGTCTGAGTTTATATCTAAGTTGCTTTTTTTTAAAAAAAAAAAAAAAAAAAAAAAAAAAAAACATAGGTCTAGTATCTGGGTGCATATATGATCCGTGAAGAACCCGGGAATTTTTCATTGTTTTAGTTTTCAGTTAGGCCTAAATTTTTGTAATTTTGAAGGTAAGAACCAATACTCCAACAAAGGATATTACCATATCCCGCTACTGCTGAATAATACTTCAACAATAAAACATAAATGAGAGAAAAAAAACTAAAATAACTTAAACTGCAAAGGAAACACACCATATACAACAACACACAGTGCTCATGCAAGCGTCTGCCAACAGCAAAGTGTGTCAGAGGCTTTGGGAAGACTATGCAATGCTTCATAACAACAAATTGCCTCTAATGAACGTGTCGTCACAACTGTTTACATTATATTAGTTTTAGCAGTTACGAGCGGGCTCATGCGCATGCACAGTTGAGTTGCGTTTGAGCAGTAGATTCTCCTGCTTCTGGCTACAGGAATGTGGTTGTTGGCTGTGCAAGCAGCTAGATGCTACCGGGAAAAGGGGGCTGCCAACCTCGTTTTCTTGAGGGGGGGAACTTGTTTCACAAAGCGCCTAGCATCCAGTGCACGTTTATCTTATTGATCACTCATATGAGTTTGAAACGCATTCCTGTTGGTTTTTGAACATGGCTGAACACATTTCAAGTTTATTTACGAATGAATCATAAGTTGATTTTTGAATGCGTGCGTAATGTACGCAATGTCTCTGTCAGGAGGATCCTCGTTGCATCAAGAAATAAACTTTCCGCAGGCAAAAGAGGCTGGGGCTATACAAGCTGAGCGGAGCATAGCCGAACGGATGAATGCTAATTGCTGTCTTATTATGTGGTTGATTGGGTTTGCTAATGATCAGCGTTGTTATAATTACTAGTCAAATCCATGGATTCAGACTACCAGAATGGAAATAAATGACTAACGGGAATAACAGGTGTGAAAGGTTAAAATGTATTATCTTCTCGGTGTTTACAAGAAAATAAAATTTTGAGAGAGAATTTTTGGCCAGATCACTACACTAGTAAGGAACAGTTGCACAGTTCCTGGCTAGCAGCCACTGAAGTTCTATTCTGGAAGTAACGCGGAAAACATGTTGTACGAACACGTAACAACTCCTAACCAGAGAATAATCGTGGGATAACTAAACCTGTAATTTTGGCAAGGTTAGTTAAGTTAATCGGTGAACAAATTTTGACAATGGCACAAACAGCTACAGAATTGGTGATGACAAGATTGTTCGTTAGGGCGAGGAAGGAGAAAAAACGGGTGCATCACACAAATTATGGAAGAATAAAACGATACCAAGTTTATATAAAAATTTCGTAATACTACTTTTCGATCTCATGCTTGAGGAGCTGGTGCGTATGAATGTAATGTGAAACTATTTCCTAACAAAGCTTTTTGCTTGTATTAGGCCTAATAGGCATTTGATATTGGTACTTCGTGAATTATATTCTGTCATGTTATAAAATGATCATTTGTGCCAAAACAGTCTCGTTTATTTCGTTGGTGTTACAAAATTGCTGCAGTATTAGAAAGGCCTATTTTGTTTTGTTTAGCAGAGTGGCAGATCGAGAAACCACACCACTCTTGGGTATTATTTGTATTAACAGCTTTTTCAGTATTAGATAACTGAGCAATTGATATGGCATTTCTATTTTTCAGAAATGAATTTAGTCTGTCTGCCATAGTATATTCAAATACTTTGCTGAACACTGAGAGTACTGCTATTGACCTGTAATTGCTGATATCATCTTTACTTCCTCTTTTATGAATGGGTATGACTTCTGTGGTCTTGAGTTTATTAGGAAATATGCCGTTTATGAATGAAGAGTTTATTGTGTGGGGCAGTGTTAACGTATGAGGTTGTTGCAGTTATGGAGAAGAAAGCAGGGGATCTGGTCTTGTCCTGCACATGATTGTTTGTTAATTTTTGTATGAATAATTTTTCCTATTTCTGCCTCTGTTGTTGGTAATAAGAATAGCATGTCAATGCAGTTGTTTTGTTCTAAGTTTGGGAGGTGAGTATTTTTAAGGTGGTCTATGAGACTTTCAACATTTTTAATAAAATATGAGTTAAATTCATCTATTTCTTTTTTGTTTGTGACTGATTTCCCATTTATTTTTAGGTTCATATTACTTTTCAGCTGTTGATTTCTGCCACTGTGTGTATTAATGATTTTCCACTTGCATTTACTTTTGGTAACTGATAATTTGAGAGGTTATCATTTTGAAGTTTTTTGGCTGCATTAACTACATTTCTAAAGAATTTTTTATATTTGGTAAAGTAATTCTCAAATTCTTCAGTATTGTCGAATTTGGTCTTGCTGAGGTTGAAGAGTTCCCTTTTCTTTTTGCTGAGGTGATAATACCAGGGGTCACACACGTGGGGGATTTACTGTTATTGGAAATATGTTTTTTAAGGGAAGTGGTAGTTGAAACAATAACTAAAAGTATTTAGAAAAGTCTCAGATTTGTCAACTACATTTTGAGACTGATATATATCCTGCCAGTTTTCTGTTTGCTTGTGGGACAGAAAGGTGTGGATATTGCTTTGACAGAAATTTCTAGTTTGTGTTGTAAACATTTTTTGAGGGGGGCTTGCTTACTGGTGTCGTATAATTAGGGCATTGTGGTCAGCGAATCCTAGCTTTACAGAGCATGCTGTGCAGTCTGTGTCAGTAGCTATTTGGTCGCGACAAGATTCAGTGTGTTTCGTTATTCTGGTTGGGGATTTAACCTTTAGTTCCAGATTGTAGAGATTCATAAAGTTTTTGAAGTTTACATGGTCCCTATCTTCTACTAGGAAATCTGTGTTAAAATTGCCACAAATTACAATTCTGTAGGATATCCGTTTTATTAGTTTTCTAATACTATGGCCAAGTTCTTATAGAAACAGCTTAGGTTGCCTGAGGGTGATACATATACTGATATTAAGTAAATACAGTGTTCATTGAGTTCTATACCTGATAATTCTGTGTCTTTTTCAGTAGCTTTTTCCTCTTCAGTCCTGTCCATAAAAAATTGTTGAATCTGGGAGGAGGAACAACAGTTCTTCTGTTGATCACCGTTTTCTCTGCTGTAGGTGTCATCGTGTTTATCGCTGCTGGTGAGACTGACGAAAGGTTGACTGATTTGGTTGCTGAAACTTCCTGGCAGATTAAAACTGTGTGCCCGACCGAGACTCGAACTCGGGACCTTTGCCTTTCTTTCAGGAGTGCTAGTTCTGCAAGGTTCGCAGAAGAGCTTCTGTAAAGTTTGGAAGGTAGGAGACAAGATACTGGCAGAAGTAAAGCTGTGAGTACCGGGCGTGAGTCGTACTTCAGTAACTCAGATGGTAGAGCACTTGCCCGCGAAAGGCAAAGGTCCCGAGTTCGAGTCTCGGTCGGGCACACAGTTTTAATCTGCCAGGAAGTTTCATATCAGCGCACACTCTGCTGCAGAGTGAAAATCTCATTCTGATTTGGTTGCTGTTGGTGTCTTTTTGTTCATTGCTGGTGGAAAAACTGATTGCTGCTTGACTGTTTTTGTTGCCGTGGGAGTCTATCTGCTGGAGAAGCTAATGGCTGCTTAACTATTTTTGTTGTAGTTTCCGTTGCTTTCTTTCTTATGGGTTGTCCAGTTGTTTCTGTTTTTGTCTGTGTTCATGCATCCGATATAGTAGTATTAGCAGTATCATCACATTTGTATTGGCAGTTATTTGATGTTGAAGGCTGCTCTTTTTATTGCTCCTGAAAACATCACTGGGATGGCGGTACCATTTTCTTGACAGTTTTTCTAACATATAATTTTTTTTTACCTAGAGAGTTTTACCACTTCTGTTTAAATGCATTCCATGTTTTGTAGGGTGACTCCATTGGAGAAGGTCCATACTGAGAAAATGTGCATTTTGATTCATTTTGCAGATCTTATGGAACTGTCTGTTTGCCTTTTTGATTTCAAGATTTACACACAAGGTGGGCATTAAATCATATCTGTTCTGAAACCTCTGTTAGAGTGGATGTACATACTTCAAGAGTGTAGAATGTGTTACGTGCTTTGTTCTGTGTGTAATTTGTAATTAATTTTGAGAGATTAACTGGAATGCAATAACATGAATGAACAGTGCTCTTTTGGACAGATAGTAAGTAAAGTGTGTCACAAAACAGTTTACAGTTCAGTTTAAAAAAACTTGCAAAATGTCTATGACTTCGATGAAGTTAGACAAATTTTGTTTAAATTTCAAGTAAGTTCTTTTGTAACATCAGTGTGCGAGTATCATGAGCAGAAATATATTCTCAAGTACAACAACATTTTTGGAAGAAAGTGCTGCAATCCACTTAAAGTTCATAAAAAGCCTATTACTAAAGGTTTGAGAGAAATAAAACTTGAACATTTGTGAAACTTCCTGGCAGATTAAAACTTTGTGCTGGACCGAGACTCGAACTCAGGGCCTTTGCCTTTCACAGGCAAGTGCTCTGCCATCTGAGCTACCCAAGCACATTTTGTGCCCCGTCCTCACAGCTTTACTTCTGCCAGCATCTTGCCTCCTACCTTCCAAGCTTTCGTGTGAACCTTGTAGAACTAGCACTCCTGAAAGAAAGGATTCTGCAAGGTTCACAGGAGAGCTTCGGTAAAGTTTGGAAGGTAGGAGGCGAGATACTGGCAGAAGTAAAGCTGTGAGGACGGGGCGTGAGTCGTGCTTGGGTAGCTCAGATGATAGAGCACTTGCCCGCGAAAGGCAAAGGTCCCGAGTTCGAGTCTCGGTCCGGCACACGGTTAATCTCCCAGGAAGTTACATATCAGCGCACACACTGCTGCAGAGAGAAAATCTCATTCTGGTTGAACATTTGTCCTGGTTTTGTTATGTGAGAGTTAAACAGCTTCACAAGTGAAACATAATATGATTCCTGGAAATTCCCTGTGCCCAAATTGTTACTCAAAACTATTTGTTGTGAATCCAGAACCAGAATCATGTAACCTTGTTAATGACATTTATATTCCTAATGAGGAAGCTGTTAGCATATTGGATTTTGCTTGTTCTAAGTTAGACGTATCTCCTGCTTCAAAAGTAATTAAAATTAAGTAGCAGAAAAAGAAGACGCTATTGAAAATAAGGTACAACAAATTTCAGACAAAATTAGAAAAGACTTGTAATCATTCTTTAATAATACAGATACCAACATTATTTCTACAGAAGAAGAAAACTCACCACCCGCATCATCTGACACTGAATATTTGAGCTTAATCGAGAAACTAAATGTTCAGTGACATATAAAGAGAGAAAAGTTAAAATTTTGAGTTTGTTCCCTGACTCGTGGTCAAGAGAAAAAAATATTTCAGGAATTCTATGTTTCTCATCGTTTGGTTAAACTAACCCAAAAATTAGTGAAAGAGCACGGCATTCTTCCACTTTCAGGAATGAAGAAAGGAGTAGGTATGAGTGAAGAAACAATTAAAAAATCCAGCAGTTTTTTGATGATGAAAACAGTGGAATGTGCACAGGTTGCAAAGATATCAAAAGAGTTGTTATAAATGGAGTTAAAATAACAAAGCAGAAACGGCTAGTGCTGTCAAATTTAAATGAACTTTATGTAGCTTTGAAAAATTCTCATCTGGAATGCAAAATTAGGTCAAAATTTTGTGACCTCAGTCCTAAGTGGTGTATTTTGGCTGGATCCTCAGGGACACACTTCGTATGTGTTTGTCTATATCATCAAAATGTCAAACTGATGATTGCGTGTGCAAAATTCTGTGATCTTAACTACAAAGAGTTACTAGATTTAATGGTCTGTGAGACTAATAGTTATGACTGCATGATGAGATTGTGTAATAAATGCCCTGGTAAGGAAACTGTTATTGAATTGTTTCACGAATATGATGAGGAAATGCCAGACAGTATTACCTTCAAACAATGTGTCACAATTGAAATGATAAAGGTTTTTAAATCTCAGGAAGAGTATTTGGAGTTTCTCAAATCCTAAGTAAGTTTTTGGAGAACAAAAAAGCACAACTTCATGAAGCTGAATGCATAGCGCCAGCTGATTTTGCAGAAAATTTTACATTTTGATTCAGGATTAAATACAAGGGTACCACTGGGTCAGTGACCAGGGAATAGTGCATCCATTTATTCTCAACTTTTAAAATGAGAAAACTGAAGTTTGCAGTTCAACTTTCATTCTAAGCAATTACTTGGAGCTCAACACTTTGGCTGTACATGTGTTTCAAAAGTATGTAATAAATTACATAAAAGAAAATTTTCCCAAGGTTGAGATGCTGATATACTTTTCATATGGAAGTGGTGGTCAGTATAAGAACTAAAAGAATTTTCAAATCTGTGCAACCACAAAGTAGACTGTGGGTTGGAGGCTGAATGGCACTTTTTTTTGCATCTTGCAAGGTAAAAATGCATGTGATGGAGCAGGAGGTACAACAAAACGTGAAGTAAGTAAATTCAGCCCACAAAGACCAACCACAGACCAAATTCTCACAGTACAGGACATGTATGTCTTCTGTGAGGATAATATTGAAGGCAATACCAATTTTCTGATCAAGAAAGAAGTGGTTCTGCATATGAAAACAACACTTCAAACCAGATTTGAAAACTGTATAGCAATGAAAGGAACAAGGCATTTCCACAAATTCCTTGGCGTTGCAGGAAACTTAGTTTGATGCTATGTAACATCAAAAAACTGAAATTTATGAGGATCATTGTGTCAGTAAAATTACATCTCTGTCTTTAATGTTGAATGACATAGTTGCGTGTGTGTATGATCGACAAGTTAAAAGAATAAGTTTGGAAAACAATGTTTTTGTGCATTTTTACCACCCTGCTGGCCCAAGAACATCATTCAAGAAATCTACTAGTGACAAATAATTGATTATATCCCGCCAGTATCACACATGAATAAGCAACAGCCATATGATGAGTTGTAATGTGGATTTTCTCATTTTCAAAAATTCATATCTTTGTTGACAGTCAGATATCGTTGTTGAAATTTTTACAGTACATTGCTATTATATACGTGTACAAACTGTGCAAAAATCATATTTTTATATTCAGTCCCACCTGAGATAACTAACGCCAAACTTTACAAAATTTTTCAAATTTCAAAAATTCGTAAAAAATAAGGAAACATTTGTAAGTGTTCTTACTGCATATGAGGCTAGTAGTGTATGATATCTAACTATACAAAAAAAATAGACACTCATAAATCACTCCTAGTTTGCTATTTTTGGGCCTAGAAAGTCGATTTTTGAAAATTTGGATACCAAACTTTGGAGGTAATTTTGACTTATTTTTGAATTTAGGGTATTTTGCGTGCTAGACAAAGTTGTAGGGGACAGTTTTATAAAAACAATCATGTTAATTGCAATGTTGTAACGTAACCCAGTGCAGAGATATTCATATTTTTGCTAACGTCTCTAAACTGAAACATCGTTGTGCGCTTGCAAACGACAATGGCCACCATTCAGTTAAGGTGAAAGGTAATTTTTTTAAATTGTTTTGAACTTCTCAATTATAGGGCAATCACATATAAAATATTTAAAAATGGTCAAGCAACCAACCAACTTAATTTTTATTGAACCACTTCATTTGGACTGACCCATCAAGTAAACATGTTTTTTAATGTTAATTCAGATACATTACGATATTGCTGAGTGTACACTGATACCAAGCCTACTGTCTTTATTGCATGAAACAACAAGTTTATCATCAGTCATAGTTTATTTACATTCACAATGCATTTCAGAGGTTTAAACCGTCATCTGTTAGTATGATGCGTGTGTTTTGGGGTAACTTGTGGCACTGCCTCCAGTGTTCACAGGTTCCTTTCTCTGTCTTTACAACATATGGTAGTTTACATGTGCCTTTGACCGTTTGGGGCAGTGCCACAGGTAACCTCAAATTCGTAACAATGCGCGCGCACACACAAACATCGTACTAACACGTGTAAATTCACCAAATGATGGAGATTCAATGTTCAAAATGTGTTGTGGATGTAAATGTGGTGCTCCATTTCATGCCAGTAAGTCATGGTAAAGTCAAACCTAAAATATTCCACTGTCTTTAACAAGAACGTTTTTGCTGTTGTTTCTGTTTTGTGTGTTTCAGATATATTGCATATGCAGCTTCTTCCAGAAGAGAGACTGATAATGACATTTCGTGAATGAAGTCAATTGCAGATGGTTTTTGTAATTATTGAAAGTGTGCTATTCAACATGTGCTCTTGTGCTTGTCATACGTGTTCAGTGCATTGGACACAAATCAAATTTTGGACTTCCTAAATCACTAAAACACTGTAATGGTAACATCGAGGCCTTGGTGAGTTTGTTCAGTCTGACAGGATATTATTTTCTAATCAGTTTTTATGCAGATGTTGATATGTAAACATAATTTTGTACAGAGACAAATAAAAAAAGTTAATTAAATTTTCTATGGTTTTATTTATTTAGTGTACAGATGATTACAATGTTTCCTTTCTTTAGAAGGAGTAGTAATGAAATGCTCTTCACATAGTTTATCCATTTTTCTAATCCCAGGGGTATTTTTGAGCCTTACTTTGGTAATGTTTGTGTAAGTTAAATTTAAGAACTTCTGTGCTTGTCGAATTCTTTTGTAAATTTGCAGTCCATCCTTGTATAATGATTTTTCGTACTGAAAAAGTAGTACATAGGTACTCAGGCTAGAGTTTTCTTAAAAAGATTATTATGGTATGAAGCACACTGGACTCGCATTTGAGAGGATGATGGTTCAATCCCGCATCTGACCATCCAGATTTACGTTTTCTGCGATTTTCCTAAATTGCTCCAGGCAAATGCCGAAATGGTTCCTTTGAAAGGGCACGACCGACTTCCTTCCCCGTCCTTCCCTAATCCGATGAGACCGATGACCTCGCTGTTTGGTCTCTTCTCCCAAACAACCCAACCTATAAATACTCTTGAAAAATTGTTTTTGTGTGTTTCAGAGAATGAGAAGATATGTAAAAATTGGTTGCACTGTACCGACAAAATGTCACCACTTCAATGACAGAGTTCCATTACTTGATTAATAATATTTGCACTCTGAAGTTAACATTAATTGACCTCATATATGAGCTTTCCTACTTTTATGAAGATGGATAGTGCCAGTTGATGAAATTAAATTCTTAATAAAGATCATCATTACACCCACTTACACACCATTGATAGATCAGTTGGTAGAGCAGGGGATTGACGAGTATTGAGAGGTGAACTCCATAGGTGACTGGTTCGAATACAGTCAGCAACAATATTTTAACTTATTTGTAAAATAAATTGACAGTCCTTTCATATGAAAACGAAATCACAGAATTTTACTGCGCCAATTAGGATATAGAAAATAGAGTAATTATTGTGTCTTCCTTGGTGTATACATGTGCAATAGATGTTCACACACAAGATATTTTCTAGTTAGTGTGACCACACACTTTACCGTATTAAAAACAGTAATCTTTGTACTCTCCAACTAGGATCCTTTTTGTTTAAACTTTTGAAGTTTCATCATCTTACGTAAGATGAAGTTAAGTCTGCTTCAGTCATTGACAGTTTACACTCACAGCCCTTATTTTTGCGTTACCTGCATGCTGTACATGCTTTTTCTCTCTCCACATACAAACCCTTACCATCCTAAATCTCGTAGGTAATTAAAGATTTTGCCTGAAATTTAGCAACTTCACTAATATGAAGCCATCACAAAACTGTATGAGGTTAAAGTAAAGCATGGTTTCCATATATTTTGTTAATTTAATAAAACATGTCGTAGATGTGTATCTGCAGTAGTTTTCCAGAACATCCAGAGAAGCGATGAAGTAATTTCATAAAATATTTGGTTTATTAACTACTAGGCCCAATTTGTTTTTTAAATTCCAGACAATTGCACAAAGTTTTCAACCGAAGTTGTAGAGAATTTAATTTTGGAAAAAATGATGGTAATAACGTTAACTGAAACTGTATGAATGTCTCAGATAATCTGCTTTTATTAATTCCATAGCACATGTGAATTCATGTTAAATCAGAAAAAACGAAGCTCAGTGTTAAGGAAGTTGTACAGTGTACATAAAATTTCAAAATAAAAACCATATTGACATATTCCTTTGTCATAAATTTAAAAGGCATCCCCATTTCATAAATAATCTATGAACTAAGTAAGTAATCAAGTGATTTAACGTAAATACACTGTTGTTATGTTCTTTCACGGAACAATACGTAAAACTTAATTCATCTCAAGGTTAGGAAATTACAAACAGCTGACTAATGGTCGCCAACAATATTCTTAATGGAAAGTAAACAAATGTACTTGTATAATAACCTTTGCTTTTCTGGATGTTCTGAAAAACTACTGCAGATACACGTCTGGGACACATTTTATTGCATTCACCACACCAGTAACAACAAAATAAATGGAAATCATGCTTTACTTTAACATAGTACAGTTTTGCGATGGCTTCATAGTAGGAAAGTTGCTAAATTTCAGGCAAAATCTATTATTAGCCATAAATAAACATTTGTGGACCTATGTTTATATCAATTTTTTCCTTTAGTTTTACCTGTAGAATAACATAATAAAATACTTGCATATCTTCATGAATCACCCTGTATACGAGGTGCATTCAAGTTCTAAGGCCTCCGATTTTTTTTCTAACTAACTACTCACCCAAAATCGATGAAGCTGGCGTTACTTCTTGACGTAATCGCCCTGCAGACGTACACATTTTTCACAACGCTGACGCCATGATTCCATGGCAGCAGCGAAGGCTTCTTTAGGAGTCTGTTTTGACCACTGGAAAATCGCTGAGGCAATAGCAGCACAGCTGGTGAATGTGTGGCCACGGGGAGTGTCTTTCATTGTTGGAAAAAGCCAAAAGTCACTAGGAGCCAGGTCAGGTGAGTAGGGAGCATGAGGAATCACTTCAAAGTTGTCACCATGAAGAAACTGTTGCGTAACGTTAGCTCGATGTGCAGGTGCGTTGTCTTGGTGAAACAGCACACGCACAGCCCTTCCCGGACGTTTTTGTTGCAGTGCAGGAAGGAATTTGTTCTTCAGAACATTTTCGTAGGATGCACCTGTTACCATAGTGCCCTTTGGAACGCAATGGGTAGGGATTACGCCCTCGCTGTCCCAGAACATGGACACCATCATTTTTTCAGCACTGGTGGTTACCCGAAATTTTTTTTGGTGGCAGTGAATCTGTGTGCTTCCATTGAGCTGACTGGCGCTTTGTTTCTGGATTGAAAAATGGCATCCACATCTCATCCATTGTCACAACCGACGAAAAGAAAGTCCCATTCATGCTATCGTTGCGCATCAACATTGCTTGGCAACATGCCACATGGGCAGCCATGTGGTCGTCCGTCAGCATTCGTGGCACCCACCTGGATGACACTTTTCGCATTTTCAGGTCGTCATGCAGGATTGTGTGCACAGAACCCACAGAAATGCCAACTCTGGAAGCGATCTGTTCAACAGTCATTCAGCGATCCCCCAAAACAATTCTCCACTTTCTCGATCATGTCGTCAGACCGGCTTGTGTGAGCCCGAGGTTGTTTCGGTTTGTTGTCACACAATGTTCTGTCTTCATTAAACTGTCGCACCCATGAACGCACTTTCGACACATCCATAACTCCATCGCCACATGTCTCCTTCAACTGTCGATGAATTTCAATTTGTTTCACACCACGCAAATTCAGGAAACGAATGATTGCACGCTGTTCAAGTAAGGAAAACATCGCCATTTTAAGTATTTAAAACAGTTCTCATTCTCGCCGCTAGCAGTAAATTTCCATCTGCCGTACGGTGCTGCCATCTCTGGGACGTATTGACAATGAACGCGGCCTCATTTTAAAACAATGCGCATGTTTCTATCTCTTTCCAGTCCGCAGAAAAAAAATCGGAGGCCTTAGAACTTGAATGCACCTCGTAGATATAAGATACAGTCCCTTTTCCAGAAGTTGCACAATACCTTAGTTTTGAATGGGTTTAAATGATGTAGCAAGGAGCAGGAAAAAGAATGAGTGTCCTTGCACTTATCGCCACTGTAGGTCATGGAGCATAAATGCATCAATTTTCTTATGGTTTCCACTATCAGTGTACACAAAAATTCCTTTCTATTGTTACTTAACCCTCCAGCAGGCGCGTCAACTTTCATAACGCCACTAGTCGGCTGTATCTCGTGGATACATGCAACGATTTTTGTGGTTTTATGTTTGTTTACAGGTTCTTTTTTTGTTTTTGTTTTAAATTGCAGTTACCTTTATTGTTACAGATTTTACAAATACAGAAGTGAACACCAGGCTCATTACACTTTCTAATTAACAGAAATGTTTGACATTTTGTAATGGAGAAGTACATGAAATGCTTTTAAAAATTGATTTTATTATAGATACAAATAAATTATTGAACTAATCAAAGCATGTGTCTTTTTACTGATTGCCCTCTACAGAAAGACATTGTTCACAAATTATTTTTGCGTGCTTTTGCAAACAAAGATGTGTACCGCGTTTTTCACATGTATACTTGCTGAGACAAGTCTTTTTTGTCTCCCTGTAGCATGACTGGCACCTTTTTCTTTTCTTGTTTTCTGATTCCAAGGATTGTTCAGCGTTTTCTTGCTCTTTTCCTTTAGGTTTGTACTTTACTAGCATTGACTTTATATCATCAGGTAGAGTTATAATAAGAGCTCTTCTTTTGAGATGATCTTGCAGTAGAGTCAGAGCCAAAGTTTTGAGGTGCTCGCGCCGATTTGAGTATTTATTCTTGTTGCACAAGAAAATTACTCTTGAGTTGATGCCTGCAATGTTCAACAGGTGGGAAGAAATCACCATAGGCCATCTTCTTGACCTAGCTACAATGTAGGTTGCACAGAGTTTGTCAACTACTACAACTCCAGATTTGGTGTCATTATAGTGAAGAATAATTGCTGGTTTTTTTCTCTAAACCTTCCGAAACCTCACTTGACAATACATGCATACTCTAAAGGAGGATTACAGTTTTCCCTTTTTTCGGGACATACGACACAAGGGTTTCATTCTTGTTGTAGCCAAATACGCTATCATATTGCTGTCTACTTTTTGGTGCTACGAAATTCGATGGCAGTTCCTTCTTGTTTTTTCTAATTGCCTACAAACGACAGTCTCTTTTCATGCAGTTCTCATACTAACTCCAAACCAGTGAACCAGTTATTTGCTGTAATGTTTCTACACGCCCCATATATTGGTTCGGCAAGTCTCAGAACTACTTCTTTGGCAGAGTTGTTATTCTGAAAGGGTCCTTCTGGTTGTAATCCACAATATATTTCCATGTTGTAAGTATAATAAAGCTTGGCATCACATAGGCAGAAAATTTTGATGCCATATTTAGATGGTTTGGATGGTATGAACTGGCAAAATCCACACCGGCGTCGAAATGCTGGTAGCTGCTCATCAACTGTGACGTTCTGACTGAGGGAGTAATGTGTCTTGCAGTTATTCAAACACATGGCGAACATTTCCCTCACGGCTGCTAATTTGTCTGTATTGCGCTGTTCTTGTCTTGTGGCCCCATCATCAAAACGAACACATCTTATTAGGAACAGGAAACGTTTTTCGGACATGGTCGTTCTAAAAATATTCAGATCAAGGTCATCTGCTGTCCAGAAGTCATGAACATTCTGTCGCCCACCACGGAACACACCAGCAAGATATAACAAGCCAAGAAAGGCTTTTATTTCTATTGCGTCTGTGTCCTTGCAGTCACTCTCGCGAGCAAAGTTTCCTTTTAGATCAGCTATACGCCTGTTAGTGTTGACCACAATTAGATCTAGGATATCATTACTGATGAATAGGCTCCAGCAGTCAATTTCAGTTACCATTTTCTTTGCGCCTCCAACTACCCCAGGCAGTTTGGTTAGTACACTCCTGGAATTTGAAATAAGAACACCGTGAATTCATTGTCCCAGGAAGGGGAAACTTTATTGACACATTCCTGGGGTCGGATACATCACATGATCACACTGACAGAACCACAGGCACATAGACACAGGCAACAGAGCATGCACAATGTCGGCACTAGTACAGCGTATATCCACCTTTCGCAGCAATGCAGGCTGCTATTCTCCCATGGAGACGATCGTAGAGATGCTGGATGTAGTCCTGTGGAACGGCTTGCCATGCCATTTCCACCTGGCGCCTCAGTTGGACCAGCGTTCGTGCTGGACGTGCAGACCGCGTGAGACGACGCTTCATCCAGTCCCAAACATGCTCAATGGGGGACAGATCCGGAAATCTTGCTGGCCAGGGTAGTTGACTTACACCTTCTAGAGCACATTGGGTGGCACGGGATACATGGGGACGTGCATTGTCCTGTTGGAACAGCAAGTTCCCTTGCCGGTCTAGGAATGGCAGAACGATGGGTTCGATGACGGTTTGGATGTACCGTGCACTATTCAGTGTCCCCTCGACGATCACCAGTGGTGTATGGCCAGTGTAGGAGATTGCTCCCCACACCATGATGCCGGGTGTTGGCCCTGTGTGCCTCGGTCGTATGCAGTCTTGATTGTGGCGCTCACCTGCACGGCGCCAAACACGCATACGACCATCATTGGCACCAAGGCAGAAGCGACTCTCATCGCTGAAGACGACATGTCTCCATTCGTCCCTCCATTCACGCCTGTCGCGACACCACTGGAGGCGGGCTGCACGATGTTGGGGCGTGAGCAGAAGACGGCCTAACGGTGTGCGGGACCGTAGCCCAGCTTCATGGAGACGGTTGCGAATGGTCCTCGCCGATACCCCAGGAGCAACAGTGTCCCTAATTTGCTGGGAAGTGGCGGTGCGGTCCCCTACGGCACTGCGTAGGATCCTACGGTCTTGGCGTGCATCCGTGCGTCGCTGCGGTCCGGTCCCAGGTCGACGGGCACGTGCACCTTCCGCAGACCACTGGCGACAACATCGATGTACTGTGGAGACCTCACGCCCCACGTGTTGAGCAATTGGGCGGTACGTCCACCCGGCCTCCCCCCCCCCCCCCCCCCCCCCCTGCGGGTCCGGGGATTAGAATAGGCCCGAGGTATTCCTGCCTGTCGTAAGAGGCGACTAAAAGGAGTCCATCCCCCTCACGGGGGTAGTTAGCGCCTGCGTCCGGAGACGGACGGTTTCACGACCTATAATCGTGGTCTTTTTGGTTTTTCACTTCTCGTTTCTTCCTTCCTTTTGTTGGTTCCTTTCTTTGCTCTTCTCCACTTCACTGTCTTCCTTACTCTTTCCCTTGACTTCTCCTTGCCTTCTCATTGCCTTCTTCTCCTTGCCTTCTTCTCCTTGCCTTCTCATTGCCTTCTTCTCCTTGCCTTCTCATTGCCTTCTTCTCCTTGCCTTCTCATTGCCTCCTTCTCCTTGCTTTCTCATTGCCTTCTTCTCCTTGCCTTCTCTGGTCTCCGCCTCGGCGTTTGAGACAGTCTGTCCTCTTTCTCCCTCTCTCTTCTTTTTCCTCTTCTTCCTTCCTCCCTGTGCGTGTCTGAAGGCCGACCCACGCGTTCGCACGCGTAGCCGGTGACGGGGTAACGCGTAAGTCCCCGCCCTGGGTAGACATGTAAGGCACGCGCGTACCCCCTGGTAAAGGCCAGGCCCGGGGAGGGGTGATTGCCTGAGCTGATACCTTCTGACCATGCCGATTGGTCCCTCCGTCTGTTTCTCGGGAGGTGTGACCTGAGGTGTAAACATTCACCTAAGGCGGGAGTGCCCTCTGAGAGGGTCCCCACAAGGAAGGAGCGCGCCATCGGAGACGCTGGCAATCATGGGGGATTCCTCCGCAATGGATTCTACTCCATCTCTTTCGACTTCGACCCACAAACGGAAACGTGACCAGCCAACAGTGACAAAATTACTACCGCCTGCCCCACAGTTCCTCGTAGTTTCTCGATCTGAGGACGGAAAGGATTTTTCTTCTGTCAACCCCTTCGTTATTCAGAAGGGCGTAGATGCCATAGCCGGATCTGTCAAATCTTGTACCAGGTTGCGTAACGGTACCTTATTACTAGAAACTGAGAGTGCCTTTCAGGCACAAAAACTGCTTCGGGCCACACTCTTGTACACGTTCCCTGTCCGGGTGGAGGCCCACCGCACTTTGAATTCGTCTCGTGGTGTAGTCTATAGTAGCTCTCTCGACGGATTGACTGACGAGGAGCTTCAATCTTTCCTCGCTGAGCAGGGCGTGACGGCTGTCTATCGGGTCATGAAAAAGGTCAACAATGACCTTGTACCGACCCGGACACTTTCCTTAACCTTCGATAGTGTTAAGCTGCCATCGCGCATCAAGGCGGGCTACGAGGTTATTTCTGTTCGCCCCTATGTCCCGACACCTACGCGCTGCTACCAGTGTCAGCGTTTCAATCACACTCGACAGTCTTGTTCCAATGCGGCTAAATGTGTCACTTGTGGCAGGGATGCCCATGAGGGTGACTGTCCACCTCCGTCTCCTCGTTGTGTGAACTGTCAGGGTGACCATGCCGCATCCTCCCGCGACTGTCCTGTCTATAAGGAAGAACGCTGTATCCAGGAAATTCGAGTCAAAGAGAAAGTGTCCACCTCGGCTGCTCGCAAGCTATTGGCTAATAGGAAGCCCACGCTGCTCCCAGCGGGGAAATACAGCACTGTCCTCGCCTCTCCTCGGACTACCCGGGAGGTAGCAACCCAGACATGCGATCTGACCTTCAGCACCACGGTCGTCCGTTCGGCCAGTGCTAAGATCGCGCGGTCGACGTCTCCTCTTCCTCCCATCACCCCACAGACACCAGCCACTTCCTCAGCTTCTGCTCAGTCGAAGACCCCGAAGTCAGATGCACGGGCCTTCAAGAAGGAACCATCCCGTGCAGACTTCCTCCGTCCCTCGACCTCCCAGCCTTCGACCGGTACTTCCACCAAACGTCCTTCTAAAAAGGCGCATAGGAAGCACAGTTCTCCTTCTCCGCCGCGGCGCCTTTCTTCTCCTGCGCCACCTAGCGGTTGCCGCCCCAGGCCGTCATCCGTTTCGCCTGGCCGCACCGCTGGTAGCCGAACATCTGGCCGTTCACCGGCGGAGGAAGCTCCCCCTCCCGGCCATCCTCCCGAGATGGCCGATGACCCTATAGACCCAATGGACGATGACTGTCCGCCTCCTGCTAGCGGCGGCAGTGCTCGCTCGAAGCCAGGCCCTAAGCGGCCTTCGAGGTGACCCCTTCTCTCATCTTCCTTTTCTTACGATGGCACTTATTAACTGGAATATTCGTAGCATTCGCTCCAACCGAGAGGACTTGAAGTTGCTGCTCCGCTTGCATCGTCCGCTCGTCGTAGCCCTCCAGGAAACGAAGCTACGCCCATGCGATCAAATTGCCTTGGCACACTACACCTCTGTGCGTTTTGACCTACCCCCTGTGGTAGGTATCCCAGCTCATGGAGGGGTTATGTTGCTGGTCCGGGATGATATTTACTACGATCCCATCACGTTGCACACCGGCCTGCAGGCAGTTGCCATCCGCATTACTCTCCCCACTTTTACGTTTTCCTTTTGTACCGTTTACGCTCCATCGTCATCTGCCGTTACCAGGGCAGACATGACGCAACTTATTGCTCAGCTACCTGCACCATTTTTGTTAACTGGAGACTTCAATGCCCACCATCCTCTTTTGGGCTCTCCAGCATCCTGCCCGAGGGGCTCCTTGTTAGCAGACCTTTTCAACCAGCTCAATCTTGTCTGCCTCAATACTGGCGCCCCTACTTTTCTTTCGGACACATCTCATACCTATTCCCATTTAGACCTCTCTGTATGTACTCCCCAACTTGCACGCCGGTTTGAGTGGTATGCACTTGCTGATACATATTCGAGCGACCACTTCCCGTGTGTTATCCATCTCCTGCAGCATACTCCCTCTCCGTGCTCCTCTCGTTGGACCATCTCCAAGGCAGACTGGGGGCTCTTCTCTTCCAGGGCGACCTTTCAGGATCAAACCTTCACAAGCTGCGATCGTCAGGTCGCACACCTCATGGAAGTCATTCTCGCTGCTGCTGAATATTCCATCCCTCACCCTACTTCTTCTCCTCGTCGCGTACCGGTCCCCTGGTGGACCGCAGCATGTAGAGACGCTTTACGTGCTCGTCGACGTGCTTTACGCACCTTTAAACGCCAACCTACAGTGGCGAATTGTATTAATTATAAACGATTACGTGCTCAGTGTCGTCGTATTATTAAAGAAAGCAAGAAAGCCAGCTGGGCTGCTTTCACAAGCACCTTCAACAGTTCTACTCCTTCTTCTGTTGTCTGGGGTAGCCTGCGCCAGCTATCTGGCACTAAGGTCCACTCCCCAGTTTCTGGCTTGAAGGTCGCGAATGAAGTCCTTGTGGCCCCTGAGGCTGTCTCCAATGCCTTCGGCCGCTTTTTCGCCGAGGTTTCGAGCTCCGCTCATTACCACCCTGCCTTCCTCCCCCGCAAACAGGCAGAGGAGGCTAGGCCACCTGACTTCCGCTCCTCGAATTGTGAAAGTTATAATGCCCCATTCACCATGCGGGAACTCGAAACCGCACTTGGCCGATCACGGTCCTCCGCTCCAGGGCCTGATTCTATTCATATTCAGATGCTGAAGAACCTTTCTCCTGCGGGTAAAGGTTTTCTTCTTCGTACATACAATCGCATCTGGATTGAGGGACATGTTCCCGCATGCTGGCGCGAGTCTATTGTTGTCCCGATTCCTAAGCCGGGGAAGGACAAGCACTTGCCTTCCAGTTATCGACCTATCTCGCTTACCAGCTGTGTCTGTAAAGTGATGGAGCGAATGGTTAACTCTCGATTGGTTTGGCTGCTCGAGTCTCGACGCCTACTTACCAATGTACAATGTGGATTTCGAAGGCGCCGCTCTGCTGTTGACCATCTGGTTACCTTGTCGACCTTCATTATGAATAACTTCTTGCGGAAGCGCCCGACCGCGGCTGTGTTCTTTGATTTGGAGAAGGCTTACGACACCTGTTGGAGGGCGGGCATTCTCCGCACCATGCATACATGGGGCTTTCGCGGTCGCCTCCCTCTTTTTATTCGTTCCTTTTTAATGGATCGACAGTTTCGGGTACGTGTGGGTTCTGTCCTGTCCGACACCTTTCGCCAGGAGAATGGGGTGCCACAGGGCTCAGTTTTGAGCGTCGCTCTCTTCGCCATCGCGATCAATCCAATAATGGATTGCCTCCCAGCTGATGTATCAGGCTCCCTTTTCGTGGACGATTTTACCATCTATTGCAGCGCGCAGTGTACACGTGTCCTGGAGCGCTGTCTTCAGCGTTCTCTTGACCGTCTTTACTCCTGGAGTGTCGCCAATGGCTTCCGTTTTTCTGCCGAGAAGACGGTCTGTATTAACTTCTGGCGCTACAAAGAGTTTCTCCCACTGTCCTTACGACTCGGTCCCGTTGCTCTCCCGCTCGTGGAGACAATCAAATTTTTAGGCCTTACCTTTGACAGGAAACTTAGCTGGTCTCCACATGTGTCATATTTGGCCGCCCGTTGTACCCGTTCTTTAAATGTCCTCCGTGTTCTCAGTGGTATGTCGTGGGGAGCGGATCGAACCGTCCTACTTCGTCTATATCGGTCGATCGTCCGCTCCAAGCTGGATTATGGGAGCTTCGTATACTCCTCTGCACGGCCATCCATCTTACGCCGCCTCAACTCCATACAACATCGGGGTTTACGACTTGCGATCGGAGCATTTTATACCAGTCCCGTAGAGAGTCTTCATGCTGACGCTGGCGAATTGCCACTCACCTACCGGCGCGATATACTGCTTTGTCGGTATGCCTGTCGGCTACTGTCAATGCCCGACCATCCGTCTTATCGTTCCTTTTTTGACGACTCTCTTGACCTTCAATACGGGTTGTATGTCTCTGCCTTGCTACCCCCTGGAGTTCGCTTTCGTCGCCTCCTTCAACACCTTCATTTTTCACTCCCTGCAACCTTTCGAGTGGGCGAGAGCCGCACGCCACCTTGGCTCCAGGCTCAGGTCCGCGTTCACCTCGACCTCAGCTCGCTCCCAAAAGAGGTCACCCCCGGTTCGGTCTACCACTCCCGTTTTTTGGAACTTCGTTCGAAGTTCAACAACATGACTTTCATTTATACAGATGGCTCTAAGACCAATGACGGGGTCGGGTGTTCCTTTATTGTCGGGGCACAAAGTTTCCAATACCGGCTCCATGGCCATTGTTCGGTCTTCACAGCTGAGCTCTTTGCCCTCTACCAGGCTGTTCTCTACATCTGCCGCCACCGACATTCTGCTTATGTCATCTGCTCAGATTCCCTGAGCGCCATCCAGAGCCTCAGTGATCCGTACCCGGTTCACCCTTTCGTACACCGGATCCAACGCTCTCTTCAGCAGCTGGTGGACGTCGGTACGCCGGTTAGCTTTATGTGGGTTCCTGGCCATGTCGGTATCCCTGGGAACGAAGCTGCAGATGCCGCGGCCAAGGCTGCGGTCCTCCAGCCTCGTACAGCTTCTTGTTGTGTCCCTTCGTCCGATTTTAGCAGGGTTATTTGTCGGCGCGTTGTGTCGCTGTGGCATGCCGATTGGGCTGCACTTACCGACAACAAGCTTCGGGCCTTAAAACCTCTTCCCGTGGCTTGGACGTCCTCCTCACGCCCTTCTCGGCGGGAGGAGGTCGTTTTAGCAAGGTTAAGAATTGGACACTGCCGGTTCAGCCATCGCCATCTGCTGACGGCTGCGCCGGCGCCGTTCTGCCCATGTGGGCACTTGCTGACGGTTCGACACATTTTAATGTCCTGTCCAGATCTTAACACACTGCGCCTCGATCTTAACCTGCCTAATACTTTAGATGCCATTTTAGCGGATGACCCACGAGCAGCTGCTCGTGTTCTTTGTTTTATCAATTTGACAAACCTCGCTAAGGACATTTGATGATGTTTTTTAATCCTATGCCTGTCAGTCTGTCTTTTATTGTGTTTTCTCTTTTAGTTGTTGTTGTCAACTTGTGCCTCGCGGTGCATTCTTAGAGTAGTCAGGGCGCTAATGACCATTGAAGTTGTGCGCCCGAAAACCACAAAAAAAAAAAAAAAAAAAAAAAAAAAACCCGGCCTCCCGCATGCCCACTATACGCCCTCGCTCAAAGTCCGTCAACTGCACATACGGTTCACGTCCACGCTGTCGCGGCATGCTACCAGTGTTAAAGACTTTGATGGAACTCCGTATGCCACGGCAAACTGGCCGACACTGACGGCGGCGGTGCACAAATGCTGCGCAGCTAGCGCCATTCGACGGCCAACACCGCGGTTCCTGGTGTGTCCGCTGTGCCGTGCGTGTGATCATTGCTTGTACAGCCCTCTCGCAGTGTCCGGAGCAAGTATGGTGGGTCTGACACACCGGTGTCAATGTGTTCTTTTTTCCATTTCCAGGAGTGTATATTATGAGGCCGTGTCTGTGTTGCTTTCCAAGGCACTTTCCTCCATTTAGTTCCATCCTTACCTAAAATAAAAAATAAGTACATTACACCATTATTAGATATTGTTATTATTACATCTGAAAGCATATTTATTGTCTTTTCTACTCACCAAAATAGTAATGTTCATCAGTTTCCTGCACTTCATTATTTTCTTCTTCATCAAATTCATGATCTGTGTCTGAGTCTACAGATCGTGTTTCGAGTATATCTTCGGTTTCTGAATCAGTTTCTGCAAGATCATCTTCATCTTCAATGGATACCTCATCGTCGAGAAGAAGGCGATGTACTTCTTCCAAATCCTTAGGATTTGCTGGATCATGTCGTTTACTCATTTTGAAAGAGAGTACACGTAGCCACAACGAAACGTTGCTTCATTTAGAAGACAACAACGCAACTGCTGACTTGCGTACGCTGCAGTCATTAGCGGCGACAAACCATTACCTGAGTAGGCGCGCTGTATCAGAGATACAGGCAGTACACGTTCCCACACCTGCCTCATTTATGACCTTGTCAGTATCGGAGTAAGACTGAAATTCCTGTGAAGCAATAAGAAAGGTATGACACAAGATGTCGTGGGCCAGCAAACCATTACCACTGTTCATTGCGGTAATATTAGAGAAAAAGTAGGCTATGTATCTCACAGATACATGCGCGACTGTCGGAGGGTTAAAAGTTATAAAGGCATTTTCCCATCACTAAACAGCTGAAGTATGTAAAAACCTAGTAACTTTGGCTAATACTCCTGTAACAAATGTATAGCTTCATCGTAACTCTTGCCTGTGATGTCAACAGAGCTACAGCCAAAGAATGGCTTTCAAAATAACTTAGAATATTTGTAATCAAAGATTTCATAGCTTCATTGGTGGTTAGAGTTCTACATAGCTGCTCTTTCATGATATATTGTGACCTTAGATATTAGGGCAATGAGGAATAGTGACCCTTAACTGTTAAATGTCTCCTTTGTTATAAATGGAACAACTATTGTGGATTTAAAGGCATCAGGAAGTTTTCTGGCTTGAAACACGCAGTTTATAACATAAATCAGAGGAGACACTAATATAAATTATATATTTTAGGATGTAACTTGATAAGTAATTGATATACGCTCACTATATCTTTTGGTACAATCCAGGACATACTGGCATATTGTTGTGGGTACAATCCTGGGCATATTTTTTAAATTAGTTAAAATGGTTTATTGAAAATTTCATTCAGTTCTGTTTTTCACTAGATACGCTTTATTCAGAAATAGTGTGTGTCTGGAAGTGCTGTGTGAAAATGTACCGTATTTACTCGAATCTAAGCCGCACCTGAAAAATGAGACTCGAAATCAAGGAAAAAAAATTTTCCCGAATCTAAGCCGCACCTGAAATTTGAGACTCGAAAATCAAGGGGAGAGAAAAGTTTTAGGTCGCACCTCCAGATCGAAACAAGGTTCGCCTAGTTGTAATATGAGACACAATTTAGGTCGAATGAATGACGATACAGCTGCAGTAGTTTGGTTCGAGTCGTAAGCTTAGCAGTTAAGCCAGTTAAGCTTTACAAGGTAGCCATTGCTATGCGTCAGGCGCTCCGTCCGTATTGATACGGGTACCCTTCCTTTTTCACGTGCTTCGTCTGGTTTGAATTGATTGCTTATTTTTCTTTGATCTGATAAGTGCCGTTCTCTTTGTTATAGGTGTTTACGTCACTCTTAAGCTGAAAATGCATTACTGTACTGTGTCATGCATTGTTTGTCGCATTCTGATAGTGCGTGTTTACGGCCTGTCGCCGCTCGCGGCATGGCTAGCTTTTGTGCGCGCTACCGCCGCTTACAAATAAAAAATAGAGAGGAGTCGTCTCATTAGCGAAACATTTGTTGTTACTTACACTACTTCTTTCTTTGATAATGATCAACAAGAACCAAATAATAGACTGCGTATGATAGATGATGTTCTGAACGAAATTTTAGCGAAAATTTTTCTCCGTTTGAAAATCTTTGCAGGCGCCTCTTTAGTTAATTACATTCTGCACAGAAATTAGAGTCATCTTAGATTTAAAAATCTAGTCCGTTGCCGTGCTTCATTTCTGACTGTATCACTATCAGGCATAAGAATAATACGAATATAAACATGACATGATATGTATATTCTTCCGCGTTTGCTGTTGTCTCACTCTAGTTTCGTAGTTTATTAGGCAGACAGGATTTAAATGAGATAGTAGCAAACACGAAACAATACATGGCAAAATGTTTATATTCGTATTAATCTTATGGCGAAGAGAATACTACATGTGATTCACAATTCATAAAAGCTCCTATTAGCAACCATCTCTTCTCACAGGTAGGAAAAAATTCAGAACGTAGAGTTCGCCATATTGACAAACATCCCAAACAGTCTTGCCAGTCGGATTTTCGTAGTACATTGAAATGCTGCTACATTCGAAGATCAACAATACAGAATTTGTATTTACTTCGTTGGATAATGTACCAAAACGCAGTGGTCGAAATTCTGGGCGGAGGAAAAAGGCTCGTCTTTCCCTTTTTTTTTATTTATTTACTGACGCAGAGATTTTGGTACCAGTATTTATCTTTGTGCCTACAAAGCATGCCTGTCTGGCGCTACATATATTCGACGGCAGAAGTTAGTTGTGGCGGCACCCACCAACATTTTTCAGAACTCCCGCTTGCTTTGCACTCGATTCTAAGCCGCAGGCGGTGTTTTGGATTACAAAAACCGGAAAAAAAGTGCGGCTTAGATTCGAGTAAATACGGCAGGCTTTTTGATCACCAATATTCCCACCTTTAGCTGTAAAACAATCTCTTATTTATGGTGAAGCAGTAGCACTCCCACATTTAGCTGTTTTCTTGTGACTTTTATATAACACTTTCTTTTATGAACAACAGAAAATTCTCCAGTTCCTATTGTACAATAAAAATGTTTGTTACTGTCATTACACAATTTCAAAAATTTGTATTGCTGTTGCATGTTAATGTTAAGCTCACATTATTTTGTCCATTGCTAAGTGATGAAAGAAAAAAATACAGATAAAATTATCAAAAACATGTGGCTGAGTTGCTTCCCTCACAAAAGCTAGGTAAACATGTTGCCTATGTTGTTTCGTAATTGGGTACCCAATTACAGCCAGAAGAGAATGTTTGAAAATGTCATGTCGAACCTGTAGGTCTAAGTTAAAAAAAAAGTTCTAGGCAGCACTAAAAAAACCTGGGCTGTCCAGGCTAATGAGTAATTATGTCTCCACTTTTCAGTTTACATAGTTTTAATACATTCTGGGAACTAACCTGACTCCACTTGAAACTGGTGTCTCAAATCTGCTAGGCATATATTTTCCAAAGTACTTTCAGAATTATTTTAATCAATTTCTGAGGTAGCAAATTGTCCATGAATGCAAAGTTTGAGTCCTTGATAAAGTGATAACAATGGATCTGCAATACTACAATCTAACTCGGTTTCGTCTAGAATGGAAGTTATATTGTCCTAACATGCTAGTTGTCTTATTGGATGTTCATTAACACAATACAAATGCAAAGCTTTTAAATAGATAAAAAAAATGGCCGCAGTTTCACACATAATGTCAAGATGTCTCCAATAAACGCAAGCTGGTCATATTTCATCTCCAGATAATTGGTGATAATCTCAACATGTTCAGCAATTACACTAACATCATGTTGTGGGTTACACTATACAGACAAGTATTAGCATGATACTACTTAATCTTGAGAAAACATTTCAGTATATAGTAAGTCACAGCTAATGTTAAGCACTTTATAAACAAAATTAGCTACTGTTGTATGGCTACCTGTAGTCCTAGGGAAAGTACTTCGTGGAACATATCCTTTATGAATGTACAAGGCAGATTCGGCGTGAGAGAGCGAGTGGTCATTTATACAGAAGATATGATAGGTTTGTACCATATTTGCCTGATAAGACCAGGTTTTTTCCCCAGATTGGTCATTCAAAAAATGTGGGGTCATATTATATCCATAGATTAAACTATTGCTGCTGAGGTAAACGTTTTTACAGTGTTTTTGTTTTACATTGACAGATGAAACTTTGATTGTTGGGGTTTCATAGAAATTTGATTTGCAGAGCTCGGGAACTTAGAGCTTATTAAACACTACATTCATTCGAGTAGGCTCTAGATTTCCAAATGCGCAGAAGCCCTCGATCCATTATTGATCTCATTCGATCAGTCACGTCGGATTTGACTCGTGGTGCTAGTGGAATGGATGGATATGTGAGAAACTATGAATTAGGCACAACAGTCCAATGAACTGGCTAAAAGATCGACATTTTTTGTGAAAAACAGGAGGATACAGCATTAAATTCTATCAACTCTCAAACTTCTGTTGTATTTGAATAGGTTTGTATGGATGCCATACATGTATACTGCTTTTTAGGTAAAGGTAACATGCAAAGGCTAAAATCTTGTCCAAAAACCATTATATGAATCTGAACCCTAGTCAGTATTTTATTTGGTTATGAGAAAGTAATGATTTGTGAAGTGTATTGCAAATAAAAATTCGATTGATCACGTATTTGAATACTGGGAGAAAATGTTGCCAGCTTTTAATCAGCTTTAGAACAAGATGGTGACATTCAGATGAAACAAGAAAGAAAATTACTCCAGAATTATAAGTCTAACAAATCACAGTAAATTGTCTCCAATTGTTATTGCAAGAAAAAATTATAGCGGAATGAACCATTTTGGGCATGGTACCAACAGACAGCACTAAGGCGCAGTGATGCCAACCTGTAAAGCTCAAAAGCCCCAACTGGGTACTCAAAATGTCCCTTTTCTGTATAAAGTGCCCAACGGTAAAGAAAAAGTGATGCCCAGAAAAAGACATACATTAGATATAAAAAAGCTAGGATTCCACTTGCAAGAAGATATAGTAATGGAGATTAGGGTACACAACCTCAATATTTACCAGCGTCTTTGCATTTCCTTTTTAGAAAGATTACTCCCCAAACACATACTCCTCCCTGTTTTAGCTCCCATCACACACACAAACTTTCACTAAATACAAGTTTTTCTTGTGAAGATTTTGATGTTTTTGTTCCTCATAACTTGTACAGTCTATTCCATTTTCATGAAATGAAGATCTGAGCTCGTATGGAATTTAAATTCTTACCTTCAATTCTGTTCCGCTTTCTTGTTTTTACATAACTTAAAATAGAAAATATTCTTTCGACTTCAGCATTAGAATGTTCAAGTGAAAGAACTAGTTAAGCAAGTTTACTGATAATTTGAAAACGCAGCTGATCCTGGAAGGATTTCAAATTTGGGATGTAACTCCTCATACAATCCGAGTCTATTTTTGAACGTTCGTTCTCCCTATCCTCAGACACAAGTGGAAGACTTCTCTATTCAGTTGCTAAGGTAATTTGATCTAAATACCTTTGATGCAATACACGATACATCATTTATCTAGGGCCTTCCGTGAGCTATTAATGCAATAGTTTATTCTATGAATTTTAAGTTTCCAAAGAATTCATCATGTATAGGTCGGTGATTCTTTGGTTGCTGCGACTTAGAAATAAAGGCATTTAAGTCTTAGTTAATATCCGACCCGGTAGCTGAGTGGTCAGCACGACAGACTGTCAATCCTAAGGGCCCGGGTTTGATTCCCGGCTGGGTCGGATATTTTCTCCACTCGGGCTGGGTGTTGTGTTGTCCTAATCGAGAGGTGTCAAATTGAAACACTTGCACCCGGCGAATAGTCTACCCGACGGGAGGCCCTAGTCACACGACATTTACATTTAGTCTTAGTTAATGAATTCCCTTTTCACATTCTCTCGCTATAGTTTGTAATAACTGTTCACGTTCGGTACCAAGATGTACCAAGATGTCATGTCGAACCTGAAGGTCTAAGTTAAAAAAAAGTTGTAGGCAGCACTAAAAAAACCTGGGCTGTCCAGGCTAATGAGTAATTATGTCTCCACTTCTCAATTTACATAGTTTTAATACATTCTGGGAACTAACCTGGTGGAAGTGTACTAATCTTGTGCATTTCGGGGGGAACACCAAGGTTTAGAAAGTTCCGATCAATGTTTTGAACCAGACGCAAAGAATCTTCTGAAAGTTTGTGAATTAATATTTTACTCGATTGGCAAAGGACTTCAAAACTGTCGAAATAAACCAAAATATAATTTAGAAATAACATGTAGGCTTTATTTAGTGCAGAAATATTCTAATTCGCAAAGAACCAGTTCCGCATACTTTAACGTCAACAGTTGGTAATAGAAAGTAGTGCGAAAATACATCCCAGTTATCCAGCACACGAATAACACATGCATGTAAACAAGCCATCGTGTACCCCATAATTTAAGCACCTATTTCACTATGTGATCAAAAGTATCTGGACACTCCCCGAGAGATACGTTTTTCATATTAGGTGCATTGTGCTGCCACCTACTGCCAGGTACTCCATAACATCTACCTCGGTAGTCACTAGACATCATTAGAGAGCAGAATGTGGCACTCCGTGGAACTCACGGACTTCGAACATGGTCAGGTGATTGGGTGTCACTTGGGTCATACGTCTGTACAAGAGATTTCCACACTCCCAAATACCCCTAGGTCCACTGTTTCCGATGTGCTAGTGAAATAGAAACGTGAAGGGTCATGTACAGCACAAAAGCGTACAGGCCGACCTTGCGTGTTGACTGACAGAAACCACTGACAGTTAAAGAGGGTCGTAATGTGTAATAGGCAGACATCTCTCCAGACCACCACACTGGAATTCCAAACTATATCAGGATCCACTGCAAGTACTAGGACTGTGGTGTCACCGCCAGACACCACACTTGCTAGGTGGTAGCCTTTAAATCGGCCGCGGTCCGTTAGTACACTTTGGACCCTCGTGTCGCCACTATCAGTGATTGCAGACCGAGCGCCGCCACACGGCAGGTCTAGAGAGACTTCCTAGCACTCGCCCAGTTATACAACCGACTTTGCTAGCTATGGTTCACTGACAAAATTCGCTCTAATTTGCCGAGACGATAGTTAGCAAGGACTATTAGGCGGGAAGTGAGAAAATGGATTTCATGGTTGAGCGGCTGCTCATAAGGCACACATCACGCCAGTATGATTGAACGTATGCCTGCAAGAATGGAAGCTGTCATGAAGGCTAAGGGTGGGCCAACGCCATACTGAATTCCAGCATTACCGATGGAGGGTGCCACTAACTTTTAAGTCATTTTCAGCCACGTGTCTGGATACTTTTGATGACATAGTGTGCATTCATCTCCAAAACATTCTTGTAAAACACCGCAGCACTTGGCACTGCCGTATATATAGCTAGCCATCGAACTCTTCACAGGATCTAGCTAGCTTCTCACACACACTGCTTGCAACTAAAGCAGATGAATGGTATATACCGTAGCAATCAGATGTGGTACAACATTTCCAAGTCTTGTTATTACAGAATTACGGCTTCCCACCTTTACCGATGCATTTTCACTAGCCATGCCACTTCTGCAATTGGATTATATTTCTCTTTCAACATACTCTGCAGAGCCATGAACAGGTTTCCTGCCGAGCAGTCTTTGGCATCCAGAGGGATCAATTCCAGAAGTTATGTTTTCAGACATCCATCAATTGGCGACACGAAATGGTTCAAATGGCTCTAAGCACTATGGGACTTAACATCTGATGTCATCAGTCCCCTAGACTTAGAACTACGTAAACCTAACTAACCTAAGGACATCACACACATTCATGTCAGAGATTCGAACCTGTGACTGTAGCAGCTGCGTGGTTCCGGACTGAAGTGCCTAGAACCGCTCGACCACAGCGGCCAGCAATTGGTGACACTTATTTCACTAAACTTGACATATGTTTGCTATCAGATATGTCCATACTCTTGTCCACCAGAATAGAAAATTTAATGTCGTTTAGTAACTGAATCATTTTGTCAGTTTCCATCTTTACAATAGCATCTTTCACTATATTGGTACACTTTGTGCGATCTAAAGTCACCTCAGAAGCAGTTTCCAAGTCAGGGTAAACATCTTAGCACAGGAACAAGGTGGTGCACTGTGATTTATCACTTTCGTCAGTTTCCACCACCAGCGGCGGCACTGAAATTCTTCGTTTCGCAGGGGGCAGCTCTTCCGCTTCTCGCACAGTGGCTGTCACCGGCGTATAAAGGAGCCACCGTTTCTGGTGTTGATTCGTTAGTCCCGCCTGGCTATCGGCCCCGCCTCCAAATTCTATAAGTCCCTTCAGATCCTCGAGTGCCATGCACTCCGCCTCACCTTCCGTATACGCCTCCCGTCCCCCACGCAGATCCTCTAACCTGATTCCTTTCCCTCCATCTGCTCCTATTCCCCGAACATATTGGCATACTCTACACCACCCGCCGCCTTGATCCCCCTCATCCCCTGGTTGCTCCTCTCCTCTCCTGTCCTTTCCAACCCCTGCCCTCCGCTGCGCCTTCACTGTTGTGTCCCCTACCCTCCATCTCTACACCCTTCATATCCTTTCCCAAGATGGCTCCTGTCGACTCCCCCACCCAGATGATGCCCTCTCCCCCTCCCTTCCCCTGTCCTTTTCTTGGGCTCCCTCTCCCCCTTTCCAGCCTGTTTTTTCCCCGCCTACCCTCTCTCTGCCTCCCTTCTCTCCCCCGAGTCCTTTTGCGTTTTCCTCCTCTGCCTTTTCCAATTTCCTCTCACGTCTACCCTGCCTCCCCTTGTGAGTCCTCTTCCTCTGTCAGTTCCTGCCCGCCCTTTTTCTCCCCTCATCTGCCCCCCCCCCCCCCCCCCCCAATTGCTCTTGGCTGTGGTGTCTTCGTGCCGACTATTTAGTGCAGTGTTTCCAGGGAGTGTTCAGTGTTGTGTGTCTTTTCCGAAGTGTTCCAAACGTAAATCATGCTGTCGCTGGGTGTGATTTTTGTATCTCTTGCGAACAGAAACCAGACTGTCGTGTTTTTTATTAGAATCGCCAACCTTTTGTTTTATGTTGTAACTTTCCACAATTTTCTGCCGTTTTACAATTTAAGTCACCATTTTATCGCTTGCTTTTATTGTTTCTTACCTCATGTCTTAAAAATTCTGTAGGCTGAAGACCAGGATACTAAGCTGCTGCTAGCCCACCCCCTTCGGGAGGGAATCGAAATTCAATAAAGGAAAAAAAAAGTTGATTCAGTTCCAGCGTCATTGTGTACTCAGCGATAGCACCTGAAGATGGCGGCCAGATGGATCGCCGAAATATCGTGCAGTGAAGACGATCATATCCGGCAGCATACCCGTGAAGAGTGTAAACATGTAAGACGCTAGGAAAATCCACGGACTCAAGGTGGTCCACTGTTAAAAACGCAACGTTATGCTTTGCGACAAAAGTTGCTTATCGTATTTCAGCTGTCTTCACTTTTTCCGCGTAGCATGTTTGCTTTCATTATACCTTTTCGAAAAACAACAGTTCTGTAACTTTACACAGTTTTAATATTTTTAATGTGCGTATGCGCACGTGCGCCTCTAATACGGCCAAGAAAGCAAGACAAACATCCAGGAAGGTGAAAAAGTAGCTGGAAGACCTGCTAGAGGTCAAAGAAGTGCCAGCATATGCGGCAGGAAGTTTTAAAATTTGTTACTGATAGTTAATTAGAAGTTTTTTCTTTAAAGTCAATTTCCCGCAAACAAAAATTTTCAGTACATATGCCCCATCATATCAGAAACTATCATAGATAAATGAATGAAATTTTCAGAGACTCTGCATAAAATAAAAAGCCACCTCTGGGTCTACATTCATTAATATTCCCCGTTAGGAAGTTCACAAAAATATTTTGTGCAGAAAAAACTTAGTATTTTTTGTTAATTTAAGTATTTCTTAGAAACTATAAAATGGATAAAGTAGATTTTAGTACAGTTGACTATTAGCATCATGTAACATACAGTAATAATATTAAGGTCCTGCATCATTTTTTTATTTATTTTTTTTCAGAAATGGGTCAAATACTTGCCTAAATTAACATGGGTTAGATAGGCAGGGTGTGGTCCCTGTAAGCAACTCTGTCGAATCTTGCTGCAAATATAACCACAGGTTGCACTATGTGCTCAGAAGAACTTGCTCGAAGTCTGAAAACTGGCAAAATATTGACCATAGCAATCTCTACTGAAGCTTTTTTAACTTTAACAGTTTTTTTCTTCACGACATACAATTAATTCGCTTTGTTCACAACATATGAAGTATCACTGCACCCTTCATTCCAGAGGAAACGTAGGAAAAAACATGAAAGTTGTAGAATGGCAATTTTACCAACTTTTTATTAATCAATGAGAACTAAAAGTAATCTGCAAAGAATATACTCTGGTTTCAATTTTTGCACTCAAAATACCTCGTAATGCTTCCCAACCTATGTGATATGCAGGAAAAGAGCCCTGGCTAGCACTGTTCCCAATCTACATTTTAGTAAATTAACATACAAACGGAGAAATAAAAATTTCCTGGCAGATTAAAACTGTGTGCCGGACTGAGACTCGAACTTGGGACCTTTCTTTCAGGAGTGCTTGTTCTGCAAGGTTCGCAGGAGAGCTTCAGTTAAGTTTGGAAGGTAGGAGACGAGGTACTGGCAGAAGTAAAGCTGTGAGGACTGGGCGTGAGTCGTGCCTGGGTAGCTCAGTCGGTAGAGCACTTGCCCGCAAAAGGCAAAGGTCACGAGTTCGAGTCTCGGTCCGGCACATAGTTTTAATCTGCCGGGAAGTTTCATATCAGCGCACACTACGCTGCAGAGTGAAAATCTCATTCTGGAAACGGAGAAAATATTTTGTAGTTTTACTCGTGTCACATTACTGTTAGTACTTTATTTATTGCATTTTTCCGCATGTAGCAACCAACTGATGACAGCGTTGCCACAGGTTCTGGTAATCAGGGAGTTGCAAACACGTCAGGCAATTTGAAAGAAAGAAAAGAAATTGGAAAACTGTCGTTTTTGTCTCAGTGAATGAAATGGTTTGTCTACTGAGACGTCATGCATCGTCGCTGGCTGGGTGCAACTGACCGCGTGGGCCGCTTCCCTGCTCCCCCATTCTTACTGCCTCTTCCCTTCCTGCCACTCCCATCACCTTGCAGTCGGTGCTGTCGCTAGCCCAGCAGCTGCCGACGAGAGGCAGGGAGGAGCGGTTTGTTTGGATCTAATTCTCAGAGACAGCGGCCGGAGGCTGCATTCATGTGTGCACGAGTTGTGTTTGAGTGATTGTGTAAACGTGTGTCCGCCTGCTTAGCTGCGTGGTAACGTTTGCCTCCCATGCAAGCGGACCCGGGTTTGATTCCCGGTCAGGTTGGAGATTTTCTCCGCTCGTGGACTGGGTACTGCCTTCATCAATTCATCCTCATCACCGGCGCGCAAGTCGCCCAATGTGGCGTCTAATGAAATAAGACTTGCACTTGGCGGCCTAACTTCCCCGGATGGGGCTTGAGCGGCCAATGACGCCATACGCTCCTTTCACTTCATGTGCGTGTGCGCTCGTTTTCTGAAACAATACACTGCAAATCTCCCACAATACGCTCCTTCGACGATAACCACAACACGTTATCGTTTAGCTGACGTACTATTGTAATTAAAAACAAGAATGACTAGAATTCCTCACTTAACCACACAGTAATTTTTCTGTATAAGCTGTGTCTAAAGTAAGAGTATTGAAGTATTTCACTTTATTGTTAAATACAGTATGTTTATAATTGAATATCGGGGTTTTATCGCTTTATAATATTTATTACATTAAACTTACAGTTATAAACGATATGTCAAATGAAAGAGCAACTGAAACAGTTTTACCAAGAACCTTATAAATGTTCAATGTGAGCACCATATGTCACACTGCACACATATCTATAGCAGAGTTCTTCCCAAACATTGATAAGCGTGGCTTCAGTGATTGTAGCAACAGCTGCTTCAATCCGGATTCTTAATTCAGGGAGGTCTGCTGGTAGCGGAGGCACGTACACACGATCCTTGAAGCCCCAGAGGAAAAAATAGCATGGCGTTAGGTTGGGCGAACGTGGAGGTCACGCAAAGCAAGCCCTGTCATTGGGCCCCTTGCGGCCTTATCCAGTGCTTGGACACAGTGAAGTTCAATCGCGTACTTCGCTATGTCAGTGGTCACATTGAACATTTATAAGGTTCTTGGTAAAACTGTGAGTTGCTCTTTCATTTGACATATCCTTTATAACGGTAAGTTTAATATAATAAATATTATTAAGCGTTAAAACCCCGATATTCATTTATAAACACCCTGTAGTGAAGCCACTGAAGGTATTACTTCGTCAGTCGCCTGGTAATCTCTTAGCCCCTTCCTTATCCGAATCCGAGAAATACATTTGATTTCTGGAAGTGTCACTTGCTACGTTGATAACGAGCCTATCAACAACAGAATCCACGAAGCCAACCACACGCAGCATTTCCTTCTTTTATGACGAACCGTGCTATTTCCCACCAGCATTAGGCAGTGGCCTGTTGAAAAGCTGCGTTAGTTCCAGTACGTCTGGCAGCTTGTTACTTCTCGGGCCAAATCCCGCAGCTTTGTTCCAGATTAGTTCTGTTGGGTTCATATTGTAATGGTACAGTAGCTAATGTAAAAATGCAGCATTTGTATGATGTGTTTGATGCTGTGAAAATGATTGTTTTTCATGTTTCTGCAATACCTATCTACCTCTGTGGTATAAAATGATGGACGCAGTCCAAATAAAGAGGGTGTGGTTCTTTCATTTTTGCCTTGAATTATGTTTTCTTAATTTAAACGGCTTTTATGAGCAGTCTTTCATAAAAGATCTGTAAGTAAAAATTTGTATTTGAAATGGGAACAGGAATTTCGCGTCCAAAATGTAATTAGAAACAAGAAGACATGCATTATTAGTAAAAAAATTATGAGTTTTATAATTGCGAGTTGTAAGTATTTCAAATTGAATGAGAAAATAAAATGATGGTGGGGAGATCTGATCCAACGCACGCGAACAGCATTTTGTTTTCAGGCTGCAAAGCCTAGTCTACACTACGACACTAGGTTGCAGGCAACTGCGCTATCGGCCACTGCGCATGCGCGCCGCGCGTTTGCACAACTCGTTGGTGAAACTAAACACTTTCGGCGTGTTCCAATTTCGCCGACACTAGTTTCATGAGTTTTGAGGTTGTGTGTGTTCGTAGAATGTAGGCAAAGTGAAATATGATGTGGGGAACGGGGAATAATGTTCGCTTTTAGGATATCCATGCTTTGCGTAGGTGTGTGTGGGATTTCAGTGATGCTGATTACAAAAATGAGCGACATATTGCTGCCGCTGAGAACGTCATGTGCGATCATAACAGATGGCTGGCAGTATCTGAGCTGCTGGGCAGAATTTGAGTTAGGAGCACATATACAACTGAATTAAGAAAACTACAAGCAAGTGTAATTCTAGCTTTGGCAATGCTCTCGTCTACAAGACTAAAATCCCATCATTCGCGTTAGCCACATCTTTGTTTAGGAATATTGTTAACAGGAGGGAAGGCATACAAATTCAAGAAATCTGAAGTGCTGTTAATAATTATTAGTGTTGATGAAAAAGCGTTACCACCAACTAAAACCGCATCTTATAGCAGGGCTTCCCAACTTGTGGTCCGCGGACCCCTTAGGAGTCCGCTGTCACCCTTCGCCAACTCGTGTAAAATGAGTAAAATTATTGAATAAAAATGTGAAAATCAAATTCATCACTATTTTTTTTCGTGTGAAAAACGTGTGTACTTTTACTTCAGGTCGCATTCCCAAGCAGCCTTTGCGGTTCCTAAGTGAGAACGTATACACAGTTTAGTGCCGGAGAATGCGGCTTCACTGATCAACTGTTTCGCAACAATACGGGAGTCGTTCGTGCGCCGGCTCATGGCGGTAGATGCGCTGAAACATTTTACGCATGCGCGGAGTGAGCTTTGTCGACCAATCACAGTGCTCGCTGGTACGTAAGCGGCCCCAGGGATCAGTGCTTTGTCAGTGCACTACCTATTTCATAAGTCGATTTTTGACCTTCAAGTTGCTTTCATTCATCTCTAGACCAAAGGCTATTGACACTTTGGGGAGGGGGGTCATTGGGAATATGGAATTTGCATTAAGAAGCTTTCAGTTCCCATGGGTTTCGCTCTAAAATTTAAAGTTGCTGTGCTCTTGACTGACTAGGGGTCCACCAGCTGAAAAGGTTGGGAAGCCCTGTCTTATAGCATAGCGAGTGTTCTCGATTGTAATGCAAGCAATATGATCTGTAAGTTCTGGCGACAGTGCTTCGTGCATTACAGTACTATTATTCCTTATCGCATAACTATTTAGAAGAAACGTGAACTGTTCTGGTGACATTCTAAGATAATTAAAAGAATTACTTGGATCTTCCGTTATGAATTATTTCAGCAAGGATGCTGAGCAACCGAGCCGACATCTTTTCTTCATCCAGTCACGAATCTAAACAGGGTTTCTAACTTTTTTTCTTTTGCAGCGATTCCACGCCACAAGCTTTAACTCCACCACAACTCGTGCGACGTGCAGCTGCCAAAAGTTTCATTTCAGACACGACTCAGGGACGCACGAACCGACGAAACTGAAATGTATCCGGGGTGTCGCCGTGTCTACAGTCCTATATGGAAACACTTGCGTACAACTCACTCCACGCAACGAGTGGCACAACACACTGTCGTGTAAACTAGGCTTTACACTATCGACCGCACTACACGTTTAATGTGGACTTTATCAACTGCTTTATATAGAATCATGGGAAAACTTCAAAGCCGATTACCTCCGTAAATTTATGAAAAACGTGAAGAGTAGACTATTTCTCGGTACTTTTTAACCGGGTTCCACGCGCATGTTTCACTACGGAACGGAAAGCAGCCTCAGCCGTTTTCGTACTGCCCGACAATCCGTACAACGCTGCAGTGGCTGTGGCAGTACATGGTTTTTGAAATAAAAACCACGTAGCTCAAGTGTGATTAAGAAAAACGTTGATGGTTGTTAATATATTTGAATATCCAAAAGTTTAATTTAACGTAACGTAGTAATAAGACATCTAATACATAAGTTGGACCTACTTCCAAGAGCGTACCACCACCAGTGTACATGTGCTACAGCTTCTCACCAATCATCGCGTTTGTGTTTGTTTATATTAAGTTTATTCTTATGATGAACGTATTATAGTGTCGCCGATCTGCCCTCAGGCCGGGTTAGTTTGTATGTAGCGTAGTGCAGTGGATTTTAATGGTTCATCGGTGGATCAGGACTGTGGTGCTCCTCAACAGGCCAAAGTTCCTGGGCGATGGATTTCAGGAATTGTGACTGTGTCACCGCAAGTACGTTGAACATTGTGGCGTTTTATAGACATTTTATTTGTTCTAGTACATTTTGGTACTTCAAAATGTAGTTTATATCTTAGAAAGTGTGGCCAGGAAGAAGAAGAAAACTGTCAGTCGCTGGCAGTTTGTGTGCTATGTATTCATATATTTCTCGAAAGAGTAATCGTACAATACCTGTAAAATAATAGATATAACACAGTGGGTAATAACCGACACTAACGATCATAGTAAAACCAACATTTTATTGGCAGTCACCAACAGTGTTTTTTTTACACAATTCTTCCCTGCCTTATACACTTCTTTAAAGAGACCAGTTTTTCTGAAGTTATTTCAGAAACCAGTGAAGGTACTTTAAATCTCCCGCAACTCCAAGGAAATGCATATTTAGTCGCAAAATGTGTTGTTATATTGAAATAAAAATAACGACAGTGCTCTTAATGAAGCATACCATTTGGTTTGCTTTCCCATCTTAAAACAGTCCATTACAAAAGACGTCGATGTTAGTACTTAAGATTTTTTGCTCACATGAGGAAACGCCAACCTCTGTTTTTAGATACTTCCTCGTTTGTGCTATTATTTCTTGTACAGTAGCCGCAAAGATATTGTCAACTCACGTCTTAACTTACCCTTGCGATCTCAAAATTTGTCAGGGTAAAATGGTAAAACTTGGCTGGAAAACAGGTAATTTCACTTGGAGAAACTTGTTGCAACCCTAGATAACTATTGCAAACCTCATAGCAAGTTATTTTATTTTTTAAAAGTTTGTTCAAACAGTAGATGCAATAGAATTTACTATTTTTGTGTAACACACACACACACACACACACACACACACACACACACACACACACACAGTCTCTCTCTCTCTCTCTCTCTCTCTCTCTCTCTCTCTCTCTCTCTCTACTTGGACTACAGGGTTCGATATTACATCATAATTGCTACGAATGTTAAGATTTGATGTAACAAAACTAAAATTTCAGTTTAGTTTAATATTAATATGCACTCAAACATTATAAACACTTATCAATCAATAATGATTTCAGTTTCACTTTGAATAAGTTCCTTTGTTATACCATATCTGGTTTTTAATGCGTGGACATTTTTTTTCAGCTTAGTTCTTCGCAGTAGCAGTCTTTCTTTCTTTCTTTCTTGTATTATAGTATGCATATCAGAGCATGTGGCTGATTTGTTTTTCTGCCACAAAACTGTAAGTAATTTGCAAAGATACAGGGTTACACAATGAGGTATTTGATGTACAAAGATTTACTTGCAGGAGTCTTCATACCCCATGCCATGAATAGTCCTGGTTGCTCTTTCTGCAGGGTTACTATTCTGTTTTATGTTAGCGCCATGGCCCACATCTCTGACCCAAAATTAATCTGTCCAAAAATCGCCCCATAGTAAATTGTTTGTCTGGAAAGTGCTTTTGATAATTGGCTAATTAGAAGTGAACTGCTGATGCTATTACTTAGGAAATCGATTTGTAGATTTTGATCTAGGTAGATACTGAGAAATTTGGTCTTTTGTACTTGGTTGTTGTTGTGATCTTCAGTCCTGAGACTGGTTTGATGCAGTTCTCCATGCTACACTATCCTGTGCAAGCTGCTTCATCTCGCAGTACATACTGCAGCCTACATCCTTCTGAATCTGCTTAATGTATTCATCTCTTGGTCTCCCTCTACGATTTTTACCCTCTACGCTGCCCTCCAATACTAAATGGGTGCCTCAGAACATGTCCTACCCTTCTCCCCAATTCTATTCAATACCTCATTAGTTATGTGATCTGCCCATCTAATCTTCAGCATTCTTCTGTAGCACCACATTTCAAAAGCTTCTATTCTCTTCTTGTCCAAACTATTTATCATCCATGTTTCACTTCCATACAAATACTTTGAGAAACAACTTAATGACAAATCTATACTCAACGTTAAATTTCTCTTCTTTAGAAACGCTTTCCTTGCCATTTCCAGTCTACATTTTATATCCTCTCTACTTCGACCATCATCAGTTATTTTGCTCCCCAAATAGCAAAACTCCTTTGCTACTCTTAAGTGCCTAATTTCCTAATCTTAATTCCGTCAGCATCATCCAACTGAAGTCGGCTCCATTCCATTATCCTCGTTTTGCTTTTGTTGACGTTCATCTTATATCCTCCTTTCAAGACACTGTCCATTCCATTCAACTGCTCTTCCACGTCCTTTGCTGTCTCCGACAGAATAACAAATGTCATCTGCGAACTTCAAAGTTTTTATTTCTTCCCCATGGATTTGAATGCATACTCCAAACTTTTCTTTTGTTTCCTTTACTGCTTGCTCAATATACAGATTGAATAACATCAGGGAGAGGCTACAACCCTGTCTCACTCCCTTCCCAACCACTGCTTCCCTTTCATGCCCCTTGACTCTTATAACTGCCATCTGGTTTCTGTACAAACTGTAAATAGCCTTTCGCTACCTGTATTTTACCCCTGCCACCTTCAGAATTTGAAAGAGCGTATTCCAGTCAACATTGTCAAAAGCTTTCTCTAAGTCTACAAATGCTAGAAACGTAGGTTTGCCTTTCATAATCTAGCTCCTGACATCAGCTGTCTTTTGTTTCTACTGGTTCAATTTCACCTATATTTCTGACACGTTTGGTGTGAATTTGCGAGTTTAAATGATTATAATTGGCTTGCTGGTATTAATTTTCAACCATTGATCCTGGAAATAGTTATTTGATCTAGTCCCGCAGTTGTAATCAGTGCTGACTTATTTGTTTGCCAACAAATAAGATTGATATTGTAGGTGTTGAGTTTACGCAAGAGTAACTCTTGGTTTACTGAGCAAATGCGTTACCAAGGGCTAGAAGTATGCCCACTTTTTGCATACCTTGCTCAAAGACATCATACACTTTATGGAGAAACTAATGCTGGGGTAATGCTGTGTCTCTGTTAGCAACTTATTTGTGAAGAAATAATCACTGAGTTGTGACAGCAATACAGCTTCAGATATTTTACTGAATGTAGTATTAATACGGCCCTGAAACTTGAAACTACTTCCTTGGATCCTTTTTCATGTACTGGTTTAACTGTGCTTCATGTCAATGCCTTTGGAAAGTTGTGTTCCACGAATAGTACCATTGATCTGATGAGTAAGTATTTTAACTAATTTTTTATTACAGATGTGTTCAAATTATTAGATTAAACGATTATTCTTGATACTCTTAATTTTTCTTGTGTAAAAATAGTAGAGAACACTATAGTAATTGATTTGTTTTAATGATTTGATTGATGTGATGAGATTTCCCTTCCAAGCAACTCAGACAGTTGAATTTTTCACAGTAACATTTGTCATTTTCCCTCCAAATTAAGTTTGTGCATTGAAACTGTGTTTACAGTAATGTTGTGTGTTTCTGTAGGTTGTTATTTATTCGATCAACTTCTTGCTAGATTGACATTATAAAACATGCAAATTCACAAGCTTTTAGTTATAGGAATAAATCGTGGAGTTTCCAAAGAAAGTGAGGTTATATGGAAGACAAAAGATGTTTCACCTCGGCAAGTTACAGCTATAGTAGCACTTGTTGTGGAAAATCGTTATATACAGCAAGAAATTGCTGACAGAATGAGAATATCACAGAAAACTCAGCAGAATCAACCTTTCAGTGCAGAAAGGTGCTAAACACAAGCCAAACAGGGAAGGAAAATGTAGACATAAAAGTCAGTCCTAGAACAATGCGAAGACTTATAAAAATGGCAACAATGAATTGTAAACTTGCTTCTACACAAATGAGCCATCAGCTGAAAGGTTAGGATGTTTGAGTTTCACCTGTCACAATCCAGTAACAGCACAAATAGTAGAATCCCAACCAACACTACAACCAGCTTCATCTACAGTACCGCAAACAGTGTCAGCAATGAATACTCCAGGAACTACAACAACAGTATTAGCGAAAACATGAGAAGCCCAACCAACACCACAACCAACTTCAGCAACCACTTCATTAGAACCAACACCAGCAATAATTTCTGGGCTACCAATTAGAAGTAGTGTGAGGCAGCCAAATGACATCAAGGATTTTTTTTTAGTGCCAAAGAGCCTCAAGAAAGCAGCTTTAAGATAAGTAATAATTTATTTAACTTTGTGTCTCATCATCAGTTTTCTGTCCTATATCAAAATGTACACCGTTTATGTAATAAGTTTGGTGAACTTTAAGCCTTGTTAAGTGACAGTTTTAACCAAATATCTGTTTTATGTGTCAGTGGACACTGGCTACGAAACTCAGATATGTAAATCAGCCCATCCCAAATTTAAAATCCTAAGCAGTTTTTGCAGAGAAATATACGGATGTGGAGGTGGATGTATTTATATTAGAATTTTAATTCTAAAGAAGTAAAGTTAAGCAATGTAGAATGTGTAGAAAAAGAATTTGAATACTTTGTGATCTGCCTGCATCTTGTTTGGTAATTGTATATACGTTACCTTCTGGGAATATTCCTTTATTTTTAAACAATCTTGATCTAATGAATGAATTGAGACGTAGGCCAAAATCAACAATGTGAACGAACTGATATCACCAGGTATGGAGATGGGTGGGAGACAACAGTTTATCAGGTGTTTATTAACAAAGATATCTGTAGTTATGAAGTTGAAGTAACAGGTACTGGTTTCTCTGACTGCATGGCAATCAAGCTCTTACTAAACAATATGGTTAGGAAAAAACACAGCATTGGAAACTACATAAAAACAAGATACATTAATGAAAGTAGCCTTTGATATTTTCATATGTTCTGTAGTGTTGAATGGGACAGACCCAAACAAAGCTGTAGACTCTAAATATGAGTCATTTTTCTCTGATTATAAATACTGCTTTCATGTCACTTTCCCCCTTAGAAAAGTAAAAATCTCAAACTTACTTCATGGTTAACTGTGGGAATTAAGGAATCTGCAGGTACTGTTAGAAATCTGGATTGGTATTCACATCATAATGTAGCATTAAAGCCACATTTTATATGCTACAGAACAGTCTACTGGAAACTTATTCATGCAGAAAAAACGGAACAATGATTTAACTATGAAAAATGACAGCAATAAAACCAAATCAGTTTGGAAGGTCATAAACCATAACAATGATAAATCGAAAGTGACAAACAAAAATCTTATCATAAAAAAGGGTGGAAAAGTTGAAGAGTATGCATTTCCTATATGTTTGACACTGCTCAAAATCTCATCAACAACCTGGGGAAGTCAAAAGTTCACATGAATAAAAATGTTTTGTACCCAGTTACGCATTCAGAGGTAAGAAATGCAATTAATAAGCTGAAAAAACGTCCTGTGGATGCAAACATAATAACTGAAATAGTTGATACTATTAATACATCATTTAAAACTGGGGAATTCCTTTCTGCACTTAAAAATCAATAAAAGTCACTTTATAAAAAAAGTCTGTCCATATACCATACGAAATTATAGACCATTGTCACAACTGTCAGGTTTTGCTAAAGTAATTGAGAGGATTATGTATGAGACTTGAGTTTCCTAAACAAATGCAAAATTCTAGCCAATGCACAGAATGGGTTCAGGAAAAACAGGTCTATAGAGACAGCTATAAATCACTTCTTGGAACAGGTTTTAGCAGCAACTGATAATGAGGACTTAAACTGTGGAATATTTTTATATCTATCCAAGGCATTTGACCTCATCAGCCACAACATTATATTAGAGAAACTGTATTGCTATAGAGTCTGTGGAAAAGCATATAACTGGTTTTAATCATGTCTGTCCAACAGATATCAGTGTTGAAATATTACTTAACATATCAAAGTCAACTGTGATGTACCTCAGGGTTCTGTTCTAGGCCCTCTGCTCTTCTTAAGGGGCTCCAGAACGCCCTATACTTGCAATGTTAAAATAACGCTTATAAATTACATCTTTCCTCACAAAGTATTTGAGGTAGGAAGTTGAACTTTTTACGGATTATTTATTGGAATATGGGCTACAACTTAACATAGGGATTTTACAAAATTTTGGTTCAGTTATTAAAGATGATTTTTTTCAATTGTAATGAAAATTCACAGCATTTTTTGCAATTTTTTATATATATATTCAGAAATACAGTTTTTTGGAAAAAGGCTGTGTTAAATTATGCAGAAGGTACTGTGTAACATTTACTGAAAGTTTGAAACAAATGTTTGAAGATCCTTAGAAAACATGTAATTAGTATGAGAAAATAAAAGTTTTGGGAATCGAGCGACAAAGATTGGATTCAATTTTTAGTGCATTCCAGGTCCATAGGGTGGATTATCTTCATCCTCTGCAAACTACTCCTCCAGCTTCCTCTTGTTCTTCCTCCTGTTTATTCTTGCTTGTATTTCTAGACTCTTTACAGCCCTATCTGCAGCCCGAAGGCGTTCCTTGTCTAAAGCAAGCATCGCTCGTTGTTGTGTTCGTAGATTTTGCTACCATTTTCTTCAGTTGCAGTTGCTGCAACACTGTTCCAAAAGGTGGTCATGTATGAACACTTATCACATTTCAGTTGTATTTCACTAGCAAGTCCTACGTGCTTTATTATGGAGAGTTCCAGACCAACTTCACTACAATGAATACATCTTACACAGTTTGAAAAAATTCCTTTGAGAACTGACATATCGAATATTTCATTCACATCTGATTCGCCCGTAAAACATTCATAGTTTTCACTCATTGAACCAAGCTTCTTCTGTGAAGTATTTTCTTTCCCACTTTGACTGCTATGGGCAGGTGTACTTGAGAGGTTAGGTTCACTCGCCGGCCGGTGTGGCCAAGCGGTTAAAGGCACTACAGTCTGGAACCGCATGGCCGCTACGGTCGCAGGTTCGAATCCTGCCTCAGGCATGGATGTGTGTGGTGTCCTTAGGTTAGTTAGGTTTAAGTAGTTCTGAGTTCAAGGGGACTGATGACCTTAGAAGTTAAGTCCCATAGTGCTCAGAGCCATTTGCACCATTTTTTGTTAGGTTCACTCACTTGGTTATCGTCTTTATTGTTTACAGTAATAACACGTAGCTTTGGCTTTCCAACATTTCTCCTTTTCTTAAAAGCCTTCAGAGGATTTCTAATAACTTTACTTTTACTCATTATTATACTTCAACAAAACAGAGACTCAAGAAACAGAATTACGAATATTTTCGAGATAACAACAGAGTAAATAAACATGAAACAATCGACAATCACACCAGCGATATATATTGAACTCTCACAGGTTAGCCACAACACATACTTTATCTCACATCACTAAAATGTACCTGATGAACACGGACGTTAATAATAACACCATTTGACAGTAGTTTAACAGCGCCACAGTGGGTCACGCCCATGTAGAACACATTTCAAAAAAAATTTAAAAATAGTTGTAGTCTTCGGAATTGAATAAATTATATATCCATTAAAAGGTAATAGTCTGCAGATTCAGAAAACGCAAAAAGTAAAAACTGAACTTTTCATGATTTTGAGCCTTTCCGGAGCCCCTTAATTTTTATTAATGATTTTCCTAACCATCTAATGAGCAGAATCAGTACTTTTTGCAGATGAGAGCCTTTTTATCAAGTGAGTTAGTGAAGCTGACCTACAAGAAAAAAATTGAACAACAAATGAGGCAGGTGAATAGTTCAAGGACAATTAATTATAAATGACAAAAAACCACTTTGATGAATTTTAGGCATATAAGGAACAAAGTAAAAAGTAATATAACAGTAGAGACTGGGAAAAGTGTAATAGCACAAACTTCTTTTACAAAATTTTTAGGTGTATGGCTGGACAATAACTTAATGGGAAAAACATGTTTAACAACTGAATAAAAAACTTAGTAAATAATGTAATGTACTAAGAAAGCAGAAAGCTGCAATTTCTAAACAGTACTATTTGCCTACTACTATTACATACATAGTAATCCAAGATGATATATTTTGGGGGAATACAGGTTTCACAAAAAGTTGTTTTAAGCTCCAAAAGAGCTATTTGTATTCTGAAGGGTGTTGCCTACAGCGATCCATGTAGAGGACTCTAAGGAGTTGAAAATTTTGACCCTCCATAGTTTATTCATCTATGAATCAATATGTTTCTAGAAGTCAAATCAAGAATTCTCTTCTCTAAACAGTGAAGGACAACTATCAAACCAGAAACATGCATGATTTTCATAGAAACACACATTCAAAAGCCCTGTACCAAAATAACAAGCATACAGAACTTATATTTTAAAAAAGTTAAAGGACTACTATTAGGTCAAAGTTACTAAAATGTTGATGAATTTCTTTGCTATCTAAACAGATAGTGCTAATCTTTATTTTTCTATATAAACCTTCGTTTTTTTTCAGCTTGCATGTAAAAAGAAAACAAAATGTTAAAGTAATTAAGAAACTTATTTCCCATAATTGTTAAAAATTTGAATCATGTTTTCTCTCTCTCTTTACTATATCATGTATATGAGAAAATGGATGATAATAAATTGAATTGGTAAGTACTTGCTTTTTAGGTTATTTATTAACCTGCCTATTTCCTGTTCAGTCACTCCTTTGAATTCAAGAGGTGGCTCTTCAATGGGGCACAGCTTTTCCTAGCTGCCCAAGTTTGTGGGATTAAATGGACTGACAGCTGCAGATATAAAATATTTATTAATAGGATTCCAGATCCCATTGGGATATTTATGTTTCCTTCATATCTGATGTTTACAATTTCAGTTTCTAGCTTTGCAAAGTTTATTTACTATTTTCTTTGAGGTCTTCGCTATACTGACTGATTGAGCTATTTCTCTGCTGTATATATTCTTAGGTTTGAAAGTTTTTTCCAGAAGATTTTCTTGGCTTCATTGTATTTATTCTTTAAAATCTGCTGCTTTGATTTCTCTAGCACATCCCAGCCCCAGGTATTTTGCCTGAGTTTTGTCATATTTGTTAGAGGTATGGTATATCTGCACCTTTTTTATGGGTTGCTACAGTGAATTTCCTTAACACGACAGAAAAAGTTGAAATGTCTTAGCATAATATCATAATTTGGACAGTTTGTCTTCTGACTCATCACAATCCTCTGTAGTTATCTTCACAATGTCATTTTTGGGATGCTTGTGATTACATACTCTGCTAGCTGCGTATACCTCAGATATATTCCAAGATTTTTCCTCTAACTGGCAGATGACTGGAACCATAACATCCCAATATCTAACTAAATATATGCATGAAGCTCCCCACCTCATCCTTTGGTGGATGATAAATCCCAATAACTGTGTTTTTTATAACCTTTCTGCACCGTGCAGTAGCATTATTCTTGAGTTACAGTGCTTTGACTCTAATGTTGGATTGCTGATACAATCAAATCTATATCTGCTGCTAGAGAAACAACATTTTGGCATTTTTAAGATCTTTCCAACCACTGACAAACCATACATTCCTGCAGCTCACAAAGAACGTTAGTGAGGCTGATGCGCCAATAGCTATCTACACAAATCCAGTTTTTACCGGGTTTGAGCATCAGAATGATGGTGCTCTCCCGCCATTGCAATGGAAAGACACTATTACACCTGATCCAGTTGATAAGATGTCGCTTGTAGGCAGATGAGAGACGTTCAAACATCTTTCCATGGATCCGATCTGGCCAAGAAGCTGTTTTGGGACAATGTGCAAGGGCACTGATGAGCTCCCATTCTGTAAATGGGGCGTTATAGGATTCACTGTGGCGTGTGATAAACGAGAGGACTTTACTTTCCATCCGCCATTTGAGGGTGCAAAATGGCTGGGGGGAGTTCTCCGATGTAGAGACTCAAGCATAGCACTCAGCAATCGCACTTGTGTCTGTAGATAACTCGTCGTTGATGTTAATGCTAAGGGCACCTGTAGTGGTCTGATACCCAAAAAGACGTCCGATCTTTGTCCAAACTTGGGAAGGCGATGTATGGCACCCAGTGGTCGACACATACACCTCCCAACAAGCCAGCTTCCATCTTTTGACAAGACGGCGAACACGGGCACGGAGCCCCTTAAAGGCTATGAGGTGCTCCAGGGAAAGATGCCACTGTAGAGCTTGCCGATGCTCTCTAATTGCCTCAGCTACTTCCGGCGACCACCAACGGACTGCCTTACGCCAGGGACACCCTGAAGAGCGAGGGATCTCGTTTTCCACCGCAGTAACGATTGTTGTAGTCACTTGCTCAACCATCACATCGATGTTACCGTGTGGGGGAGAGTCGAAGGTCACCACAGAGGTGAAAGTTTCCCAGTCTGCCTTGTTTAGAGCCCATCTGGACAGGTGTCTGTGGGTCTGACGCCAGGGCAGTGATAGGTAGATGCGGAAATGGTCACTACCACACTGGTCGTCATGTGCTCTCCAGTGGATAGATGGGAGAAGTCCTGGGCTGCAAATGGATAAATCAATAGCCGAGTAGCTACCACAAGCCACACACAAATGTGTAAGAGGCGGAGGTCAAGCTGAAACAGTAAAGTTTCGACACCTCTGCTAGTAAGCACGGTGCCACCCCACAAGGGGTTATGGGCATTGAAATCTCCCAGAAGTAGGAAAGGTTTAGGGAGTTGATCAATCAGTGTGGATAATATATTCAGGTGCACTGCTCCATCTAGAGGAAGATATACATTGCAGATAGTTATTTCCTGCATTGCCTTATTCTGACAGCCACAGCTTCGAGAAGGGTTTGAAGGGGCACAGGTTCACTACACACTGAGTTTAGGAATTAACGCAAACTCCACCTGACACTATTATAGTCACTATGGTTCCTGTAATAGCCCTTATAGCTGCAGAGGGCAGGGGTCTGCATTTCCGAGAACCAGGTTTTCTTGATGGCAATGCAGAAAGCAGGTGTAAAGCTTAACAGTTGCCATAGCTCAGCCAGGTGGTGGAAAAAAACGCCACAATTCCACTGGAGGATGTCATCGTGAGACTGGGAAGGCATGGAACATTCAATGAGGCAGTTTATGCTGCAGAGTCACCTGTTGCCACTGCCTTATTGCCTGAGCCATCTATATCCATTGTGTCTGAGGGTCCAGCGAGATCTAGGTCCTCATTGGACGCCAGAATTTCTTCCTTATCCCCATATGCACAGTTTGTAGGTAGCAGTTGTGTGGGTGCCACCACAATTTCCTTGGTCTTAAAGGTCTTCTTTTTAGACTTTTCTCGCAGCTCCTTGGGTTTCTTTGGTTGGGAGGGCCTGGTCTCCAGGATTGAGGATGATCATGATGACCTACGACCAGCTGCTTTTGGGGACTTTGGTCACTGACAGGCATCATCTTTCCTTTTAGCAGAAACCTGGGAAGGCAGTGACCCAAGGGACCCCTTCCTGCCAAGAGGAGCTGAAGAAGGCTTATGCCTCTCTGTCTGAGATGTGACTGGTGTCCCAGATGGTTGGGGGGCGTTGCTCCTGAGGTAGGTGAAGTGGGAGCAACAGGGGTGGGGGGGGGGGGGGGCGGGAGAGTGTCCCCACCATCAAGGGGGCAGATGTAGCCTTCTGGCTCAGAGTTGACTGGAATTTGTGGAACTCATGGGGCTACAACTGTTCTCATAGCAGTGGCGTATGAGGTGGTCATAGCCACAGGATGTAAGTGCTTATATTTTCTCTTAGACTCATTGTAGGTCAGTCAGTCCAGGGTCTTGTATTCCATAATTTTCCTCTCTTTTTATAAAATCCGAATGATGTTCTCCATAGCTGACACAAATGTGAGGCGGGGCACACGGATTATTGGGCTGTGATGGATGTCCAGAATCTCAACATGTGACACTGGAAGTACAGTGGGAAGACATATGGCCGAAATTCCAGGACTTACAGCACCACATTGGGGAAGTAGAGTGGTAGACCATCACATTGACCTTCTCGAGTAAGGTGTCACCTTCAAAGGCCTAGTTGAAGGCACCGGTGGCAACTTTATTATCCCTCAGACCCCAGTGGATGCACCAGACGAAATAAAGACCTCGGCACTCTAAATTGGCGTGCAGCTCATCAGACTGCAAAAGAAGGTCCCTGTGGAAGGTAATACCCTGGACAATATTTAAGCTCTTATATGGCATGACGGCAACAAAAACATCTCCCAACTTGTTAGAAGCAAGTCAAGTCCGTGACTGGGCAGACAATGCTGTTTTTATCAGGACTGACCCAGATCGCATGTTGGACAAGCCCTCCAACTCTCCAAACTTGTCCTCTAAATGCTCTACAAAAAAACTGTGGCTTCATCAAAACAAAGTAGTCCCCATCAGTTCTCATACATACGAGGTACCAAGCGAATAAAGTTTGCTGCTATCCTTATGCTGGCATTTATCCCACGGTATGGTCAGGGAGGGGAATTTTTTTAGGGTTGTACTGTTTTGCATTGTACTGTGTCTTGGAATGCTGAGAGACTGCTGGTGTCTGATCACCAGAAAGTGATGGTGTTATACACTTCATCACACATCATCCATACTGATGCCACCCATTCTGAGCAGGGGCCTTCCTCATAGGCGCCACCCAGCCACAGCCAAGACCACCTGGCAGGATGGCCATTGCTTGGAGTCCCAATGCCCCAGGATGACGGGCATCTAGTCCTTGGTATATGTGGGGAGTTAACGGCGCAGGCACTAGCAGAGCGATCCCTGTTTTCAGGGAGCTACAATCAACAGGATACATGGTGGCCCCACCACAATGGACTGGCTACCGTGCTGGATATGAGGTGCAAGGAAGTCCATGGTCATAGTCGGGACAAAAAGAGACACTGCATAGTGCATGCTGGAGAATGAGCTGGGCTGCAGTGCAACAACGAGAAAGTGGGCTAAAGATCTCAAGGCACGATGGGAATGACGCACCATGTAAGGTGCCCTTACCCAATTGGTTCGCTGTTCGGGAAAATTTTGAAAAATGGAGGTCAGACCCTCCAAGGGACCATCACATGAGGGCCAAAACACTTGAGACTCCTTTTAGTCGCCTCTTACGACAGGCAGGAATACCTCGGGCCTATTCTTATCCCTGGATCAGCAGAGTGGGTGGGTTTCTTTAGAGACTAATATCTATTAAAGTGACACTATAATATGCACTACGTATTTTTCTGCAGTGACCATCCCTACATTCTAGTAAATCTGAAGCTTTTTAACTGGCAAAAAATGAATGGTAATAACCTTTCTCTAGCAAAATTATATTCTTTTTCTCCATATCAATGTATGATCTTTCCAAGAAACTTAATTCACTATGATTGTGTGTTCTTAGGCACATGCTACCTACCGCAGAACAACCATCACACTAGGTATGTTGCCAGTATACACAAAAAACAACATACATTTACATTATTGGGTCATAGACCTCAACAATATATAATTTAAAGGTGTACATAAGAAACTGCAGTGTGATGAACTGAAAAACTTTCTAGTTACCTGATTTTATAGATAAAATTACTTCACTACTGCAGCTGTTGTCTCACTGTAACCAGCATAAATATTCTGTACTTTAAGTAAGTAGCCACTCAATTGATCTCACAAGGTCAAATGCATCCCATTCCAGTCTCCTCCCGGTCCTCACCAAGGACAAACTCCTAGCAGTACCTAGACTCAGACTCCTTCAGATGTGCTGACCACTTAGCCACGGAAGCAGATTACACTATCAATGAAAAGTTCATTATGTCAGATGCTAGTCTTTTTCATGTAGTTAGCAATGTACACAGAAACTGTCTTTAAGAGTATCAGGGAATGTAACATGGCTGAAAATGTAAAACTCAGTTTCCAATTCCACAGAAAGATGGGACATGCATAGAACACTTTTTAGACTAACATAAAAATATGAGAAACAAGTTAAAGTTACATATTGGTCTTGTATACTGCATACTGATGAAACAATTAACAGGTATTTCTATTTTCCTAGATCATAGTGAATAAAGGAGAAGACAAAGCAAGAGGAATATTTGACCAGCGATTTAATGTTAATGGCTGCTGTCACATTACCTTTTGGCACATATATTCACAATTTTGTTGTTAGTTGGCGAAGCCAACAAATGTGAAAGTGTTGTGGTTATATGCTTATCAATAGGTTATAGCTCAAGCTAAAGCTTAGATTAGAAGAATGATGAAGCCTAAATGTTATACATAAGACACCTGGTCGCTTAGCCCATGCAGAAAAGTTGCGAGTAACATAACGATATAGGCGTTCTTGTTTACAGCATCTGTCGCCTGTTTCGCATGTCACTGGTCAAAGCTGACACCTCTGTATCTGACATATCTAGCTGACACTCAAATGTCACACTAACGTTACTCATAAAAGCATTGTACAAACAAATAGTACACTGAAGATCTATATGAACTTAGATTACTGTTAAATATTTTGAATAATGTCTCAAAAGCAATGCATAAAAGAAGTATATAAATGTGGGAAAACTAAACAGCTTAACAATTAAAAATTGAAGAACTGTTACGTAAATGAGAACATTTTAAACTCTGAAATTAACTGCAGTCAAGAAAGTACAGTCCGAGTTGACTAATAATCTGAATATTTTCTCAATTGTGCTAATGCCAGTACTGCTGCTGCTGCTATGACACTAAGAACTACAGGACAAATTTTAAGATCTCAAAAAATAGGAAAAAAACAAGACAAGTCACTGGTGTCAAGGCAACAAATTGTGCATTAAACACAAGCAACTGCAGAAATTATATTTAAAGTTGAAATGCCTGAACATAGGTTGTATAAAGAATGGGAGACGTGGAAGGGTGACCCAGGCTGAGCAAATCATTTTTCCAGAGGAATTAATTTATTTTAAAATATATGAATCACAATAATTAAAAATCACAATCTTCTCTTGCATCTGATGTGTAATAATGAACAGCAGTTCTCTCTTCCATAAGTAGTCTTTAAGACAAGAGAAGCAAGCAAATTTAAAACTGAAACAAAAATTGAAATCGCTACTGTTATATCAGAATACATAGGCCGAAGCCATCCTCGGCGGCACACGTAAAATTCAGTGGACAATAAGTTACAGTAACCCAAAATTTTGAACGGTCGTAAGGCCCTTAAATAAAGCCCACACCAGTATAAAAGTGGAATTAAGTAAAGGTTCCTAAAACTACACAGCCACGAAGAACAAGAACCAGTCCTCCGAGAAAGAGGGTAAATTTACAACTTTAGGTCTGGTAATCTTCCAATGAGTTACAAGAAGGGTGCAACCAAGTCAGTCCAACGTATGGAGAGCAGTGAATTACAGGTGGAATTTAAACTTCAAAAACTGAAGTACAGTAAATGTTCATGAACTCAAGTACAGAAAATAGTCTCTAAGGTTCGTTATCTTAGATCACAAGACAGAGTATGGCAGGCTCGGAAAGGCAGTTACTTGAAACCACCCATAAAATGGAATAACCCGTAAACTTAACTTGTTCAGCAGCTGGAATCAAAACTCAAGCGAGAGCTAACGGCCACCGGAGACGCCGGCCGTGTACCGAAATACACGAGTGCGTACACGCGGGCAAGTGCCGCGTCAATAACGATGTCACGGCTCAAAAGCTGTCAACAAATAGCAGACATTGCGACCCAAGACAAGAGTTCCGGCAATAAGATCTTAGGTCTTTCAAGACCTGTGAAGACCATCAAAGTAACGTAACGTTCTTTAAGGAATTGCTTAACTAAGTTAATAAGGCTGAACCTTTTAATTATAAGCAGAAATTTCTGTCGCTGCACTTAAACTGCTAATACGAAATGATAAGACGCATGTGATAACCAGTAACAGATTTACTAACGGATATGTAACGTTCTTTCTGAAACTGCAGAATAATGGATACAAGCGTACCCTCCTGGCACGGATTTTATGCTTAACATTTACCGATAAGATTGAGACTGCAGACCTTTAAGATTTAAACCCATCTAACACAAAATTACAAGAACTTTAGTTTAAAACATCAAACGCAATTCAACATTGCTTAAAACTTAAGACAGGGAATGACAAAGCTAAGGAACAACAAATGGAAACACCAGTGCAAATTATGTACAGCCGACAGCATCGGAGCAGAACAGTTCAAAAGACAAATTTACCACTTCAGTCAGTGGCCGATCTAAATTTATATTCGGTAACCCGAGACTAACAGATTGTAACAGCCCAGTTGCCCGTACAACACTTATAAACACACAAACAGAAATCACTAATCAAATCAGCAAAGTTACACTCGTGGTTTCAAATAGGTTACAGCAATTGCAAGAAAATATCTAACTCCACAGGCGAGGTGCAGTGAAGGAGTAAACATAATAAGCACCCTATTTTCTTTAGTACTCCATATACCATCACTGAGAGCACCATTCCGGCCGCCAAAATCCAAACTGCACATAGCGAGAACAGTCCATAACCCAGACTGCCGGTGCTCTCTCCGCAAAACCCACAAATCAGCCGGAATGAATGCATACGGCTCCGAATACAGCAAGATGCCCGGGCGGCCACCATGTCAACAGTCGGGTTCCTCAGTCTGTACCTGCTGCCACATTGTACCACCGATCAATTCGCCAAACGTAGCACCGGTCCCGCCTTTGCTTCACTGCGAGAACGGAAACTACACAGGGTTTTGCTCTATCCCTACAACGTCGTGCCAGCTCTAACCACGTGACCAACGAAACGTCAGAACTGGACGGCCGATCGGAAAGAGCTGTGTTTTATCCGTGTGCAGAATTTTCCATATAAGCGTTTATACTCTGCGAAAATAATTGCACTGCATAAAATTTATTTGGTGCCCATTTGATAGCATTCGTGATATAGGGCTTATTTTTACCACTGCACTAACGTTCAGCTGTAAGGTACACCAAACATTCCTAGTGAAAGCTATTCTAGAAGCTTCACATTGCACTTCATACACGCAAAGTGTATCTGATTTCCCTATTTAAAACAACAATACCAAAAAAATTCTAATTTTCACAAACAGGTACTATTATCGCAAATATAATTTTGTTCGGAAACAAAAAATGGTTCAAATGGCTCTGAGCACTATGGGACTTAACAGCTATGGTCATCAGTCCCCTAGAACTTAGAACTACTTAAACCTAACTAACCTAAGGACAGCACACAACACCCAGCCATCACGAGGCAGAGAAAATCCCTGACCCCGCCGGGAATCGAACCCGGGAACCCGGGCGTGGGAAGCGAGAACGCTACCGCACGACCACGAGATGCGGGCAGTTCGGAAACATTTATCACAAAGAAGTAGGCAAATTTTCAAAGAAGCGGCAGTGCTATTGACGATAAACAAAGATCAACTATTTTAACATGCACACAGGTGAAACTTAACATTTTCCTATTGGCCTTCCAGTTGTGACTTTTCATTGGTCGATTGGTAAGAGCTGGGACGACATGTTGGGGATAGTGCTAAACACTGTCGTTTCCGTTCTCACTTTCCTCACTCGCAAGCAGCGATAAACAGAGCAGCAGCGTGGCATTCGCGATCCCTACCGGGACGCTAGTCAGAGGATCCAAACATAGCACAACGCCGCCCCGGCTCAAAAGTTGAGTTAACCAAAACTGCAAATGAATCAGTGAAATTTATGAGACACTCTTGCAAAACTCACATTAGCCGAGCAACAAAATACCCCGTGTATTTTTTAATTAATCATGAAATATTTCCTACTCTACCATTTCATCTGCAGTGGGCAATGTAGCCGTGGGGAGGGGCTAAGTGTGCTCTAAGGCGGAGAGAGAGATCAAATGCACACTAGGGTTAGAACCCATGGCGTTCTGCAGAAACCACTCATATCATTCAATATGACAACACCTAGTCGAAATATAAGTGTTTAACGTATGCTTGGGAAAATGTGCAGATATTTAACAAGAGATGTAATGTGCATTCACAGAGTGCTAGGAACAGCTGCTATCTGGATTTGCCTTCATCAAAACTCTCCCTGGGCTACAATAACTGCAAGTAAAATTATCTACGCACATTTTTAACGTTTGACACACTGCTTAGTGAGTGTCATTAAAGCAAAAATAAGAAAGTACTAAAAATATGACGAGTTTAACGAATTCTATTCAAATGAATTCTTCAAAACTAATGATCTTAATGGTATGGATATATGATGAGAATGGGACTTTATACGATTGTTGCAAAGCTGTGGTTATTGTATGAAACGAACTCCTTTCCATACTTTGGATAGGACAGTTTTTGCACTCATGTGGATGTCTTCTCACTTTTCATGATTTAAGACTAATTGCTACTTCTTGCACCATACAGAGATGTCAATCATTTTGTAATTGGTTTTGATTCTCTGGTGACTATTGGACAGTACTTCTTAGGGGGAACGCCAGATGCTACTTGTTTAACACTATGACTTTGCGTCAATTACTAAGAACCGTGATCTGACAGGAAATCACGAATCGAGTCGCAGAACAGACGATAGTCCATTGACAAGCAATTTGATTAGAAGTCTTTTGTAAGGCTCAGTGTCAAAATTCTTCTGGGAATCAAAGTATGGAATCAGTTTGACATCACTTTAAATAGCACCCATTACTTCACAAGGATGAAGAGTGTAAAAGAACGTTGTTTTCTGAATCCCTGCTTACTTTGAATCAACATATTTTTGATTTTTTTAATGCTAATTCGTAATGTTCAAGCACAGGATATGTTCCAGAATCCTATTCCAAAGCAACGTTAGTGATATGGATCAGTAATTCATCAGATTACTCCTATTCCCTTTCTTTAGTAGGAATGTGACCAGTGCAACTTAGTACCTAAAGACTACGAATCTTTCGTCCAGTGACCGGTTGTGTACGATTGTTAAATTATTGAATTGTTATATCAGCATACTTTGAAAGGAATCGGACTGTCATAAAATAAAGCTGCTTTGCTACACTGGAGATATCTACTAAGTTAGGCCGTGTCCTAACTGAATGACAGAAGCGAGCGACATCTGGATAGTACGCGACACTCTAGCGACAAGCAGCAACATCTGGCGAAAACTTTGGGTATCCTGTGTGCGAGCGACCATGTCGAGCTACAAAATGGCTGCTTAGAGCCAACCAGCTGTTTCTATAAAACGGCGTCCTTAACCTATAGAATACTGTAGCTATAGAGTAAGGCTACAGAATTAGTTTTACTTAAGAAAATAAAGCGAAAAGAAAAGCTGCACATGAAATATACAAAAGGAGGAATCTCCGTGGAGAATATCAAATATCAACTACGAAGATCACCAGACAAATTATTCTAATACACGTGAATGAGCACAGGAGCATTCGACTATTTCATCAATAAATTAAATACGAATGTTTTTTTTACATGATCAAGAACTTTTAAATGTGGAGGAATGACAACTACATGACTAACTGTGCTAAATACTAACACGTAGACAGGTTGGTACAAGGGTATGAAACCTATCTGTGATGTAGGGGTAGCATACATAATTCGTAGTTACGCGATGGGAAGAGATCGTGGGTTTGATTCCCGGCTGTTCTTGTATTTTCACTGACTTAGTTACAATCTGTATACTATGTTTTATGTATATTGTATACACTGCATCGCTAAGTATATTTGTAAGGTCTTGCCAAAGAGCTTTATCTGCAAATCTATCCCAGTATATCACACACATTTAATTCCTAATAAATTACAATGAACCACAATTACAGATATTTGATGTTGCAAACATAATTCATCAGCAGTCAATGTTAAGGCCAAGCGCTCTTCAATTACTCTAAATAGTCTGTAAAAGTAAAGCTTACAAAATTTTTGAGAAGAAAGTCAAACGCTTTGTGTTGTGATTTGTCTAAATGTATGAAATAAAAAAACATTAAGGAAATGTTTCGTGCACCTTATTTTCTGTTCATGATTTCGAGCATCATTCAAAGGCACGTAGACCGTTTCTCTGATCTACTTATTTCTTTTACACAAATCATTTCATAAAATATGATTTCATTTTTTAATTTCAAGTTTCATTCACAAAGCATGATCGTGCTGACTCCTCGTTTGCCTTCCTAACGTACTTTATCCAAGGAAGCCTTTTTGACATTTAAAAAGATACATTGGTGCAGTATTTATGTGCAAAATAGCTAGGTCTTTAACAGATGACATTTTAGACGCTTCATTTACAGCAGCTTTTCGTGAAATATTTCAATTTTTCCTCAGCTTATTAATTAAGTTTTCGTTCATTACTCTGATTACTTTCAAGTAGTTAAATATTTTCATGCCAAACTAGACCTCATGCTGGTCACTTTGATAACCCGTTTACCTGTCTCTCTCCCTTTGTTTGGCTATGAAAATTTGGACAAAACCTCATGGTGTAAGTTATAGGGAGTCTTATTTTCGGCTCTGCTCACGCGTTTACAAAAACGTATCGAGTGTTAATATATGATAAAATAGTCCTTTCTGCGGGCTGTCATTTCCAAAATTCTTCGTTTCGATATCTTGAACCTTTTATGAGATACGATTTTTACTACCACTTGATTCCAGAAACGCAGAAAAGGTTCCGACGCACCGCGAGCGACCAGTCCGCGGATATAACAACCAATATCTCAAGAATGAAAAAGAGATATACCGGTCTCAATGTTAAATAAAATTTAGATATATTGGTTACATTTCATACGCAATAATGTATGGCCTTAAATGAACTATACGGAAAATCTACACAATGTGATTTTACTTCTGCAAATTTTTAAAAATTTTATGCAGCTATGTACTCAATTTCGTGCAGCACAGTAACTATGACGAATAACGAAAATAAATTCATAACTTTACCGTTTAAAGTTATCAAGCTATAGGTTGCGGAAGAATCAAATTTTTTCACCGAATAGTTTTCTTAAAATCGGATGTTCAGTAATTCATAGCTGCCGTCGCGTCCGCATCACTGTTTTGCCGAAGAGAGACGTGGCGGTCGCTCTGTCGCGCGTGCCGCACTGACAAGACTCAAACAAGTTTGCATTCAAACGTCGCCAGTTGCAGCGGGAGATAGGCAGCGACACACATGTCGCTCGCGTAGGACCCTTCCGTAATTACACCTGCGGTTGGGTTTTGTCGCCTGAAGCTGCAACTCACGTAGGACACGGCCTTACTCAAGTTCGCAGCGGTTCTTATTTGAATTCTGAAATATTTTCTTCGCCGTTTTTTTCGAAGGAATTTCGAAAAACCGTATTAATAACTCCGTCTTAGTCGCCCCATAATCGGTAACATTTGCATCGCTATTATGCAGTGAAGGTAACGCCTGTGTACTTCATATATACTTTAATCCCTTAGTGCTTTTGTTAGATTTCGAGACATTTTCATCGTGGACACTATTAAATGCTTCTCGCATTGAAGTTCGCACTAAATTTTGTGTTTCTCGAGACTTGGCCAATCTTGAGTATTTTGCGTTCATTTAAATTTGCCATGCATTTTTCGTTGCTTCTGTAACAGTGTTCTGACCTATTGTGTGTACCATGGGAAGGCAGTTCCGTCTATTTCATATAAATCTCTCCATTACTGTCAATACTGTTTCTCAGAATTTAAGCTGCGTCTCGTGTAGGCTTATATATTTAGTAGGGAAGAAATGGAAGCGGTCTCTTAGGAATAAGTATGAATTTTTATTTTTAAGTAGATACTTTATACTTGTTCTTGTACGATTTTGACGCTACGGTATTAAGTCTCGCTACAACACACTTGGGGTCACTATACTCCATGAGGATAAATAGATGTAAACACAAACACGATTATTCGTCAGAAACCGTAGCACACGTACACTAGTGTTACACTCTTGGAAGTAGGTCCCATTTGTATGTATGAGATTTATTACTAAGTTACGCTAAACGAAACTATGTTCAAGTTTATTAACAGCCATCAACGTTTTTCTTAATTTCGCTTTGGTTACGTAGTTTTATTTCAAAAATCGTGTACAGTCACAGCCTCTGCACTGTTGTGCTCTGATTGTCGCGCTGTTAATACGCAATATGAAAATGGCTGAGGCTGCTTCCTGTTCCGTAGTGAAACGCGTGTGGAATACAGTTAAGAACTGCCACAAAATAGACTGTTCTTTATGTTTGTCAATAATTTACAGAGATGATCGGCTTGTAAGTTTCGCATGGCACTATATTAGATACACTTGCAATGCAAAAGCAAGTTAATGTATAGCAGAATCAGTAGCATAACAATGTGGAAACTTGTTGCAATCTAAATAGCCTCTTCCTTCACATTCATTAGAATTTTTCAATATTTCGTTGGAGTCTACGTTCATTACTTTGAAATAATAGCAATAAAACACCGACAGCCGGTTATTTTAGAAACTTTATTTTGAACGGTTTTAACAGTCAGGTTAAACTGGAGACGAAAAAAACCGGTATAACCGAAAACTGGTTTGAGCGATAACCGCCATGCCTTCCTCTGGGTACCTACGAGACACACAGTGTTCATGCAGTGGATATCGGCTGCTGGTCCCAGAATGTTTTCACTCTGCGGCGGAGCCTGGCTGCCTGGGGACGGCCACTAACCCGGAATGGAAATGTCTTTGGTGGCCAAGTGCTGCACCGACTGCGCCAGCGAAATACGCCTAGCGACCTGTCCTCACAACTTTACTTCCGACTGTATCTCTTCTCCTACCTTCAAACTTCGCAGAAGTTCTGCTACACACTTCGATAGACTTGCCTGCGAAAGGCGGAGGTTCCAGGTTCGAGTACCGATCCTGCGCACAGTTTTAGCCTGCCAGGAAGTTTCTAACAGTGCGACTTCCGCTGCAGAGGGAAAATTAAATCTGAAAACATTTCCTGAAGCATCAGCTAGCGCCGGTGACGACGGGCGGCCAATATAAAGTGAACTTTCATTCCTTTGAGATACGCGACGGCAGCTCAATGTCCGAATGACGTTGCATGCGCCGCTGTGGCAGAAACAACCTCTGCCGCAGAGGGGCAATGCGTGCATGGTCTAAGTTCGCAAGGAACGTCCTTGACACTGACAGTAACGGTGCCGCATCGATACACTCTACTGAACTATACGGAGAAAGACTTACCTCCATGACACAGGTGTCTACACACTAGCCATTTTCTGTGATTAAATGAGAATTGAGATTTACGTTTCCGAATGAAAAGTGGACTGTGTGTCATGAGGGCAATGAAAAATATCCTTTCAAGCAGTAGCGTAGTCGCAGGTGAGGACACACTGTTACACTGGAAGTACATATTAATGTACAACCTTTTTCTGTTTACGAGAAAATTCTATGTTTCCCACGTTTCCTTACACGTTCGATATTAACAGGAATTGGATTTTTGTATTTATGTTTGTGGGAGATGAAGTTCGGAATGGAAATGTCAGTCTCTGATATCCTACGAAATATATGACAGGTGCTGTGGCTCTGTGATAAAATGCTAGCCTGTGTTGTTGATGACCAAGTTTCGATTCCCAGTTTTGGTAAACTTTTAAGGGTCCCTGTCCCACCAGTATTTCCGAGAAGGGTGAAATACATAAGCACTGTACTGGCACTGTACTGGCACTGTACTGGCAATGTTTTACAAAATATCCGCAATTTATATTTGCAATGAAAACTGGATTTTGTGGACATGTATGCTAATTAGCATGTATTTGATTTTCTATTTAAATAAAGTATGGACTAACTGAATGAAAAATGCCCAGCGATTACAAGTTTCGTGTAGTACTGATTTTTTTCCATTTTTATATACTTTACGCTTCACGGAAATTCTCATAGAACACGCACTTCTCTTTAAAATCTGCAGCGGTTGGGAACCGAACCCAGTACCCAATGCTGTAGGCATGGACCTTACCGGAGGCATGCTAGCTATCCAAAAACATACCTTCATTTATTTTCTCGAGAAGTTTTGAGATTGCATCGAATGGCTGTGGCAGATTGATATTTGAGTTCTGCTGTCCACTTATCAAATATAAAGAAGAGTTCCGTTTGCAGAGACTGTTTTGTTCGCTACTGGAACCAATCTCCAAGTGTGTATTCGTGCCTTAACTTTATAAGGCTTCAACGTCCATTTTTACTATAGGGGAAAACTCTGGTGTTCTTAATATATATATATATATATATATATATATATATATATATATATATATATATATATATATATACAGGGCTATTACATATGATTGAAGCGATTTCATAAATTCACTGTAGCTCCATTCATTGACATATGGTCACGACACGCTACAGATACGTAGAAAAAGTTTTGTTCGGCTGAAGCCGCACTTCAGGTTTCTGCCGCCAGAGCGCTCGAGAGCGCACTGAGACAAAATAGCGACAGGAGCCGAGAACATAACAGTGCAACGACACTTCAGGACGAAGTTCAACAAAGATCCACCAACTGCTAACTCCATTCGGCGATGGTATGCGCAGTTTAAAGCTTCTGGATGCCTCTGTAAGGGGAAATCAACGGGTTGGCCTACAGTGAGCGAAGAAACGGTTGAACGCGTGCGGGCAAGTTTCACGCGTAGCACGCGGAAGTCGACGAATAAAGCAAGCAGGGAGCTAAACGTACCACAGCCGACGGTTCGGAAAATCTTACGGAAAAGGCTAAAGCAGAAGCGTTACCGTTTACAATTGCTACAAGCCCTGACACCCGATGACAAAGTCAAACGCTTTGAATTTTTCGGCGCGGTTGCAACAGCGCATGGAAGAGGATGCGTTCAGTGCGAAACTTGTTTTCAGTGATGAAGCAACATTTTTTCTTAATGGTCCAAACAGCTGGACCATACAATTGCAGAGCCCACAGTGAACAGACACAATGTGCGAATCTGGGCGGTAGAGAATCCTCACGCATTCGTGCAGCAAATTCGCAATTCACCAAAAGTTAACGTGTTTTGTGCAATCTCACGGTTTAAAGTTTACGGCCCCATTTTCTTCTGCGAAAAAAACTTTATAGGACACGTGTATCTGGACATGCTGGAAAATTGGCTCATGCCACAACTGGAGACCGACAGCGCCAACTTCATCTTTCAACAGGATGGTGCTCCACCGCACTTCCATCATGATGTTCGGCATTTCTTAAACAGGAGATTGGAAAACCGATGGATCGGTCATGGTGGAGATCATGATCAGCAATTCGTGTCATGGCCTCCACGCTCTCCCGACTTAACCCCATGCGATTTCTTTCTGTGGGGTTATGTGAAAGATTCAGTGTTTAAACCCCCTCTACCAAGAAACGTGCCAGAACTGCGAGCTCGCATCAACGATGCTTTCGAACTCATTGATGGGGACATGCTGCGCCGAGTGTGGGAGGAACTTGATTATCGGCTTGATGTCTGCCGAATCACTAAAGGGGCACATATCGAACATTTGTGAATGCCTAAAAAACTGAGTTTTTATATGTGTGTGCAAAGCATTGTGAAAATATCTCAAATAATAAAGTTATTGTAGAGCTGTGAAATCGCTTCAATCATTTGTAATAACCCTGTATATTAATGACTTGCCATTCGATATTCACGAAGATGCAAAGCTGGTACTTTTTGCCGATGATACAAGTATAGCTATCACACCCGACAGACAAGAATTAACTGGTGAAATTGTAAACGATGTTTTTCAGAAAATCAGTAAGTGGTTCTCTGCAAATCGGCTCTCATTAAACTTTGACAAAACACAGTATATACAGTTCCACACAGTAAATGGAATGACCCCATTAATAAACATAGACGTAGGTCAGAAATCGGTAGCTGAGGTAGAATATTCCAAATTTCTAGGTGTATGCATTGATGAGGGGTTGAACTGGAAAAAACACTGAGGATCTGCTGAAACGTTTGAGTTCAGCTACTTATGCTATTAGGGTCATTACAAATTTTGGCGATATACATCTGAGTAAATTAGCTTACCACACCTATTTTCATTCTCTGCTTTCGTATGGCATCATATTCTGGGGTAACTCATCGTTGAGTAAAAGTGTGTTCATTGCACAAAAGCGTGTAATCAGGATAATTACTGGAGCTCATCCAAGATCCCTCCATAAAAAAAATTGAGTGTCATGTAATATTTTATCTAATGTAATATCTTGTATAGACGCCTTTTATTAACCTGACACATTCCACATCATTACGAAGTGTCATATTCATGATCTATGGAACAAGTACTAATCTAATCTACGGTGACGATTTACTTAAAACAAGAAACATCAATGATTTCCTAAAATAACAGGTAACATCCATTTCCACAGATACATCAGACATACCTAAAAGCTTTATTTTAAGCCAAAAAGACTGATTGCAATACAGGGACAATTATTTTCCTTAAAATGTTTTCAACTTTTCATTAAAATTATTCAGTCAGTTTGGCTTAAAGTATACGTCGTTCTTATATTTGACATCTCATCACTAAAACTTGGATGAAGTGTGAAAGTGTATTGATACCTTGTACCAAATATCAAGAGTAAAGTTACATTTCCAATACCAGTGGTTCTGAAACTAAACCTCTGGATGTCACATGCTGAAAGATCTGCTTACACAATCTACGTTCTCTCTTCTGTTGAAAATTTCATTTCACGGCAGAAGTTGCCGAGTGCATCTACCCATGCACAACCGCCTTCTGTGACGAGTCCTGTCCAACGTCACACTTGCAAGCCCTTTAACTGCAACGCTACATGCAGTACCTCATCACCTGGCCACGCCTCCAACAGATCCACGGTTTGCATTCACTGTTTTCCAGGCGACTAGTTGTCGCACCTGCAGAGGAGTCCCCTGGAAGCGGTGCTACTGGCTCAGGGAAGTCCCGGCTGCGGCGCTGGACGCGCTCTGCTGGCTGCCGGAGCTGGCGGCTGCCTGGACTCCAGAGTCGCTGGACAGCGCCGCCGGCGAGGCGGTCCGGCCCTCTACGGCCGCCTCCATCTGCTGGAGCCACGCTGCGACGCGCTCGTTCACGGCCTGTCTGCTCTGGTGGGGCTCACGCTGGGTGGTGTCCCGGTCCGTGCGTGGCAGAGACTGCCACAGCCTCTGAGCCGGGGGGGCGTAGCACACGAACGTCGGTGTGATCCATGTCGGCTGCACGGAAGGGGCGTAGTAGACAGGTGGAGCGGGGAATCTCTCAGGTGGAGCGGGGAATCTCTCAGGTGGAGCGGGGAATCTCTCAGGTGGAGCGGGGAATCTCTCAGGTGGAGCGGGGAATCTCTCAGGTGGAGCGGGGAATCTCTCAGGTGGAGCGGGGAATCTCTCAGGTGACGCTACGACGGTATACGGTAAGATAATGTCGGCACGATATTGTATCCACGGTGCATTTAGCAGCCTGGGAACGTCTGGATATCGTGGGTACAGCGGCACATAACGTGGAGGGGCCTGAAATGACACTGGGGCGTGGTATGTCGGTTGCCAGACAGCACGCTGTGTGTGTACCGGCGCTGGAAACCTCTGGGGAACGGGATAGACTCCTCTGGGTGGCCAGTGAGCCGTGCTCTGCACCAGGTTTAGTGCTCTTAAATCGTTCGGAATGGTGTTTACGGCTGAGGCGGGGGTCGACTCACATCGGAAATACTGTTGGGTCTGTTGTGAATTACACACTGGAGGCGCTGTCGACACTGTTCGTGAACAGCCAGGAGAGGTGGAAACTGACAAGATTGTTTGTGTACCTGCTTCTGCTGTTCCAAAGTTTCTCCCACCAAACTCTGGTAATGCACAAAAATCGGACTGTCTGACGCCGTTCAAAGAAGTCATTCCGAGATGAAAGTTTTGGATAGCAGGCAGGGTTTGCAGCCTCTGTGCATTATCTACGAAGAATCCAGGTAGTGCCACACTTGTACCATCACCGGATCCTCGAGGCTGTCGTAGCTCAGTTTCTCCATCCCGCGTGGGTACCTCATCTGAAAGTAGTATCCCGGGAGGACCGTTCGCGCCCAACACAGTTCTCTGCTCGACTGGTTCCTGGTGCTGTGAATAACTGACTGGAATCAGTGTTTTCGTGCCACTGTCACAGAACTGTCGAGACTGTTCCTCAGTGAGTAACCCAGGTGATGAGTATCTCTGCTGTGACAGTATTCTGCTTGTCATCGAATCTGGAACAGTTCTGTTACTGTCCCATTCTAGACCTGTTACTGGACTTGATATACCAGTCTCCTGGTGTCTGTTAGCACAGGAGTTCCATCCAGTATTGTCCTGTCTCGGCGTAACGAATTCATGTAAGCTGTGCCTTGTGTCTTGTACTGACTGCTGCTGTTGTGTCATTCTCTGCTGCTGCAACTTTGTTTTTGTGGGCTGTGCTGGGGCTCCTTGTTGAATTGATGAAAGTTTAGAGTGAAGTTGTTGGTGAAACAAAGACTCGGATGCAGTTGCTTCATTTTTGTATGCTGTTGCAGGGTTGTACTCAGAAGTGAGAGGAAATGGAACTCTGTGACAACTTTGTGATGGCGATAATTGAACATTGTGAAGCTGTGCTGTCACGTCGGCCAGAGGCAGTGCCGATGTGTCGCCTGAGCGGTGCTGTGCTGTCTGAACTCTGTTTCTGTCCAAATCCCCAGCTTTCACTCTCTCACTGGTGTCTCGGGGCCCCAGTTCTAGTCTGAACTGCACGTGTTGTGGATCCATAACTGCTCCGCTGCCTTGCAGTGGATCAAGCCTTACTCTAGCATGCAATGTTTCTGCTGTACTGCTAACCCTTTTATTGACCAACACTGACTGAGGAGCATCTGGATTCATCTTCCTGGTATCCGATTCAAACTCTTCTACTTGCAACTGCCAGCCTTTTCTTGACAAAGTCTGTGGATTACATTTGGTATCAAAGCTGGTAGTGCCATACACATTACTGTCACTTGTAGATGTGGTTTCTGATAGTTCCTCGAATCCAGACAACCCCACTTCCTCAGGAGGCGTCTGCGCATCAGTAGAGGTGGAGACACTGACAACCTCTTCCTCGATCATTTTATTTTTATCTGCAATGGATGAATGGCTGCGTCGCTGCCTCCTCATATCCTCTTCCATACCTGGCAGACATTTCGCGAAGTTAGAACCAAAGTCACTAGTTTTTTTACATTTCAATTCGGCACTTGCTATGTTACAGCCAGAGTCCACACACAATTTGGATGGTGACAGGTCAGGACACTGATAATACGAATCACTGACTCGCGACAGATCCTGGAGAGAGTCTTGCTGTCCTTTCTGTCCACTGTAAGTTGTGGCAGCCGACCGCAGATGCCCAGCACGTGGAGCCCACACCACCGACGTCACAGTGCAGTCCAGACGGCAAGGCCCTGCCGCCATTTGGGGCTGAGCTCCAGACACTTCACCTCCGCCTGTGCATCCCCAGAACCTGGGCCGCTGACCGTCTGTGCGCTTTACAGGGCTGGACGAGCACTGTGGAGGACCCAGTGTGCCCGGGTCCAGGTACTCGCCACTTCCAGTCCCCATCAGCTCCCCGGACCATGCTTGCCGACTGTCACGTTCAGTCCCATCATCCAGTGTTATTCTCCTGGGAAACAAAATCTAAGATATTTCACTTTTGCTGGGTGTTTTTCCTAAAAACATACAATCTTTATACTGGAAATTATCTAAAAATACATTTCAAAAATCCATAGAGATAAATATTCAAGAATTACTTAAAATGATACAGTATGTGAAAGAAGAGATCTTTTTACAGTGTTTATAAATGTTCTATTTATCCAACCATGACAGATCAGCTGATCTGTAGTCCAATCGTCATCACACTTTATCCAGAACATCAGGAGTGGCTGTAAGAACAGGTGCTGTGATGTGTTGTCTAGTCTTCGAGTTTCTGTGGTAGATGCGGAACATTAACGCTGCCCTTGATGTAAGTACAAGAAAATTGGTGAGACGCCAAGTCGGGCGGCTGTGGCAGGCACTAGTTCCACTAAGACAGTGGCCTGCAGCACGGTCTATCCAGCGACTCTCTCAGACAATGACTTAGACAGTTGTAACAATTAAAATTTAAATCACAACTCTCAGTTTGAATTCATGACCTGAGCCACAACTGCAGCACACGATAACATTGACAGTTTTCTCAGTGAAAAGGGAAGGGCCCATTGACTTGGACACTGAACAGGCAATGTGTGTGTGTGTGTGTGTGTGTGTGTGTGTGTGTGTGTGTGTGTGTGTGTGTGACTGCATCGTTTATTACATGATGCTTAGCCATTACCTATACCGACAGTTCATAATTAAGATTTTTTTACGCATGCACACGCACACCTTCTTGCATCGAGCACCACTGTACTAGCAAATGTTAATTTTAGAATTGCTCCACTAATTATGAGTTAAGTAGGTCTGTAACAAACCTGCAGCGTGGAGAGCTGGAATTCCAAAAGGATCGTTCTGTGGCTTGAATCACTGGTTCGTTGTCTTCTGCTGGATAAATCGGCGGCAGAGCTGGGTACTCACTGTCACCAGATCCTGTGGGCACACAACAGCTTATGTTAGTGGCACCCTAGCTGGAGGGGACTACTACTACTACTACTACTACTACTACTACTACTACTACTACATTAGCAGTAGATCAGAACTGTTTTAAGTCAATTCTTGATGTATGCAAAACGGAAAGATTGCATAGGTTAGTTGTAGTTACAACAGGTGGCAGACTTCTATTCATTCTTAGGATACTAGTTACAAGGGAGATTCCTTACAACACACACTTGCCACCCATCCTAGAATTTGAGTCAAATGTGGTTTAATTTTTCCAAATGTACTACATACAGTGAAGCTTCTCGTGTGTAAATCCTTATGAGGGCATGTTCCTTTGAAATGCATAACCTCAGTGCTTTTGCACTTTGATGTACGTCTGAGATGGACTTAGCTTTGAAGCTGAGTACCGCCACGACCTGACCACCCAACCACTGATAATTTCAGTCAAATCGCTCAAGACAATCATTTTCACCTTTGTATGCTGACAGTGTAAATAGAGAAGACTTCCTGAAGCAAACATTCTGGAAGTGGGCAGAAGGTTAGATTCACAACAATAAGTTGCTGGAGAGGAAGGGCGAAAAAATTCTGAAGAAAACGATGGGCTGAAATCTGCTGGAATGGGTCTCCTAGGCGAGCGAAAAAAAACAGGTTTATTTATTTTACATTTTAACACGTCCAGTATAGCCCTTTTGCCTGTAGCTAAGGAGCCACATCTGTCTCGCTGTGGTACATGCACTCTTGATGGCGTTCCATGTACAGGGTATTACAAAAAGGTGCGGCCAAATTTTCAGGAAACATTCCTCACACACAAACAAGGAAAAGATGTGGACACGTGTCCGGAAACGCTTACTTTCCATGTTAGAGCTCATTTTAGTTTCGTCAGTATGTACTGTACTTCCTCGATTCACCGCCAGTTGGCCCAATTGAAGGAAGGTAATGTTGACTTCGGTGCTTGTGTTGACATGCGACTCATTGCTCCACAGTACTAGCATCAACAGGTTAGTGTTCATCACGAACGTGGTTTCGCAGTCAATGCAATGTTTACAAATGCGGAGTTGGCAGATGCCCATTTGATGTATGGATTAGCACGGGGCAATAGTCGTGGCGCGGTACGTTTCTATCGAGACAGATTTCCAGAACGAAGGTGTCCCGACAGGAAGACGTTCGAAGCAATTGATTGGCGTCTTAGGGAGCACGTAACATTCCAGCCTATGACTCGCGACTGGGGAAGACCTAGAACGACGAGGACACCTGCAGTAGACAAGGCAATTCTTCGTGCAATTGACGATAACCCTAATGTCAGCGTCAGAGAAGTTGCTGCTGTACTAGGTAACGTTGATCACGTCACTGTATGCAGAGTGCTACGGGAGAACCAGTTGTTTCCGTACCACGTACAGCGTGTGCAGGCACCATCAGCAGCTGATTGGCCTCCACGGGTACACTTCTACGAATGGTTCATCCAACAATATGTCAATCCATTTCAGTGCAAATGACCTCTTTACGGATGAGGCTTCATTCCAACGTGATCAAATTGTAAATTTTCACAATCAACATGTGTGGGCTGACGAGAATCCTCACGCAATTGTGCAATCACGTCATCAACACAGATTTTCTGTGAACGTTTGGGCAGGCATTGTTGGTGATGTCTTGATTGGGCCCCATGTTCATCCACCTACGCTCAATGGGGCACATTATGATTTCATACGGGATACTCCACCTGTGCTGCCAGAAC